>NC_139625.1:65167716-65520216 GCF_964638095.1 Poromitra crassiceps
ACTGTAGATAACCACAGTCGAATTTCCCTCAATGATAACATGTGTATGTCAATGTTGTCTCGTCCTGTAGTTTGCTATCAAAAATCGCTTCAGACACCGTAGCTCTGCGTACCCCAAGAGGGACCACTGGATGGACTGGGCTGAGGACAAATATGATGTAAGAACAAACCAACAAACATGCACAAACAAACAAACAAAAAGATTCACAGCCCTCACAGACATACTGTAACGAGCCTAAATCTCTGCTTTGTTTGGGTCCAGAAACTTCTGATCGCCCAGGTGAAGATGGTGGTGAAGGTGCTGTTCCTGTACATCCCTCTGCCCATGTTCTGGGCTCTCTTTGACCAGCAGGTAACAAACACATCTCTCCTCCACATATACTGTAGGTGTGACACTGCCTAACACACTGGCCACTGATTCAGTAGACGATTTTATTTTATTTTAAACGAAGGAGCTGGATGGGAAATGCATATTATTATGCAGAACAGCACTGATGCGATACAAAGATAGTGTAAAAGAAAAGAGCTGTGTCTCCTCCCCAGGGATCAAGATGGACCCTACAGGCGACCACCATGGACGGCAACTTTGTAAGTGTAATAGTGTATTATGGATTCACCCATTGAATTGGCCATGTACTGTATACATGCCCTCTTTTATGAAAGTGCTGTTAGGCGATTCATTGTACAATGATTTCAAAGTCTATGATAAGAGAAAACAAAAGTCAATTGTATCTATAGAATGTATTGTTGGCTAATGATATAATATAGTGTTATCTTTTGGTATGTAATCTCAGATTTTTACCGTTTTATAAATGAGATTCTATGTTGTTTTCTTCTTCACAGGGACCCCTGATAATCCAGCCCGATCAAATGCAGGTGAGACCCTTGTGTTGCTTTCACATTTCAAGACATTCATAAACCTATCAAACACATGTAGATGATGCGGTGTCAGCGAACAGAACATTGATAGAATAGACTTTAGGAGAGAGATTCCAATGGTACTTTTCTTCTCCCCACCAGACTGTCAACCCCATCTTGATCCTGATCATGGTGCCCATAGTGGATAGCGTTATCTACCCACTGATTGCCAAGTGCAAAATCAACTTCACGTGAGTTCTCTCCGTTGTTCTGTTCGGGGACTGCATACTGGGGAAGATATTCTGACCTATACATATACTGGGAAAGCCATTGTTTCATGCCGTTGACCTGTGTGGTGTGTGTGTGTGTGTGTGTGTGTGTGTGTGTGTGTGTGTGTGTGTGTGTGTGTGTGTGTGTGTGTGTGTGTGTGTGTGTGTGTGTGTGTGTGTGTGTGTGTGTGTGTGTGTGTGTGTGTGTGTGTGTGTGTGTGTGTGTGTGTGTGTGTGTGTGTGTGTGTGTGTGTGTGTGTGTGTGTGTGTGTGTGCGTGTGTGTGATGCAGTCCCTTAAGGAGGATGGTCGTGGGCATGTTACTGGCTGCTCTCGCTTTCGTTGCAGCTGCCCTGGTCCAGCTACAGATCGATGTGAGTGTAACACGCACACGCAAGCACATAAGCATGCATGCACACACACACACACGCTCTCTCACACACCCTCTCACTCACACACACACACACACACACACACACGCGCGCGCGCATGCACACTCTCCCTCACTCTCACTCTCACTCTCACTCTCACACACACACACACACACACACACACACACACACACACACACACACACACACACACACACACACACACACACACACACACACACACACACACACACACACACACACACACACACACACACAATTCACACTTGTTTTCCTTTTGACCAGCCCCTCTCTGCCCTCTCATCCCTCTTCTAGGAAACGCTTCCCAAGTTTCCATCTGGCACCGAAGGCCAAGTGAAGTTCATCAACATGAGGAATGAACAGATGAACATCACAGCCGGGCCTCAGAGCTTGACCATGGCACCTTTCTCGGTACTCCATCACCCAATATAAGCTGCAGGGCAGAGATACAAACCAAGTAGACAGCCAGTAGACGCATTAGAAATGGTTGTAGGGTGTCCGGGTAGTGCAGTGGTAGGTTCGCTGCCTACCAACACAAGGGTCACAGGCTCGAGCCCCCGTGTTTCCTCCAGCTTGGTCAGGCATCCATACAAGCACAATTGGCCATGTCTGCAGGTGGGAAGCCGGAGTAAGGTGTGTCCTACTCGCTCCACTAGTGCCTCCTCTGGTCGGTCGGGGCGCCTCGTTGGGGGGAAGGAGAACTGGGGGGAATAGCTTGATCCTCCCACACGCTACGTCCTGCCGGTAAAACTCCTCGTTGTCAGGTGAAAAGAGCTGGCTGGCGACTACACATGTATCGGAGGAAACATTTGCAACTCTACAACTCTCACGGATTGGCAGAGGGGGTGGAGCAACCACCATGACAGCAGGGGGAAATGTCCAATTAGGTGTACAGAAATGGTTGTGAATATATGAAGATAAACATATTGTAATTTCTCCTGTAGGCCTCTGGGGAATACCTGACATTTGATGGACCGTTTGACCTGACTCTGCCTGGCAGAGTGGAGAGGGGAGTGGAGCTGGAGGATGGCATTCGGAGCACCATAATCATCTATGATGATGGGGTCAATATCACCACTAGAACGGTAAGCGAACAGCAACCAGATAATGGATCCTTCAGAATGTGTTCCGTTGATTTTACTGATTTGGGAGAGTGAGGCTTTGAAGTATCTTTTCTGTGATATTTCCAGTTCCTTGACCAGACATCAAAGCCGGAGCAGGGCGCTAATGCTATCAGGCAAGTTACAAATAGTCTCCCCGGTGCTTCATTTTGCATTTTCTCAAGACAGTGTTACCAGAGGCTGTTCAAATGCCTGAAAAATTTCATCAAATTTGACAAGTCGTTTTGCAAAGTTTGATTGTCAGTTAAGAGTGGTCATTGGGTTTGGTGAATAGTCTTGATACAGCAAGAGTATGGAATATGAATGTTGGTTTATTTACTGACACTGTAGATATTGTGCTTAATTTTCCCAGATTTCTGAATGGCTATTCTACAGATTTGAATGTGGCAGTGGGAGAGCTGGACTTTGGGCTCAGTGACTTGTACAACATGTCAGAATATGAACTGGTGGAAGAGGGCAAGTAAGTTTGATGCTTCATTGTTTATATGAGCTTCAGCCATAATACTGTATTATGAGTGAGAGACAGACAGACAGTGACTGACTGACTGACAGACAGACAGACAGGCAGACAGACAGACAGACAGGCTGACAGGCAGACAAATTGGTGTGATACTGGCCATTTTCTTGTGTTTGTCAGTGCTCAGTTCAAAATCAGGAATGGATCAGGAAGTGAGTGTGTCTATGAACAGAAGCTGGGCTTTGGCAGCTCGTACACCTTGATCATCCCGTCAACTTTCACATTTACAGAAGTGAGTCAACTCCCTGACTGTGTTCTATGATAGACTTCATTCCTGTCACTTCATTTGACAAGACATGGACTTGCTTTTGTTTGATTTAAATGGAAATGGCCATTTTGAGCAACACAACAGATGTACAGTATATAACCATAACTAGAAAATTGGAGATGCATATCACATGTACACGAGTCCCAGTGTTGCTAATGTAACATTCTTGTTGGCCCTACATCATGTTTGACACATCTGGGTCCCTGTCTGTGTCCTTCAGTGCCAGCAGAACATTCGGGCAGTGTTGGACATCCAGCCTAACACCTTCCACATGGCCTGGCAGATTCCTCAGTACTTCCTCATGACAGCAGGGGAGGTGGTCTTCTCTGTCACTGGCCTGGAATTCTCCTACTCACAGGTGGGGGAGGGGAGGCATCGCACTTCATACCTTTTCTCTTTCTCAGTACTTTCGTGGCATGTCTGTTTGAAAATGTAGGTTGGAAACTATTCAAAACATAAATGGTAAAAGGTGCATTCAATGGACGATCCATTGTTCATGATGCTCAACTCTCTCCTAAAATCAGATTGGCAATTTCTGATTCAGTTAGATTGTTAGATCTTTCTTTGTTTAATTGACATATATATTTATTTATGTCTTTCATAATTTGATACAGTATATGTAGTGTATCAAAGTATGAATGATACTACGGTACGATGTGATTCAGCGTGGTGCAAAAGAATGATGCTATACAAATTAAACATAGTACAGAGTTTGATTTTATTTCTTATGCAGCAAATCATAAATGAACTAAAGTGAATTTTTTTTTACTTTACATTTGTTTCTCTAGTATTGCAACTCAGCTATGCTGTTTCTTTGAAGGCATAGGGCCTCCACTAATATAAATCCGATTTTACCAATGCAAAGATGTTAGAAATGACGCAATCCGAGTTCATACCAAATTGTATCCGATGCACACTTTTTTTAACCGGTGCAATCGCATCTTGAACTTACATGCTGGTGCACCGATACGAATCGGTGAATACATAATATGTATGATATAACGTATAACTCTCTCTGTTCTCCAGGCACCTAGCAACATGAAGTCTGTGCTGCAGGCTGGTTGGCTGTTAACCGTTGCTGCGGGTAACATCATTGTACTTATTATCGCCGAGGCAGCACAGCTCCCAGATCAGGTTGGTGGATTACATCTGACCACAATTAGACCCATATGTCCTCACTGGAATTGGACCAGTTCATATGTTATATAGTTACTAAAACATACTTATGAATGTTGAATTCATAATTGTATAACATAACAAAGGCCATTTAATAGAGGCTTTTATCCAAACACCTCACAGTATGATGAGTGCATATATTATTTTAGCATGGGCGGCCCAAGGACTCAAAGTTTCTATGGGGTAAGACATGACTGGCCAAAAATGGACATCACAGAGGCCTCATTTGTGTTGATCCTAGTACAGAGAGGGTTGAGGCATATTGGTGGATTTGGGCCAGGGAAGGCCTTGAAAGCCATTCCATTCAAGAGCTTTTAAACGAACAATTCACTAAAAAACAATGCTGATTTACTTTGCACACGATATCACCCATAGCTGAAAAACTGTAAACAGTTTTGCAGACATTCATTTAGTTTGACAGTTTTTGAGAGTTGACTTGAGTTAAGTGTGGACCAATGATGTAATCACAATGATTCAATGCCTTCTGACTACATCACTGGTCCACACTTAACTCGTCAACTTTCAATAACTGTCAAACTAAATGAATGTCTGCAAAACGGTTTACAGTTTCCAAATGTGTGAGATCATGTGCAAAATAAATCAGCATTGTTTTTTGTTTGTTTTATTTGTTTGTTTTTTGTGAAGTGTCCATTTGAGGCCTTATTTTATTTCCAGCTTAAATCCAGCTTTCAAGGATTTTCAAAGCCTGTGGGAACCCAGCAAACCCTGCAAAGGGATGTGGGCTGGGCTCCAGGGTTAGCCTGAGCTGTAGAGCTGGAGCTGAAACGTCGTCGAGTCTGACTTCAATTTGACTCGAGTCCGAGTCCTGAACTCATTTTCAGGACTCGTGACTCAACTTGGACTTGAGCACTGATGACTTGGACTTAGACTCGAGCATTCAGGCATTCAGACTCAGAAGTTGGAGACAAGAGCTCAGACTTATTTTGATAAAGGCTGTTTTTGTTTTTGTTCATTTTTGTAATAGGCTGTAATAATTTGCCATTAGATATTGATAGCTACAGTATATTAATACTGTGACATTATTATTCAATTTTGTGCAAGGGCAGGCATGTGTGTTCCACCTACATGTGGATTCACATTCATGTTCAGTAGGCTGACAGGGACTGAGGTAATGGGTCCTTGACTTAGCCACTTCTTTGGTGACTTGGACTCGAACACTGGTGACTCGGACTCGAGATATGTCTTGACTACTACAGGTCTGAGCTCTAAAGTAACAGTCTGTGTGCGTGTCTCTGCTCACCAGTGGGCCGAATACATCCTCTTCGCCTCTCTGCTGGTGGTAGTGTGCGTGATCTTCGCCGTCATGGCCTACTTCTACACCTACGTGGACCCGGCCCAGATAGAGGCCCAGTTTGCACAGCACGAGCCCGAGGACAAGGAGAGGAAGAAGAGTTTGGAGATGAAGAAGAGGGGCTCAGATTCCAGCTCTGCTTCTGGCTCCGACGACGAGGCAGCCAAACAGACCAAGATCTAAAGAGACTCTTCTTCACGGCTTTTTGGGCTTTCTTATATGACTGCTGCTTGGTTCTGTGTCGGTGCCATTAGGATGAGAATTCAGTGGTCGTTCTGAAGTTGGAGGACCACAGAATTTAGGGCTTAGATGGTTAAGCCCTTGAGGGACAGTATTAGTTTAGGATCTTAACCTTCAAGCTTACCCGAGAGAACATTGTATATTTCAGCCATTTTGGCTCCGAATCTTGAATTATTCTTTTTTTGTCATAAAAAAAATCTTAATCCCTGAATCCAGATTTATCGGTTAGTAATTTGTCCTTTCGATATTGTACATTTATTTGTTTACAATGATTTTTTTTGCACTGTGTAGCAAAAGCAACATCTTTATGCAATTTTTGTTTTGTTTTGTAATGTACAGGAGTACACAAAGAAGCCATTCGAGGATGTGTATTTATTTCCAAACACAGTGTTGTATGTGTACTGTATTGTAATATAGATATTGTCTGTTTTATACATGATGTTGTCATCTTCCAGGTTCAAATGTAACACCAAGCAAGGGCTGGTTTTTCAGACATAAAACATTTAACTCATGTTCCACATTAAGGCTCACATGGATTTCATTTTGGGGGGAAACTGCCCTATGCAAGTGCCTGTTCATCAAGTTCTTCAATAAAGAGACTAGTGTTATGGTTGGCCTTCTTGAATGCATTTCTTTAATCTATCAACTACTTTGGCTTCATCTTAGTCTAGGTACATTCATAGTTAAGCTTTAACTTCATTTACCACACTAAAAGATTGGGCACTGAAACCCAGTACCACTGGTATCTTTACAACCGGTACAGAATTACAACACAGAATGACAGAATTAGGTGCCTCATTTAGGTGCTATGCGTGAGCTGCTGAGTAAAATATCCGCCCTCTGGTGCTCTAAACCGGCGCTGCACGCACCTTCACTATCATCGTTTGGAGCATGCTGCTTGAAATCCTCTTAAAAAAACAACACAGCTTTAAATTTTAAAAAGCTACTTGGGGAGAGAGCGTCCTAACCAGGAAATGCTTCTTTAATTAAGCCCTCCGTACTGACGTAACCCCATAAGCATCACCCAACTTCACCATGGCAACACATTAGAAAACAATATGGTGGACCTTAGCACGCAACGATGACACAAAGACAAAGTCGTCAGTTAGCATTAGATCTTTATTTCTCATGTCACTTTGAAAGCTTACAAGGAGCTTACATTTAACTTGGGAATTCTCAAATGACACAAGCAAAGATTATATACAGTACTATAAACTGTCAGCTATGATAAAGGAGACCAAATTTACACATTTTGTAGTTCTTTCTGTAGCATATGTTTTCTGTAAGGTATAGTTTTTTTTGCCGGAGGCAGGTGCCCACATCCATAAAGCATTCCTTATTTCCATACTTAACTCTTTGCAATTACAAAAATATCAGATATTTCTTAATTCTTTCAATCCCTGTGTTGACAAGTGCGTCTTGATGCAACTCCTCAACATTATTGCTGCATTAGCACAGTAGTAAATTCTGGAACTCTTAAGTAAACATATATAGTAAAACATGGCTATTAGCGACTTTTTTTTCTTTATTTATGTTTTTCCTCTTACAGGTTCTTTAAATACTCAACACACTTTCAAAGTGCAAAAAACAGATCCCAAATTAGAAAAAAGGTGCAAATCATACTACAAAAATGTGGTGAGAGCATAAAAGAGGACATGGCACTTCTAGCGTGGTGTGGAAGTGTGAACAGAAATGTCTGCAGTGAGGAACTCAAAGAAGAATGGCATTTATTTCTGCCCAATGTGTCACGGTAACGAGGCAACATGAGCTTGGCTTGTCCTGATGTTCGCTGCAATTTGGCCTTGGTTTTGTCAATACATGGAGCAAGTGTCAGGACTCGATTGCCTACAATGATTCATCCCTTGTTTTTTCCCCTTTTCCTCCACTTAAGTCTCTCAGTAACGCTAAATTACAAACGAAGGAATAATTGTTCGCAAAGATATCAGCATTCAATTGCTCCCAACGCCCCCCCCCCCCCCCCCATGTAATATCCCTTGCCTCCACTTCATTTCATAAATTATGTTTGGGCTAAATTACAAGAAAAATTAAAAAGGTCGCACTTTCTAGACAATCTGAGAGCCACTGACACAGAATCCCATCTCCCTTCATTCTTGGCCTTGACCACATCTAAACAAAATGTCTCAACTGACTTAATAAGTTGTCTAAACACAAGTAAAGGTAGGAGTTTTTCCTCTGACTACAACAACAAAGGAAACCATTCTGCCCCTAAACAAAGTAGCTTAGTATCATCCCAGTTAGTTAAATGATTCAGCAGGGACACTGATTGAAATGGAAGATTGGAACTCAGTCACTTCGAACGGAGAGAAAATATTGATGAATACTGAATTGAATTTCACTCACTGATGGGTAACAACTAAAACATAAAAAATAAAAGACATGAAAGATGCCAGAACATAAACATATGCATCTCAAAAAGGCAAGGCATTTTCAGTTCTTTCTGTTGGAGTGACCTTTGACTCTTTAAATATCTACTTTTTGTTTTAAACATCATCAATATCTACAAAATGCGCATGACCATTTTGTACACAGTGATTCATTTTCCGCAACGTCAATGACAACTTGTGATCATGTACAGCATGGCGCCCCCCCCCCCATTGCCTCGGAGGACAAAGTCCACTTAAAGCACTTTACCTGAGGTTTCATTTAAGAATGCTGCAATTTGCCTAAACAGGGAGTCGTAGAACATACGCCAGAGCACACGTGCACGCACACAAACACACTCGCAGGTGCCCAGATAAGCACGCATACACGCAGCGTACACGCTTGCACACAAAGATATATCCCCCGCAGGTTCATCATCATGCTTTCAGAGGTTCTGGGGATATGACGTGGGGGGGTAGAAAAGTCTCGTCTGGATTGGGGGAGGATTCTCGGACTCCTCTTCTATGTAGAGACACACAGAGAGCCCAGAGTCTGATGAGGCTGCTGCTGTTTTTCTGGTGGGCTGCTCTGCTTTAGTGAGTCTCAGGGTTTTTTGCCCCCGCCAGAGTCAACACCAGACGTTTCAAATGGGTTCTGCTGCCCCCCCATGTTCTCCACTGGTAAGTGACTAAAAGAGGCTCTCCAGAGTGTCTCTCTTCCTCCACAGAACGTTTGAAGTTCAGTGATTTTTGTTTTTGTTTTTACAGGCTAGATAAGCTCCACCCCACACCCCCAGGGGAGGTCAAATGTGGTCAGCTGGTGGTGAATGACTTGACCCTTGACTTTTAACCCTCTGACCTGGCTGTGGTGTTGGAGGGGGGGGAGCGGGGCCTGGGAGAGCAGGGCCGGGGCAGGCAGCCAATCACTAGGGGCATGAGGAGGAAGATATCCTGCCTGTGGAGAAACTGTAAAAGAGGAGACAACAATAAGAGATCCACTCTGGCTTTTGATCAACTGCACAAAATTGGGGGGATGTTTATAAACTGATTTAATATTGAATAAAAGCAGACATCATACTCATAAGAAAACTAGAAAAGTGCACTCAGTAGAGTCAGTGCAGATCTCCGCCAGGCACCGCTACACCTACAGTAACCATGGCCAAACCTAAACGCGACTGTGAAGAAAACCGCTTGCCGATAACAAGGCAACATTAAACCGTCACATTGTATAATTGAGTTTGGCGTATGGCCAAGAGTGAAAGGTACGTATTGTGCTTATAACCTGTCTTACAGTAACCTATACTAGGGATAGGCATTTCTAGCAAAAAAAACTATTCGAAATTCACTGGGCCAAAGTCGACTTTTCACAAACAAAACAAAAAAGGTGAGTCAAATGTTATATGGTCTCCTCTGATTCTAAGTAGAGTTGAATCGCTTGGGTTGACCAAGTAAAACAATTTTTATAAGCATTTTATGCACGGTCTATGGAAGAATTAATGGCGGATGAAATCCCATGGAGGGGGAGGGGGGGTGACTTTATCACTCTATTGACTACGTTAGCCACGTTAGCTTAGCTTCCTGAACGAAGCCGACATAGCCCATAGTAGTAGGCAGAATATCAGCTTTTCTTCATGCACTAAACCTTGAAAACTTTTCCTTGTGCCTTAGCCCTGAGGGATGATGTAATGTAGACAGACATCATTTCTACTACGTTTCTATCAAGGAGCTGCTGGGTGCTACTGTCGCTAATGCTCCTTGTGTGAGTGAGTGTGCACTGTGCGCAGCCAGCGGCTACGGCAACGTCACATGGACAAAATTGCTGCTCTTAAAGAGACAGGCCCCGGTAAAGACAATGGAAAACGTACTTTTTAAGACAAGATTGTCAATAAACGATTTTCGACTTTCAATAATAAAAGTCGATCTTGATAATAAAAACGATTATTCGAAAATTCTAAATTCATTGCCCATCCCTAGCCTATATGGTATATTGTATACAAGAAAGATTTAAAAGCTTGTTCGATTCAGTTAACATTGGAAAAAGGGTTGGGGTTAATTGAAATAAAGCAACAGACTGCAGCCCCCCCCCCAAAATCAATAACATAGTAGGCTATAGAGAGCCAAAGTCACACCCACTTGTGGTTTAGGCATATGCTCCAAGAGATTTCATCCACCATTCCTTTTTCCATCTCAGAGCATGTGAGCGGAGTGGAGCGGTGATAATTACCACTCACGGAGCGGCCCTTTCCCCCCGCTCCAGCGCTCACAGCCGCTCCGCTCAAAAGAATAAAAAAGATAAAAAGGCCAGGGTGTTTTAATTTGCATTTAAACGCCTGGGCAATGGGCATTGCAATGCTCACTACAAATAACATGAGCTCAGCAGTCGGCTGCATGTTCGTTTCTCTTCCTTCTCGTCTCGCAGCAGCTGGCAAGAAAATAGTGGGCGTGCACATGGCCATGCACCGATGCATTCTGGTTCGAACATGTTGTGATCGAAACTGGAGCGGTACTGCTCTGGTCCCCGCTCACCGCTCAAGCCAAAATCACCCCGCTCCGCTCACCTGCTCTGCCATCTACATTTTGTAAAATGCTTCTAAAAAGAGTTTTGCTTGGTCAAACCAAGTGATTATATTTGGAATCACGAGAGACCATAGAACATTTCACTCGGACCAAAACTTCACCATGGATTCTGTTACGCATAAAATCAGTGTGTCTAAGAAGCCTTTGTGAATCTGAGAGCTTACCTCTGCAGCCGGTCGACCATGTGATCCACCAGGGAGTCGGAGATGCCGGGGTAGGCCTCCTCGGCCAGCAGGATGGCCGTCCTCAGCTCATCCAGGGCCAGGGGGTTCCCGTTCACCTGCTCCTGCCTGGCCTTCAGCTGGGGCCAGGAGGGAAGGAGAGACAGTGGTGGTGGTGAGGGGGCGGATTTGTTCTCATGAATTTGAGAGACGGGTTCATAAACGCCTCCACATAGATGAGCATTAGAACACAGACACCACCCCCCCCCCCCCCACACACACACACACACACGCCATTCGATTCAATAACATGGTGCAGGTGTCCCAAGTAACTCAACTGAGAATAGTTTTGGTGGTTGATTTGAGTCAGAACAGACCTACATAACTGTCTACTGTTGCAGGGGAGAATGAAACCTCTGATCAGAATAGTCATCGTTTGGGTCTCATTGTTCTGACCTCTAGAGAATAAAATAATGGTGAAATTAAACAGACCCTTTTGTTTGGGGACCTGCTGGATACCTCTCAAGGGCCCCAGATCGTCCTTGGACACCACTTTGACAACCACTGCTTTGGCTATATGGTTATTACCTCCACAAAGGAGGTTATATCTTCACTGCCGTTTGTCTGTTTGTTAGCAGATTTTTTTTTTGGTTGATTTAGAGGAATATCTCATTTTAATTTAGCATTAGGATTAGACTGTTGTTATGTCATTATTCCATTTTAACCAATACATAATTGTTGCTTTTCTCATTATTTCATTTCTCAGAGTAAATACTTGATAAAGTATCAGTAAATACTGACTTATAGTGACAATATCACAGCCTGAAATCACTAAGGCAGTAAGCTCCTTGGGAAGATAGACTACAGTAGCATTCTGCACTGGCCAGACTGGGTGTCCAACTAGCTGCTCGTTTACAAAAGACAGTTGTTTTTGACAAGTATTGAGATAGCTGCTAGCTTCTGGCTGTCAGGTTGGCGGCCAAGATGCTCTAGCTAACTAATAGACAGCACAGTAAGATTGTCAACAATACATTTGAGCTCACTTAAATTCCATGATGGGTAGGGGTGTCACGGTACACAAAAGTCACGGTTCGGTACGTACCTCGGTTTTGGGGTCACGGTTCGGTACGAATATGGTACAACAGAGAAAAAAGCAACAAATCCCAAATTCTGTTTTTTTCCCTTTGAATTTTTCTGAATTCTGTGTTTTGCTTTTTACGCTCATTTTACCATCAGAAATAGTGTCTAATAAGTGGGAATGAATAAATGTCCACTATTTAATAAGATCTAGGCAATCCACACAAAAAGGTTTTACTCTAGAGCAGTGATTTTCAAAGTGTGGGGTGCGCCTCCCTCTCAGATGTCTGTATTCCAGCTGTTTGACAGGGCAAAGGCATTTCCCCCCACTTTAAATCTTTATTGGACACAAGTTTGTAAACAGAGCGCATGTGTGGAGTAGCCTAATACTCCCACCAACCCCTCCCCCACTGTCTGACAGACAGCGGGGTTGGTTTCACTTTCCCAGTAAGTATGCAAACGTTATTGGATGCGAGTTCTGTTTACCATAATGATTACGTTCGGTCATCTAATGGATTATTGGAACATGACAAGGAGTCATCCCCTCTTCCTCACCGCATCTTGCTTGTCATCCCTCCCGATGTAAGTTGCTTGTTTACAAGTTAACAGCTTTGTCAGTGTTATGTAACGTTTAGCCGCAACGCGCAACTATAAAGGACTTTGTCGCGGCTACGTAACGTTAAATTAGCAAGCTTACCTCGTTGGCTTGATGTTGACAGAATTTGCAAAACAGCTTATCGCCTGAGTCATAAAAGTCATTAGGATACTGCTCTGCACTTTTTTGACGACGGTAACGGGAGAGCAGCTGGACGCTTCAATATTGTTGTGGTTTGTTCTGTCTGTTCTGGAGCGACCCCCTGTAATGTTTCCTCTCCACAAAACGTTCCATTCAGTGAACGCGGATTTCTATGGACCTTGTGTTGTTTTGGTGTGTCTTCTTCTGTGGTGTTTAATTCAATTCAATTCAATGGCATTCAAACAGCATTTAGGTGCTTTACTACCACCTTCTGGATTTGACGTATTCGTCGTATCGCTTCACGTACCGAACCGTGATGCCCGTACCGTGAACTCACGGGACGAATACATGTACCGCGACACCCCTAATGCTGGGTAATGCTCACAGAAGCTGGTTTAGCAAAAGCCTGTATGTTAGCTCGCGATGCTAACGTCATTGGAACTGCTAATAACGTTAGCATCGCGAGCTAACTATCGTTAGCGCGCTACTTAACAAACGGGGCTTCTTCCTTTTTTAGCACAGTAGCTAACTAGTAGGCAGCCAGATCACTTGTCTGCTGCAGTTGAAAGTAGCTGTATCTTCCACATACAAACCATAGTCTGACACATTTAATGCCATTTGCATGACTCTTGTCATGGCTTTGGCCAGCTAGCTAGCTGGTCACATTATGACCACTGACCAGAGAGCCAACGCTACTGTAGCTCTGATGACTGGATGCAGCGGCAGTCCTGAGTGCCCTGCTCGCCTGCCTGAGTCTGGTTCTCATTGGTCAGGGCTGATGTCAATCATTGCAGGGAGGCATTCCTCCAAGGCCTGCATGCCTCCCCTGTTGCGCAATCTTATCTGTTTAGCCAATCATAGGTTAGCATGAAAAATACTGAAGCACATACACACACATGACACACGGCATAAGACCCTGCCCATGGACCGTGCCCCCGAGGAGCAGGGGGCGGGGCAGTCCTCCGTCCTCCAGAGACTACCCTTTCCTTCCCTGGCCTGCAGGTGTCACCATTAAAGCATTTTCAATAATGGAATTAGTTCAAAGCGGAGAGAAAATATATTTTGGTTTATTTATTAAAAATATATAAACTCTCCCTTTTCTTCACAATAAAAACCTCCTGTGATACATACATACATACAATACATACAGGTACATACATACATACATACCCTACATCTACAAAACATTCAGTCAGAAACACATAACATAATGTATTACAAGTAGGTCAATTAAGTGAGTGAAGGAGAGGATTTTGTGGCCAACTTGACCTTTGGTTATCCAGAGGGAGCTTCTTACCTCAGCCAGTGCAGGAGAGATGACTGTGTTCTTACCTCAGCCAGTGCAGGAGAGATGACTGTGTTCTTACCTCAGCCAGTGCAGGAGAGATGACTGTGGCCAGGCTCTGTGAATAAGGCCTCTTTGGAATGTCTTTTATCTGCAGAAAGATACAGAGATCTGAGAACGGCGGCTGAGGGAAATAAAAGTAGCACAGCTTTGCCTTGGGGGGGATTTTTAAATCACCGCTGCATGCATATTTCCCAAATAACATCACCTTTTTTTAATCATGGATTATGTCTTGCATAACGGTCCGCATTATTGCCACACAAAACCTGTTCAGAGTAGGGTGCAGAAGCCAAAAAGGAGCTGATAGCGGATCGGTTTTACCAACTGTTTAAGACCCTGGAAACCAAAAATAAACATGCATTTTGAGTTTGTCAAACACACCACAGAAAGATGTGTTATTAACCACCCAGCCAAATTTGAACGATTAAAAATGTCGCCAAGTAAATAAAATTAGGTTTCAAAATCATGAAAAACTAAGCAGTATTATCTGCTCTGAATCTTTGGAGGCGTATCTGAAGTGCTCCCAGTGCTTGATCCCCCCTCCCCTCCCCCTACAGTGCTGCACAACTTGATACTGTACATTCTGATGCATTTTTTGAATTTTTCAGGGTAGAGGCACTTCAGCCTGATTTGTTCGCAGAGCTTATTGTGTAACAAGTCTTGAGCATAACCACACCCCAACATCAGGGACAGTACAAAAACTTAAATGGCAATATTTAGAATTTGGATTGAAACTAATGTCTAATACTTTTAGATACTTACTATTATGCACATAAGATGCTAAATTAATAATAAGGTTATTGTGGATTTGGGTTGCCTTTAAGATCAGGATTCAGGGAGGGAATCGGATCCCATTACAGTAGTCAGGAACGCAACAATGCAGGAAAACAGTGGTCTCCCATCTGAAATGACTCCTGCAACATCTCACCTGCTCCGTCGCTCCCGACTGTCCCTCCCCATTCTGCAGCTTCTTGGGGTCTTTCTCTCGGATGGTGAAGATCCAGTCGTCGCTGCCAAAGTCGTTTCCACCCGACGCCTGGCCATCTTGCTCTCTGATTGGACAGATATTATCAGAGACTTATAATATTTATCGGGCTGAGTAATTAAGTCATGCATGCATATTAAGTACTTAACAACTGTGAATTATTGTGCTGATTATAACAAACATGGGAGCCAGAGAGAGATTGTTCTCCTCTTCAGTAGGATCTCTGGTATAAATGTTATAAAATAGCATAAGAAATGGCTTTAGGCATAATAAAATTGTATAAAAGCAAATGGATAAGCAATAAATATATCAGACATGGCTTACAAACCGGGTTACAGAAGAAATATATTCACAGAACATCAGAAAAACACACAGAATAACCATTGTTAGGCAGAGGGCGACAGATCTTTGTAATAGTTCAGACTTACGAGTCTGACTCATCAGAACTGGACTCTGTGGTTCTAGACTGCTCTGCCTTCCACCGTTTGTACTTGTCCACCAGTTCAGTCAGGTAGGAGGTCTTCTTCGCATGGCGAACGATCAGCTTATGCTTCAACAGCTCTTTGGCAGTGGGCCGCTGTGGTGAAGACAAAAGGGAGGAGGTGGTGAGACGAAATGAGAGAAAACGATACCAGTCTTTACAAACCAACCTTCAAATACAATCCTCAATGCTCACATTAGTCAGGCTGAATTTGACAGGTGATCTATGCAAATATATGTATCTATCTATGGAGAATATGAAAATCGCCACCTGTTGAGGTGCAACATACTTACAAAACTGGGCTCTTTGTTGAGGCAGGCCTCAATAAACTCCTTGAGTGGTTTGCTGTAGTTGCCCTCCAGCGTGGGCGGGTTGTTCTTTGGGATGAGGAATAACACCTTCATGGGATGGAGCTCTGAGTGGGGTGGCTCACCTTTAGCCAACTCAATGGCTGTGATGCCCAAAGACCAGATATCAGCCTGGAACACACATGGAGAGACAGAAAGAACTTTAGCCAGCTCGATGGCTGTGATGCCCAGAGACCAGATATCAGCCTGGAACACACACATGGAGAGACAGAAAGAACTTTAGCCAGCTCGATGGCTGTGATGCCCAGAGACCAGATATCAGCCTGGAACACACATGAAGACACAGAAAGAACTTTAGCCAGCTCGATGGCTGTGCTGCCCAGAGACCAGATATCAGCCTGGAACACACATGAAGACACAGAAAGAACTTTAGCCAGCTCGATGGCTGTGCTGCCCAGAGACCAGATATCAGCCTGGAACACACATGGAGACACAGAAAGAACTGTGCATGACTATGCTGACCTGACGAAATTGTCTGACCTCATATCAGCAGCTGTCCCAGTGACTATACCCGCCATGTTCTTCACGGGATTTGTCGGAGCTTAATATCACCAAGCTCACAAGATTCATTGTACTACTTGGCTTGACAGCTGCTACAAAGATGGTCACATTGCGCTGGAATCCTCCTCACTCCCTCACTATTCGACACTGGCTACTCACATTTTTGGATATTATTTATTTTCGGATGTCAACTGCTAGAATCAACAGGCCTACTGAAACTACTCTGGGCAGCTGGCACATTGTAGCCGACATGCTCAAGAACTTTTTCAAGTCTTAAGGTCTTTATTTATTTTCTTGTTGTAATTTTGGAGGGGTTGGGTTGAAGGGTCTTGTGGGGAGGGGGGGACTTGAATGTTTTTGAGCATGTATATGCATGTGTTTTATGAAAAAAAAAAAAAAGGAGATCACAAACAAAGAAGAAGAAAGAACTAATGCATAACACTGATACAAGCGCAAAGCAAAGGCTAACCAATAATTAGTGCTGCCAAGAATTTAAGCTTATTCTGTTCTGGTGCAGTCATTCTAACTGGCTGCAGATAAGAGATTCAGCTAAATGCCTGGAAGGTGAAATGAAAATGCAATTTGTGCCTTTTAAGGAACCAACCTAACTTGGACCAGGCTCAACTCACAGCTTCAGCGCTTCCTCACCTTGGAGTCGTAGGCCGACTGTTTGATGACCTCGGGGGCCATCCAGAAGGGCGTGCCAACGAAGGTGTTGCGTTTGATCTGGGTGTCGGTGAGCTGGCCGGCCACGCCGAAGTCTGCCAGCTTCACCTCGCCTTGCTCGGACAGCAGCACGTTAGCAGCTGAGGAGGACAGAGGAGAGGTTGGTGTGACCCAGCTCAGGGCTCAGGACATCTCAGAACACAGTGAGTGATAATCAATAAATTGGTTTGGGTAATTTTTTAGAGGGGAAAAAGTAAAAATTCTTTCATTCCAACTTCTTAAATGTGAATATTTTCTGGTTTCTTTACTCCTCTATGACACTGAACTGAATATAAATAATTTTGTGGACAAAACAAGATATTTGAAGACATCAACTTGGGCTTTGGAAAACACTGATCGTCATTTTTCGCCATTTTCTGACATTTTATAGAACAAACAACTAATCGATTAATCAAGAAAATAATCGACAGATAAACCTACAATGAAAATAATATTGTTCGTTGCAGCCCTAAGTGAGAGACCCTCTCTTCGGGGTCTTCTAAAGCAATCGTCAGTGCCATCTATCCGAGTTGCCGATGCATTTGATAAACAACTGTCAGAAGCCTTTTAGCGAACCGCCGCATCCCAGATGAAATAGAAACGATATAATGAATGAATCCAGAAGTGGATGCCAATACCATTAACGTGTTAGATGATCTTAGTTGTGTGGTCACTGATGCCATTTAGTCAACTGAAACCCAAGTGTTCTCTAATAGCGGTGCTGTCAATCAAACCTTTGATGTCCCTGTGGATCTTCTTCTCGGAGTGCAGGTACTCCAGGCCCTTCAGGATCTCTCTCAGGATCGTGGCGATCTGAGTCTCGTCCAGAGCGCCGGGCTCCAACTACAGCCAGGACAATAATACAATGAAATAAAATGAGTTGAAATGAAAGGAAATAAAAACCAAACCAAACCAAACCAAATAAGATAAGATAAGATATGACAAGATAGATAAGATAAGATACAAATAAAATAACCATGAGTCGTGGTTAGCCTAGACGAGACAGAGAGGCAGAGTCTGACTGATCAAAGTTGTTGATTCAATTCCTGCACAAGGACTATTTTCAGTAGATGGTATGCCACCTACAGTATAGGGCAGTCAGCTGAATCGTAGCCTTGAGCAACTTCCATCTAGCCATAAATATAGCTTTTATTCAGTTTAGAATATGCCGTAAGCATTATAAGGGATACTCAGAATGCAGATCAACAACCCAAAAACATTTGCAACAATTTTTGCTATAAGATTTTGGGGAAAATACCACCTAGGACCGTGTGTCAGCGCAGCATGTTTGTTAATACCAGGGATAGCGGAACGCATCTGAACTTGGGGGGGCCGGGGGGCGTGTCCCCCCGTCGGGGGGGCGTGCCCCCCCCCCCCCACACACACACACGTCTGTGAACCACCATCATTGATTATTATTATTATCATCATATAAAGATTTTGGTTGTTTGAAGCCAGATTCATATAGGAATATCTCATTTTAAATTAACATTAGGATTAGACGGTTGTGATGTCAGTATTCAGTCTTAACAATCATATATTTGCTCCTTTTCTCACTCACTCCTATGTCACCACCTGCTCTCACTGCAGGGTTTGAGATTCAACTTTTTTTTTATCACCAGCCAATATGGCTGCTAGATTTTAAAGTTACGAGCCAATTAATTTCAACTAGCCAAAATGTTTTTCTTGAAATAAACCAGAATATGAGGGCGACTGGGTTTTACAGCAGGGCTATTCAACTAAATTGTTCAGGGGGCCACATTGTCAGAAACCTAAGGGACCGGGGGCCGGACCGTTCCCCGAGCCAGTACACTTGACACAATGCGCCACCATATTTTTGCAGCCGCGCTGGAACTATTATTAAGTAGGGGGTGCTGTAAGGAATGGAATCTCGGCAGCGCCGAAGAAAATTTTATGTTTTTTGGACTTTTATCCATATTTAGAAGAATATTTAATTTTAAATTAACATTAGGATTATACTGTTGTGATGTCATTATTCAGTATCTTCTCCTTTTCTATTATTAGTATTAGTATTAATATTAAATACTGAGTATCTCATGAAAAACTATTAATATTGCATCTTTTGTGTTTAGCTCCGTCTCACACCAGAACCAAATTACAGAGGGGGCCTGCCCCTAGCTTGGGGGGGCCAAGGGGGGTCCGGGGGGATTCTCCCCCGGAAGAAGATTTTGTACATTTTAAAGTAAAATTCGTCAAACTGGTGCATTTGAGAGCAAAAGGAAGAGGCTAAATCTATGAGGAACTACACACATCTCTAATGTGTTGTGACTTTACAAATAGGCCTAAACAATTAATATTAAATGTATTTACACATTGTGCACAAATTGCATTCATTGTGACAAATTTACAATAGTTAATTAATATCCAGCCAGAATCATTGCAAATGGAGGTTCAAAGTAACAGTTAGCAATAGCATTCAGTTAATCAATGCCTAATGACAGCCAGATTCCGTTTTAAACTTTAAAACAGAAAAACGGAAAAACGTTTTTAGCACACACAAAAAAAAAAAAAAAAAATTGAATGGGGGGGCCAGTTTAGGGAATGGGGGGGCCCGGCCCGGTCAGGCCCCCCTCCAACGCCGGGCCTGTCTCACAGCATTGTAACATTGTAGTGCAGCAAGAAAGGAAAACTACTGTAAACATTTGAACCACATTTCTTGTTTAGAACCTATAGCTAGCAACATCGCCATCTCCTGAAAAACATTAATATTGCACCTTTCTTGTGGCTACATCACAGCATCTACTGAAAAACATTTATAGTGGATCTGACTTGTTTAGTTCACTTTAGATTCACATCACATCTGAAAAACAACCAGTCGAGTGTAATAAGTAAATGAGGTTTAATTGTAAAAAAAAAAAAAAAAAAAATCTAAAATTTTTTTTTTTTTTTTTTTTTTTTTTTTTTTTTTTTTTTGGAAATGAAAAATACCCGGGCCGCGGCCCGGGTGGCCCGGGCGGTTCCGCGATCCCTGGTTAATACAAAGAGGCACCGATCACAAGTACAGAGCTCAATGTAGCAGTGATGGGCATGCATGAATCACTTACCAAATCTAATGCTGAGCCTCCACCTAAATACTCCATGATGATCCATAACTTGGAGTCCTGGGACAGTGGTGAAAGACAGAGAAGAGAATGAGCTGCTGTGGTCAGAATAAGGGTAAGGAATAAGTACTTGGCTTAGTAATATTCTGGATAAATATTCACAGCTCACTTATGAAGCTGGGTACTACTGGGTTATTGTGAGGTGTCAAGAGTCTGGCACACTTCTAAACAAGTCATGATGACACTAATAAGCACATGTTCGGTGTTCACGCATATTAATGAATTAAACGACCCTCAAACTCACGGCCAGATACATCGATTTCCTCTGCCAAGTGCTGCAAAGAAAACAGGTCTTTTATAGGGCTTTACTGGGTTTTTATTCTTTAACAGGGCCTGAAATTCATTTAGCAAACTAGGAGGGAATTCCCCCTTATGTTCTTCAGATAGGGGGGATTTATAGACTTTGGGGGGGATTTATTCGGTTGCCGGCTAAAAATGTTGGTCGTTTGAAGCCAGATTTATAGGAATCTTTTTTTTTTTTTATTAACATTAGGATTAGACGCTTGTGATGTCATTATTCAGTCTTAACCATCATATATTTGCTCCTTTTCTCACTCACTCCCATGTCACCACCCGCTCTCCCTGCAGGGCTTGAAGTTCACTTTTTTGATCACAAGCAGCAGCCAATATGGCTGCTAGATTTTAAAGTTACCAGCCAAATAGAATTTCCACTAGCCAAACTGTTTTTCTTGAAATAAACCAGAATATGAGTGCCACTTGGTTAATTTAAGGATACGTATCAGTAAAAATAAGTTATAGCATAATGAATCTATAAATTACAGTATTCCACTAATAAATTGTGTGATTTCATATTGTGTAAAAGTAAAGAGATTTTTTTTTTTTTTTTTTTACATTTTTACAATTTTTTTTAAATTGGTAGCAGGGGAGCACTTCATGTGTGTCACTGGTTACTCTGTGTTTATCCGGGTCTGACTTGTATGTCACTTTATTTTTTATAAATAATTAGCCCCTTTATCACTTATGCACCTGGCCCCCAAACTGTCTCTGCACATCTCTGCATCGATTATTTTCCCCCGCAGCAGCAGCAGCTCACTTGCACGCTTCCCACCAACTGCTCTGCTGTTTCACTCATGTCTTTTCTTTTCTCTTCTCCCTCTCTCTCTCTCTCCTCTCTCAATAGTCACAGCTGTATCTGTAAGTTCTTCACAATAAAAATCATCCGGGTGTTTTGTCAATGATATTTCGCCTTTTTACATGAATCAGCAGCAGTCATCAGAAAATGTTTCAATAGGGCTCCACATGACTGAAAACGATCAGGATTAAACGCTAAAATAGCAGATGTCAAACAGAAACAAAATTAAACTAGAACGACCGCACCGTGGATTTATGCCTCCGCCATTAGTTCATTCTTGAGTCCAAATCGCCATTTGAGGCAAATTGGAAGAAATTCCGTCAAGGCACTCCTGAGATGTTGCGTTACAGAGCTTGGAAATTGGGTGTGTGAGGTCACAGTGACCTTGAACTTTGACCTTTAACCATCAAAATCTAACCAGTTCATCCTTGAGTCCAAGTCGGTGTTTGAGGCAAATTTGATTAAATTCCGTCAAGGCATTCCTGAGATATCGCGTTAACAAGCTTGAAAATGGCGTTCGAGAGGTCACAGTGACCTTGACCTTTGACCACCAAAATCTAATCAGTTCATCCTTGAGCCCAAGTCGATGTTTGAGGCAAATTTGATTAAATTCCGTCAAGGCATTCCTGAGATATCGCGTTAACAAGCTTGAAAATGGCGTTCGAGAGGTCACAGTGACCTTGACCTTTGACCACCAAAATATAATCAGATCATCCTTGAGTCTACGTGGATGTTTAAGGCAAATTTGATGAAATTCCGTCAAGGCGTTCCTCAGATATCGCGTTAATGAACATCGGATGGACGGACATACGTACGTACGGACGGACGGACATACGTACGGACGGACAACCCGGATCCATAATGCCTCCGGCCTGGCTATCGCCGGTGGAGGCATAAAAAGCGGGAAATTAAACTAAAGCTACAAAATAGTCTACAGCCTTTTAAAAACGTATTTTCCTGGTTCACTTTTGACGGGGAGGAGAAGGCAGGTGAAGTGAGACAGAGACATTCACCACCTCCCACGTACTCAGTGCACTGACGCTGCACCTGGATCCTGTCTGTGACAGGCCAGTCATATCACCATTACTGACTGCTCCGGTCTGCATGTCATTACTGACTGCTCCGGTCTGCATGTCATTACTGACTGCTCCGGTCTGCATGTCATTACTGACTGCTCCGGTCTGCATGTCATTACTGACTGCTCCGGTCTGCATGTCATTACTGACTGCTCCGGTCTGCATGTCATTACTGACTGCTCCGGTCTGCATGTCATTACTGACTGCTCCGGTCTGCATGTCATTACTGACTGCTCCGGTCTGCATGTCATTACTGACTGCTCCGGTCTGCATGTCCATTACTGACTGCTCCGGTCTGCATGTCCATTACTGACTGCTCCGGTCTGCATGTCATTACTGACTGCTCCGGTCTGCATGTCATTACTGACTGCTCCGGTCTGCATGTCATTACTGACTGCTCCGGTCTGCATGCCAATTGTTATCACAACACTGTCGTATAAACATGGAACAAAAGGCCAGAACGCAACGACAGTTTGCCGTTTTATGCAGACAGCGTTGTCATCTAAACGTGGCCTGTGTGTGTGTGTGTGTGTGTGTGTGTGTGTGTGTGACCAGTGTCACCTTCAGGTATGAGCCGTAATACTTGGTGACAAAGGGGCTGTCACACTGGCTCAGCACGGTGATCTCCTGCTGAATGTCTTCAATCTCGTCCTCGGCTTCCTCCAGGTCTATGATCTTGATGGCCACTACCTTCTGGGTGCGATTGTCGATGCCTTTGAACACCTCGCCAAACGAACCCTTGCCAATCCGCTCCAGCTTGGTGAACAGCTCCTCCGGATCCGCTTTGACACTCTGGTGGTGGTGGTGGTGGTGGTGGTGGTGGTGGTGGTGGGGGGGGGGGGGGGGGGGTAAAGCAGGGGAAGGAAAGGGAAGGCCGGGAGAAAAAAGGAATGTTTGAAAAGAACAAAACGTCGGGGAGTAAAACAAAACACCAGCAGGGTGCCATTCTTAGAGGATACATTAATTCACCCAATGCCACTCTTTGTATGTGTCTGAGCGTGTAGAAGATACAGAAAGAGACATCGAGTGCAAGGCAATTAATGTAAACATTGGATAATAAGGTGCATCAATTAAAGAATACAGTAGTAGTAATAATAATAATAAAACATTATAATGATTATAATATATTTATCCCATGTGATATCCATTTTGCAATGTCAATGTGATTTTTTTCTTTCTTTTCTGAAATCCATGAATGGACTTTGCCTAGAACCATATGACCTGATAAGAACGAAAATCATTTGAATCTTTTGACCTATACATGATTTCCCGATTTTCAGGCTGTTGGACAGACTTAGTTGCTGCTATACTTAGTTGTCGACAATTCAAACTCATTCTGAGGGCATAAGGAAAGCAAAACACAAGGTATTCTGCATGAGCTGGTTTCAGGTGGTCAGGGGAAAAAAGCTTAGGTGGGCCTCCCAAAAGTATAGTCAGGCCTGTATTTCTTTGGTGATTCTAATGACAAGGCAAACGTCCAATATTCCCAGGACTGCAGGTCTATCTGAGGGTGCAATGAATAAGCTAATTGAACGGCACAGGAAGTCTACTGAAATCTCCAGAGGCTGTTATGTGGGAAACACAAGAGCAGGTGCTGACAAAAACAATGACATTTTATGGCCTTTTTTGAGCAGAGAATGGGTCAATATGTTCGTCAAAAATGTAATGTTTCCCCATCTGTGGTTTTGCTTTATGATTTGATACAATGATACATTGTAGCTCTTTCTTGCAATATAAATGTGCCAAGAGTGAAGGCAGTCACTCGCCATGCTGCACTTTGCTACTATGCATTTTATATCTCTACTGTGCACTTTAGATTGTTGCTACTGTTGTCATTTGCACTTTAACTGTTGTGTTGCATTTTAAACTGCTGCTCTAGACTGTTTTTATTGTCTTATTTGTTTTTATGTATGTACTTTGTACTACGCTTTTTGCAACCCAAATTGCCCTTTTGGGACACAATAAATCTTGAATCTTGTTTTGAGACAGCTAAAAATTAAACAGTCCTTTTGGCTTACGCTGGGCAGCCTAAAGAGATTAGTGCAGTGCAGAATTGATGGAAAAGTGGTTAAGTGACAATGTTATTTAATATTTTTTGAATAAAACAAGATTATCTTATTTGGGATGGGCTTCAAATTGGAACAAAAGCCTCCAGTCAAAATGCTGGCTAACAGCAAATGTGGCTGCCAAGTTTGCAATTTACTTTGGTGGGTAACAATTAACAAACCTGTGTTAAATCACTCCTTTCAATTTTTAACATTACAGCTAAAAAAATTAATTGTTACGGTAAACCCTGATTCTACTTGTCACCATGTCCTGTAGTTTCATGGCCTGGTTGGAACAATCCTCCCCTGACAGACACCAAAACCTGCCTTATACACTTAGGATGAGTTAATATGTTCTTAATCGACTAAAAGCATTTATTGGAGGCCAGTCCCAGTGGGTTGTCTATCTCTCATTCTCCGCCATATTCTGCATTCCAATTATTCACAGCCAGCTATGAATCCAGACCATGGAAATCGGCTAACAAGCCTGTGTGTACAGGGAATATAATCTGGTGCATGAGGTAGGTAGTTGACATCAGGCACAGAGTTATCTACTCAAGTTATCTACGCAACACAATTATCCCCCATAGGCAGAATCCTAAATATAGTAGCAGTACCACGAACAAGGCTTGTGCGTGCATGGTAGTCACTTTGCAGGGAGGCTGCATGGATGTGCCTGTATCATGCCTACAGCACTGAGGAGTCTGGCCAGTGTGCACTGTGCACTAATTTAGTCCAGATCAGAGACACACACCCCATTGGTGAGATTGTGTCCCTCAAACGTAAATTTAAGAATATCTTTATTCCAATGACTGTATTGCAGGTAGAGATAACAGTGAAACTATGATCAATAACATTAACAATCATTCTTCTACATTCTCCAATGGTGTTAACTTCTTGTAAATGAAATAATAGTTTAGTTGAACAATTCAGCACTTTGCTGGGCGGGGGGGCACTGTAACTCCCTCAAGGACCACCGGTAGTCCCCGGAACCCACGTTGAGAACTACTGCAGTACACGATGCTGTGTAAAGTCACAGCAGGGAGCGAGCACTGGTTTGCAGCGTGTACATTGTGTTCCCTCTGCAATGATTAAAAACGGTTAATTACGGAACACATTCAAAAGACTATCTTACCTGCATGCCCGGCAGGTTGCCCTGAACAGGAGAATGGGCCATGATGTTGACTAGATCAGCGCCTCGTCCAACAGCGCAGTGTTATGTTCCTTGGCTTGGCTTGTGTTTACACTCTGGCTGGGGTAACGTGGATGTTAACACTCCTCCAGGACACCTACCCTAAAATGTCTCGGTACTTGAATGGAGAGAAAACGTCATTCCTGTTCCTACACGCGTTGATATTACCGTCCCTCTATCGGAACAACCACAGGTCCCCCAAACAGCTGAGCAAGCTAACAGACATTTGCTAATGCTAACTCTGAAGCTGGGGAGATCGCCTGCCAACTGCAAGCCAGAATTCCGCAATGTTAGCTTGCTAGCCAGTTGGCTAAGCGTTAACTAGCAAATCCGATTTCCTCCACAGTCGAGCTATGGTGCTACGACCAATCTGAGTCCCAGGAGATGAAGAATAATTTAGCGATATATTTCGCCGTTGACTTACTGACACTTTCGGAAATCGTATTCTCTCGTTAACGGTGTTGTCAGCTAGCTAACATGGTTAGCTTGCTAGCTGGCTAGCCAACGCAGACGACCTGACGAACGTTCTGTCAGCAAGCTGGCTAGGAGCACACTGCATGCCGCAAATGTCGTCCACAGGAGTCTGGAATAAACCGATTACCCAGCTCTGATCTTTGTACTATTTGTTTTGCGGAGCTATAGAAAGGTCTGCCATTTGTGGAAATGATCTGCTCGCCAATATTTTTGTTTTCTCCCTCACTTTCGTCCCGTACTCTCGGCCATCTTGTCGGTGCTGTGACGCCTGCCTGGGCGGATCCGGATCCGGATCAACAACAACATCCTCTACCACCTGTGATGCTACCAGGTGGCTGGACCAGGAGCTCCCAAACTTTTTCAAGTCAGAACTCAATTAAACCACGACCCCCTGTTTGGCATAACTGTGCCCAAGGATCCCCAGCATCAGAATTCAGGAGGTATGATCCAAACGTCATAGCTGTGTAGGTAGGTAGGTGCCGGTGGGATGATGCACGTGGGACAAACGCGCACGCGCACGCGCGCGCACACACACACACACACACACACACACACACACACACACACACACACACACACACACACACACACACACACACACACACACACACACACACACACACACATATGAGGGCACATTATACTCCTCATACACACACACACACACACACACACAAGTCATCCTCAGGCATTACTGAATTAAATAATAGTTACGGTAAATTAAACTATTTTACATTTTATTGGGGTGGGTCGTGGTACCCCTGGAGGGCCGTACCCCACTTTGTGGACACTGGAACACCGACATCACGCACGCATGCACACACACACACACACACACACACACACACACACACACACACACACACACACACACACACACACACACACACACACACACACACACACACACACACACACACACACACACACACACACCCACATGCTATATATTTAAAAGCACTTCAGTAGACCTATGAATTCAGACAAGCTTTTTTATTCTTATTAAATCAGAATAATCGAATGATGTCCGACCAATGACTTGCGCTGCAGCGACACCTACCAATAGGCCTAATATAAGTAGTCTCGCTGGCCAGCCTCCCCTCCCAGGTACTCTTGTCTAGTCTCGCTGGCCAGCCTGCTCCCTTCTAGATAGGCCTAATTGGCATTGGATAGATTCCACCAGAGGAGGGCGCCAGTGTATAAATTTAATGACAACAGCGATCTTGTATAATCTGGATGCTGCTGCCGGTGCATCAATGCGGGCTGGAACTGGAAACAATGATGGGATGGTCGAATCGTTTCTGCATCTGACATTTTTGTTTCGTCATGAACATTTTGTAGGCTCAATTGGAAGCGACCATGAATCTTATTGCGTTGGTAGGTAACGTTACAAATCACACCCTCTTCTAGCCTAATTGAAGGGATAGGTAGGCCGTATGGTGCAGGGCAGGCCAGCCTTGAGCAAATCCACGTGCAACCCACAAAATACCCACATTAAACTGAGATGAATCTAGCCTATATCCTGGATTTTATTGTCAAGAGGGATTTGGCCTCCATTACAATAAATGCCCATAGACCATCTAGCGAATATTGTCCTCCTTAGATCTTACAATAAATTAGGCTAGCCTATCTCGGATAGGCTACTAGCCTACACAAATATCAGCAAAAGCACAAATCGCTATAGGAGAGTAGCCTAATATGAATATTATATTATAGAGATAGGCTACCATATGCGATAAAACGGTATTTATTACGATAAAGTCACTAAACTCATTGAGTCCTATAGCCTACTGTAAGTCCCTGTTGCGTTATAGGGAATATTATAGTAATTTCCGTTAGGGACCTCCATTCATAGGCTGCTGTGGAATAAAATATGTAGGTAAGCCTGTTGGTCGTAGACTGCATGTCTGAAGGAGGAATTGCCCTCACAAATGAATTCCTGGATGAAACACGCGCAGTGCAGCCGCTCTGTGTCTCACATGTGCGTCTCGTCCAGGCTTTAACGCGTCTGCTGGGAAGCACTATACCTCCCCCCTCCATGCGTAAATTATGTAGGGCAGAACGGGAATGATTACCTCCATTTGAGAAAACCCGACCGGTGTAAGAGAGAAAAAGATCAGAAAAATCACCCGTTTCCAGCCAGGATTTGACAGAAGCAGAGCACATTAGGGTAGTAGCGCATCACGACTTGCCTATTGTGAAACCAAGGAGAAGAAAAGATGGACATCACGGATCAAGGGGCTCAAATGGAGCCGCTATTACCAACGGTAAGAATAAATAACGTTACACACGCTATTTCTGTTCAATTTAATCTAGCTATGAAAATTAAATATAGCATGTGGAGTGGTTATCAGCATGCTCTATTTCTCTTTAGAATAAAACAGGCATACCGGTAGTCATGATCAAACGTTCTATCAATAGAAATTGCATTAAATGCCGTTTCAAATGACCTATTTGCCAGTTTTATTGGTTGTCTGTTGCCTGACAATCATAACGTTTTCCCCACTGGTGGGAAAAAAAATCAAAATACTGCGCAGTCTAGATGGACCAAATACATACTGTAGGCTAATTCCATTCTGTACACAATTCATATGGTATGATTTACCCAATCGACCCATTTTTTTGCGACTCTTTATGAAACCCTGCTATCAAGCTGTTGCTTTAAGTATACTGCGGTTCCACTTCCAAGATGCTACAGTGAGATGTGTCACTTCAGCTGGAAAGCATGGAGTATATTTGATCTCAGACACATCTGAACAGTAAAGAGACAGAGGGGGTTATGTGCCTCATCAGTGGTATTTAGTGAGCTCCCTCTCCTCTCTATCCATGTGGCATGGGTAATTATCAAATGCTGCATAGCCCACTGTTCCTCATCTAGGCTATTTGAGTAAACCCCGCACAGAAAAGCACAAAACAAGTCCTTCCTCATCTATATAAGGTCTTGTGAACTCACTCCGTTATCCCTACCCTCTGATGAATTCACCATCCACTGACCTGAGAAGAGGAAAAGACAATAGCCTATTGTGTACTGAAAGCTGTCCCAAAGTGTTATTTTTTCTTATGAGAAATCAACAATACACTCTCCCCTAGGTAGGCTACATTGTTGGGGGGGGGGGGGGGCAACCTCATTGAGGTCAGAGCCCTTTGAGCCTACTGGCAAAATATCAAGTGAGCAGCAGGTCACCTCTGTTACATGACACATCTGCTCTCAGCATCACATCACCTCTGTTACGACACATCTGCTCTCAGCATCACATCACCTCCGTTACGACACATCTGCTCTCAGAATCACATCACCTCTGTTACGACACATCTGCTCTCAGCATCACATCACCTCCGTTACGACACATCTGCTCTCAGCATCACATCACCTCCGTTACATGACACATCTGCTCTCAGCATCACATCACCTCCGTTACGACACATCTGCTCTCAGCATCACATCACCTCCGTTACATGACACATCTGCTCTCAGCATCACATCACCTCTGTTACGACACATCTGCTCTCAGCATCACATCACCTCTGTTACATGACACATCTGCTCTCAGCATCACATCACATCCGTTACGACACATCTGCTCTCAGCATCACATCACCTCTGTTACATGACACATCTGCTCTCAGCATCACATCACCTCTGTTACATGACACATCTGCTCTCAGCATCACATCACCTCTGTTACATGACACATCTGCTCTCAGCATCACATCACCTCTGTTACGACACATCTGCTCTCAGCATCACATCACCTCTGTTACATGACACATCTGCTCTCAGCATCACATCACCTCCGTTACGACACATCTGCTCTCAGCATCACATCACCTCTGTTACATGACACATCTGCTCTCAGCATCACATCACCTCTGTTACGACACATCTGCTCTCAGCATCACATCACCTCTGTTACATGACACATCTGCTCTCAGCATCACATCACCTCCGTTACGACACATCTGCTCTCAGCATCACATCACCTCTGTTACATGACACATCTGCTCTCAGCATCACATCACCTCTGTTACGACACATCTGCTCTCAGCATCACATCACCTCTGTTACATGACACATCTGCTCTCAGCATCACATCACCTCCGTTACATGACACATCTGCTCTCAGCATCACATCACCTCTGTTACGACACATCTGCTCTCAGCATCACATCACCTCTGTTACGACACATCTGCTCTCAGCATCACATCACCTCTGTTACATGACACATCTGCTCTCAGCATCACATCACCTCTGTTACGACACATCTGCTCTCAGCATCACATCACCTCTGTTACATGACACATCTGCTCTCAGCATCACATCACCTCTGTTACATGACACATCTGCTCTCAGCATCGCATCACCTCTGTTACATGACACATCTGCTCTCAGCTTCAGCCTTATTAGCATTCAGGTGAGACTCCGCTGAGAAGAAGAAATAATATGTCCGCTGCTCCGGATCCGTTCAAGGCTAGTGGAGAAAGAAGAATTAGAAATACTGCCTTTTGTTTCACTTAAAAACAACAGTCGTTCTTGAGACACATCATGATCACATATACTGTACGCCCTGTTTTATTTATAGATGTGTAGCATGGTCTTGATTTCCCGGGGCTGTGGCGTGTACAGTGTGAGCCAGGCAGGACTGATGTGCAGTGGGATGGCTGCTCTGTCTCCCCTGCAGTCTCAATGCAGTGTGGTTCCCTGTCATTGTAACTCACTGCTGCTTCCTCTGGCCCTCCTCCTACACACTGCATGCCAATGCGTTGTCATGGTTGCGAAAGGATGCGTATGGGTATGTGAGGTGTTAGCATGGTGATAATGCCTGTGGGGCTCCTCGGTATATGACGAAACAGGAAGGCTACCCATTGAAAAACCTAGAAGGAGGGACTCTTCTCTCCTATTGGAGGTTACCAGGTTTCCAAGGTCAGGCAAGGGAGTATGTTTGATTTACAGTTCCATGTTGCACCTGACTGCAGCATCGCTGATACCGTAATTCTCAGCTGGCATTTTTCTTAGTGAATGAGTGCCGTTGTCATTGAACTGAGACATTTGGATTCATTACAGACTGACTGACAATTCAATTCTTTACACACAGTTAGTGTATCTGGCATGACATAATATACTGAACCCACCCACATGCCCTGTTTCTGTCATATTTTGTGGCAGTGTTCTGCAGATTGATTTATTGCTGTTCTTCTCTTACTTTGTTTTTGCAGGAGCAAAGTTCCCAAGAAAACAAAGATGTGGTGAGTAGGCTACATCTTCTCATCCTCTTCATTTGACCTGCAAAACATACATTTTGCCCAATAATAACTACTACTACTATATACCCATTGGTGGAAATGGCCAGGTTTGTTTTACTGTGTGGGGGGGTGGGGGTGGGGTGCCCTGGACACGGTCCCTATAGTCTTATTAACTAAAACTAAGGGAAAATAACTAGACAACACAAGCTACATTAAACGAAAGAACTGAACAAAAGGTGCATCGGTGAGGAGGGAGAGAGACTAAATGGTCTGAAGGTCCTCTTAATTAAGCCCAAGGAGTACACTGAGCCCACCTGCACTCAATCAGCCTTAACGACCCCACCTACCAGATCGGCAGAGGGGGTGGAGCAACGTCCGGGCCAGCAGGGGAATTGGCCAAGTACAATTGGGGAGAAAAATCCGAGGGGGGGGGGGGACATTGATGGCAAAAGTCTGATCACCTCTTTAATCTACATTTCCTGTATTTGCTGTAATTTGGGGCATCTTTTTTTGGTTTATATTTTTAATTATCCAGCTTGTTTAGCAGATGTCTGCTATATTTTTAGACCACAATGGTCACACATGTCACTGAGAATCCATCTGGTGAGCACGCAGGGCTGAGAACATGCTGGGTTCATCTGGTGAGCACGCAGGGCTGAGAACATGCTGTGTGAATGAATGCAAATGGTTTTTTCATAATAGATCATGGCAATTTAGTGAAGGCTTTCAACACGTGGCTCTGAGAGCTTGCAAAGACAGTAAAGAGTGAAGCTGACAATGGAGTCAGCCATACAGAGCTTTGATGCAGCCATGGCATCTGTTCTGACCAGGCAGCAAGCTCGGATCTGGACAGATGAAGCCTATGTGGAAGTGATAAACCGTTGTGGTCTATATAGCTAATTTCACCTTTCATGACAACTGTACAGGCGGTGAATTTGTATATAACTCACCTGTTTAGAGTAAAATAGAGACTATAGAAAGGACTGCGGCTCTCTGGGAAACCCCTGATCTCGCACCGTCTCACGCGAGCTGTGCAAGAACCCCCGAAATGGCGACGGCCACACTCCCATACACTATACTCTATATACTTTATACTCTATATACTCTATAGTATACTCTATACTCCCATACTCTAGGCTTCAAAACGGCCACACTCCCATACTCTATACTCTATACTCCCATAATCTAGGCTTCAAAACGGCCACACTCCCATACTCTATACTCTATACTCCCATACTCTAGGCTTCAAAACGGCCACACTCCCATACTCTATACCAGTACCCTATACTACGAAGCTATCTTAACAGATCCGCGATCTGTCACTTTGATCTGGTTTGACTGAACAGGATCAAAGCTATCTAGTTTAACGATACTACGACGCTGGTTTTCTACTCGATAACTGAAGCTGGATTTATCTGGGATCTGCCTGTGCACGCGCACGTTTTTCGCTCGTGCACAGGCGCGCGTCCACGCGAAAGAGGTGCGCTAGCCAATCACATTATGAACAGCTGAGTTGATCCACGCCCACACCCATTTCCTCGTTCAATGAAAGCGCAGTGTGATCAGAGTTTTTAGCGGATATTTAATGTAGCCTATGTCAGAATGAAAATCTGCGTTGGATATAGTCTGCTGAAGGACTGCCTAAAGCTGCCGCTTGTATTCACATCAGTCATTTGATTTACTTTGATCAGCGATTTATGTCTCCTACAGCAGCTTTTTGCGAGTGTAAATGTAAATGTGTAATCTCAGTCTATAAATTTCCACAATCTGTAAGCCTATTTAGACCATAGATTTAGAAACGCATGCTCAATGAATAATGATCTCTATCACTCATTATGTGTGTGGTTGCACTGATCGAATAATTCATATATAAAATAATGATAGCCTAATATAAAAGAGAAAACTGCTGAACTGAATTGAGACGATGCGGGCATAGTTTTCATTGATAAAAACTAGCCTATTTTTGCTCATATATTGGTATACAGCCTACAGGACACAGTTCCAGCTGAAACATGCAAGAGTAGCTGCATATTTAGTATTGGGGCTATCCCATATTTATCCCATATCTATATTATATGTATAGGCTTTTCTGGCATGTAGGAGAATATCATCCTCACTCCATTTGAGGCTCCGTTTATGATATGCGCTGCGGTGATTAATAGTGATCATATTTCTCCACGCATCGTTGAGCTGTTAAGACATAAAGTGGTAAGTAGGCTTAATTTAATTATGTAGCCTACAGAGCCACAAATGTTTTTCTTGTTCTATTCTCAGTTGACTGCAATCTATTTTTCATATGGCGATCTTATATGAATGGTGAGTGACTCCAGAGAGCCGATTATATGGGTCTGTCATGGATTTTGATCTTATCCTCTGAAGCTAACCTGGTCGGGACCAGGGGAAAAGAGAAAAAATCTGCCCGGTTTTTACTACTTTCCCTCAGACTTCTCCATGATTAAAAATAGTCTAAGGATGCAGGGATAATTGCTACCTCTATTGTTTGAGCACTGTGGTGGCGTTGACCCTTGTACCCATTCATATTGGTTACTTTTACTGTCACTCTGGTAAGAGTGGCAACTAAATAAAATGTAAGAGTGTGTGTGTGTGTGTGTGTGTGTGTGTGTGTGTGTGTGTGTGTGTGTGTGTGTGTTTGTGTGTGTGTGTGTGTGTGTGTGTGTGTGTGTGTGTGTGTGTGTGTGTGTGTGTGTGTGTGTGTGTGTGTGTATAGACATATATGGTGATTTGTGATGAATGGTGATGGATCGTGACTAGTATGAGCATGATAGACAACTTGACAGAGGACTAAAAGGAGGAAAGCACAATGTTGCTGTCTTGGGAGTAGTTGGAGGTGGAATGTCTACCCTTGTTTCCTTCTTGTGGGTCGGATCATAGCTCTCATAGATCTGAGAACTGACCTTGTGAATCAATGTAACAAACATCTTGGCTCATGAGCATCTCTTTAGCATAGTGTAAAGTGCAGTATTGTAACATTATAGAATCATTACCTTCTATAGCTCTGGATTATACAAGACTACTACAAACAGTTGGGATCTAACCTGTAGGAACCTGGTTTCGTAATGGACCTCTAACTTATGCATTGACAGTTAGTTGGATGTTGAAGTATATATTAGAGCAGATCTACAGTAGATCCATACCTTCGCATTTACTACTGTTTATTTTATGCTATGTGTGTTCTGTGAGCGAGCTACTGTAACTTGTCCCAATTTCCCCCCGGGGATCATTAAAGTCTTTCTGATTCTGATTCTTGATTCTGATTCTGATTCTGATTCTGATTTATTGGTCCTTTCAACCTAGTCATGATTGGAAAACAAACTCAACTGGACCTGGTCTTGGACTTGACTTGGACTTATCTAAGGTGGTCTTGCCTACAGTCCTGGATGGGTAGATATGGTACTGTAGGGGTCTCTCTTCTCTCTGCCAAGCTGGTTGATTGGCCAGGCTAAAGAGGATCAATGGCAACAGATGAGGCAAGTCTACTGAGCCTCATCTCAGCCTGGGCTTGTTGTTTTGAACATGCTGTTCTTGGATCAGTATGAGATCTCTATGATCTTGTTGTTTTGAACATGCTGTTCTTGGATCAGTATGAGATCTCTATGATCTTGTTGTTTTGAACATGCTGTTCTTGGATCAGTATGAGATCTCTATGATCTTGTTCTTTTGAACATGCTGTTCTTGGATCAGTATGAGATCTATATATGATCTTGTTCTTTTGAACATGCTGTTCTTGGATCAGTATGAGATCTATATATGATCTTGTTCTTTTGAACATGCTGTTCTTGGATCAGTATGAGATCTCTATATGATCTTGTTCTTTTGAACATGCTGTTCTTGGATCAGTATGATATCTCTATGATCTTGTTCTTTTGAACATGCTGTTCTTGGATCAGTATGAGATCTCTATATGATCTTGTTCTTTTGAACATGCTGTTCTTGGATCAGTATGATATATCTATGATCTTGTTCTTTTGAACATGCTGTTCTTGGATCAGTATCTCTATATGATCTTGTTCTTTTGATCAGTATGAGATCTCTATGATCTTGTTCTTTTGAACATGCTGTTCTTGGATCAGTATGAGATCTCTATGATCTTGTTCTTTTGAACATGCTGTTCTTGGATCAGTATGAGATCTCTATGATCTTGTTCTTTTGAACATGCTGTTCTTGGATCAGTATGATATCTCTATATGATCTTGTTCTTTTGAACATGCTGTTCTTGGATCAGTATGAGATCTCTATGATCTTGTTCTTTTGAACATGCTGTTCTTGGATCAGTATGATATCTCTATATGATCTTCTTCTTTTGAACATGCTGTTCTTGGATCAGTATGAGATCTCTATATGATCTTGTTCTTTTGAACATGCTGTTCTTGGATCAGTATGAGATCTCTATATGATTGGTGATCCAACTGTGTAAAGCTGGCAGGCAGGCAGACAGACAGACAGGCAGGAAGTCTCCTTACCACAGCTAGGAGCCCACACCGGCTGTCAGGCTGCTAAACAAAACTCTGTAACACTTTCTATGAAGGTCATATATAACTCGTTATGAGCACATTCATAAGACATTATAATGCATTTATAAGGCTTTATAAAATATATAAGGCTTATATATAAGCCATATATATATATATATATATATATATATATATATATGGCTTTATAAATATATATATTATACACGTTTATAATCATACATGGCAACTTATAACAAGGTTTATAAAGTATTATAAGTGGAGGACATAATGTATTATAATAAACATCAGTAATATGCTATAGCACGACTTGTGACAGCACTATTAATGACATTATTACACAGTTATGAGGACTTATGAGCAGTATTTGCTGGCTGCAAGTAAAGTGTAAAACAAAAAAAGATTACTCTTTCAAACACTGTTCTCACTTTGGCATGGATGTATAAAGCCTTATGAATGCTGAACTTATAATACATTATGTCCACCACTTATAATACTTTATAAACCTTGTTACATTATAAGTTGCCATGCATAAAGAGTTTTATAAAGCCTGATAAATGGATAATGTCTCATAATGTATTGTAGCGGATCGTGTATTCGCCAAGGAACCGGAGACTTGAGTTGGTACAGGGCTTTTATTCACAGTTAGTTATCCTAGCTTTCCGCGGTAGCCTTGCTGCTAGCTCTCCACACAACCACACCAGCTCCCCGCCTCACTTGTCTGACTTACGCCACGCGGCCGCTGGTCCCATACGCACCCTTCCCCCTAGGAACAACCCACACATCTCAGTTCCTAGCTAAACACGGAAACACCACATTACCTGTAATTACCTGGATCGCTACAGTATTATAGATAGAGATAGATGGAGAACGTGAGGTGGAGCAATGGTGAGGTGAATGTGAGGAGAAAGACATGGAGAAAGCAGTGTCTTGTTCAAAGCATGATCTGGGAGGCTATGGACAACCAGGTGCAACTGAAAGATATCTTCTGCTGTGAGCAATGCAACTGCCGTCTTTACCAATGAGAACTTCAGGGAATATCAGATGACATAGAGAGAGCATTATTACAATTCAACATTGTCATCACAGGCAGAACAGCAGCGATAGTTGCTTGTTTGTTACCCTTAGATCTATTTCTAGTGCACCATGCCTGGATCACAGTTTCGCTGACAATGCACTACAGCCAGAGAGCAGCTTCTTTGCATCAGGTAGGGTGTGCAGGCGCTCGCGCGCACACACACACACACACACACACACACACACACACACACACACACACACACACACAGACACACACACACAGAGATGTACAGATACAGTCCCAGCCCTGCTCGCTGCCTCTCCCACTTGAGGTGTGTGACGTGACGACCATGGCACGTGAAGTTGTGAGGAGTACCGGGGTCTTTGGATGGAGCACTTTCATTCAGAATGTTCTTTGGCTCGCTAGGACCTAAGCCAAGCCTAAGCCTCTCTTAGGTAACGGGGCTACAGGGCTTGGCGGCAGTTGTGCTCAGCCGATCACAACTGTGCACACAGCACAGCGTTGGTGATGTCAGCGCACTAATCTCTCTGGGGGGATTGGGCGGATGGACGCTTGTCAGAAACATTTTCATGCTACCTCTGGATGAAAGCTGCTGGAGGCAGGAGCAGAATCAGCCCGAGCTCAGCTCAGCATCCTGCTTTGGTTTTATGTTGTGTTCACGGGGCTTTTGGAGGGAGCTTGCTGCCACATTCTGCCATGGGAAGAGCAGGTGAGAAGAGAGGCTGAGGAGAGGAGAGTGTGGGTACCACCAGGCTCCCAACAGACAAGCTGAGTCTCTCTCTCTCTCTCTCTCTCTCTCTCTCTTTCACTCCCATTTTCGCTCTCCCTCACTCTCACACACAATCACAAACGCACGCTCAACTCTCAGCGGGGCTCGGGCCCTGAGCCTTAGCCTCTCATCTTTCAACTGCCGCAAGCACAAGGGGAGTTAGCGGGCATCCTGCCCCGACCTTAGGAGTCAAGCCATGCACGCAGTGGACCACAACAATGGATTTATTTACCAGGTAAGTTACTCTGGCTTTGCTCTTACGACCGAAAAGTAAGATGGGCATATATATATATATATATATATAGATATATATATATATATATATATATATATAGATATATATATATATATATATATATATTCATAGTTAAAACTATAGTTCCTCAGTTTTTTGTTCCTCAGTTCCACTGTTTGGTGCTTTCAGCATCATGCATTAGTTTTCCCATCAAACTTCAGGTTGGTTCTGGGGGCTCTCTTGCCGTGACCTGAAGTTACAGTGGTTAGATTGATCAGCTTGAGGCATCATCATCTCTGTTAAGCCTGCATGTGATCTTCTTACTCTTTGACTTGAATGAATCAACACTAATACATGATTACAGGATAGTGTTATAGTTGCAATCAGAGTCGTGCTACCAACTGTATAGGGTTAATGTATGTATAGTTAATGGGCTGCTGGAGGCTCGCCTCCTGTGCTGCAGAGTGGGCCAGTTGTGCTGATCTGCATGTGAAAGCCCCGAGGATGCTGCCTGACAGATGGGACTGTCATGCTGGGGAGGAGGGGGGGGAGCTTATACCCGCTGTGCTGACCCCAGTGATCTCTGAGGGAGGCCATGGTGAACAAAAGCCAGACTTAGTAGATGTGTTTATGTGTGAGCACTTTGTCCGGTCAGGTGTATCCCATAGCTGGACACATTTTCAAGACTATTCCTCTTGATCGGCTAACCAAAGCTCCCTTCAGGACAGGCAAAAAGTTTTTCTGCAAGCATTTTTGTTTTAGGGTAAATTACCTCCTGGAAGTTTTGTCAGCAGGAGTCTTAATTAGTGGTCAGTACGGCAGGTTTAAAAAAAACTTCTTGACCCTACCTGCTGTTTGAGAGAGGCACTGTAGTGTACGCAGTCTACGCACTTTGAGTCCAAGGTTAGGGAGAGGAGAGGTGATGCTGTAGAGACGCCCACATTGTACTTAGCATATTCTTCCCTGTGATGCTGCGGATGCTGTCCCTGTTTCCATTGCCACGGTAACCATGGCCATCTGTAGGGCTCACGACAACAGAAGCTGTCAGCCAATCAGAGGGCTTGTACAGCCACTGTTAATCCACCTCCCCTCTTAGCTATAGCCACAAGCTATAGCACCATCCTGGCTCTGAGCGCATGTAGAAAGTCCACTCCACTCTGAAGCAGATTCAAAGTAAATGGAGATTTTTATTATATTGAAACGCCACCTGCTTGGCTGTTTCTCTAGGCTAACTGTGGACATGAATGTATTCTGCAAACCCTTTCGTTATTTACTAGGTCTAATGTTTAATGTACAACTCCTGGCCTAGATATCAAGCTAATGTAAACATCCATCATCCCTGCTGTTCGGTGCGTCACCGAAACCCTCCGGAGAGATCATTGAGGAACGTGGAAATGAGGTCACATATCTGCTTCCCAGAGAGCGGTGCGATAATGTACACAGTTTCCTGAAAAAGCGGCTTGTGTGAATCAATAGATCTGTGATTTGTACTGGCTAAGAAAGTGAAACATGAGCCGTCAGACAAATCTTGGGTTGACACGTGAAGACATCTTCTGTGTTGTTTTAGAAGGAGTTACCTCTGAAGGATAACATCGCTGGCTAGCTAATATGCCCTGCCCTAAGTTACAATTACTTGTGTTATTGTTTCCATCACATCCTGTGATATCATTCTCATGTGCTGGGGCAAAACAAGTTGCGAGAAGATGAAGAGAATGTAACTTTTGCTTTCATTTATGTCTCAGACTAATCCTTAATCCGAATGTGATGAAAACAGTGCGTTTGACTGACATCATTAGATTGGAGTCGTTTGTCAATTGCTCAAGCGCATCTCAAATGAATGTGTAGTAGCTGAGAGAAATGTTAAGCTGTAATGTTTGTCTCTGGGAAAGTAGTGAGAGGATTATCTTTGTGAAAGTTGTTTCACTATCAAGGATTAGACCATTTCTTTCTGCCCAAAATCTGGAAACTGTCATTCACGCTTTCATAACCAGTCGATTGGACTACTGTTAATTCCCTGCTCTCTGGCATCAGCAAAAAATCCCCCTCACGCCTCCGGCTCATCCACAACTCTGCTGCCAGGATTTTAACTCGTTCGAGGAAACATGATCACATTCCACCAATCCTGCCTCCCAGGACTACCTGTTGCTTTCACAATTGATTTGAACATTTGATTGATTACTTACAAAGCTCAGAGAGGCCTTGCCCCAAGCTATGTATCAGATCTCTTATTGCCCTATACCACACATGGGCAAAATGCGGCCCGCGATCTAATTGCAATTTTTTTTCTTTTTTTTCTTTTTTTTCTTTTACAGTGCACCTGAACACAACATGCAAGATACCCGCTGAATAAGTGTCCAAATGTTCAAGTCATTCTGGCCAATACTCCACTTCTGTTATAACATTTCAGTCTGGAATATGGAATATCTTTTAATAATCTTTATGACTAAAAGGCTAAAAGTAATCTCATGTGTAAGAAATTACTGTTCTACATTGAAGTAAAAATGTAAATAATTAACTAACTAAGATTTATTTCGCTTCAAGAGTGCATTTTTGTTCGTGTGACCCTCAACACAGGCTTTGAGAATCCCGGGCCACTTATTGATACTTATGCTTAAATTAACCCACTCATATTCTGGTTTATTTCAAGAAAAACATTTCGGCTAGTGGAAATTCTAATTGGCTGGTAACTTTAAAATCTAGCAGCCATATTGGCAGGTGGTCAAAAAAGTTAATTTCAAGCCCAGCACGGAGAGCAGGTGGTAACATAGGAGTGAGTGAGAAAAGGATCAAATATTGGTGGTTAAGACTGAATAATGACATCACAACTGTTAATTTAAAATGAGTTATTCCTCTAAACCTGCCTTCAAATGCCCCAAATTTTTCGCACTGCCGCCGTTTGGCCCTCAGCAAAATCTGGTAGTGAGGACAATTTTTTGTGGCCCTCTCTATCATCAAAGTTGCCCATCCATGGGTTACGGCATCACAATATTTGTTCGGCCCCCGGCAACAATGGTTTCTCATGTGGCCCCCCCATGAAAAATAGTTGCCCACCCCTGCCCTATACTGTATGTACCTTCCCACTCCCTAAGATCATGGGATGCATTGTAGCTTCTTGTTCCGGGTTCCAGCCTGAGTGCAGTCAGACCTCCCAGACTCTGGGACAACTTGCCTTTGTACAGTATTTGTATAATGTGATTAGTTTTTATGGCTTTTAGTTTGTTTTATTCTCTTTGCATTTTAAATGTCATCTAGCACTTTGTAACTGTTTTGAAAAGTGCTATATAAATAGTTATTTTTATGAAGTGATGTTTGGCAAAAGCTTATGTAAGCAGCCATAATATTGGAATATGCAAAAAGATCTTAGAATAGGGTTTCATATCCTATCTTAACATAATAGTGTTACCTCTTTCAACTAATTAAAATATTTTTTGTGCAACTCCTGCTCCTACTTAGTAAAGACTAAATGTAGTTTGGCCATTTTTTTGTATGTTTTTAGCGGGAGGTTCTTATCTGGAGGAAACCCCAGCGGAGCATGGGGAGAATATGCAAACTCTGCACAGAAAGTCCCTTTCTCACGAGATAGCCCACCTGGGCACCAGGCACTGAAGGCATTGGGGAGACATACCCCCAGTGCCAACAGCGTCACAGGCCAGAATCGAACCCAGCGCTACAGTACCACTGCGCCACTGTGACCCCTTATACATAATAATAATAATACAAATAATAATAATAAGAATAATAATAAATGCCCCTAATAAATACATGAAGATATAATTGTTTCTCTTTTTCACATATTAGTAGTGTTACAACCTCAAGGAAGTAGCAAAAGAGGGAATCATACGCCGAAGTAAAACTTAAAACAATAATTCATTAACTAAAATGAATGGAAAATAACTAGACAACACAAACTAAATTAAACAAACAAACCGAACAAAAGGTGCATTGTGAGGAGGGAGAGAGACTGAATGGTCTGGAGCCCAAAGGAGAAGATGGCGCCCAGGTGCACTCAATCAGCCTTAACGAGGATCCCTCCTGCAGGCTGCAGGAGAGACAAGATACAGCAGCAGAGAGCAGCAGGGTCGTCACAGTAGTTGTTTAGCTTATTCACACTTCACTTCCCACTCAATTCACCCATTTTGTGTCTAAAAGGCAGGAAGTAACAGACAGTAACACACTTGTGTCCCTGTGAAACGTCATCAGTCGCAGCTGTTCCAATACAAGTTCACGTTTCGCCAAGAACGCTTAAAATTCCCGGATGTGTTCTCGACATGCCCACTTTACCGAGGATGCTCTGGTTGGTGACTTGTGTCAACTTGGCAAGGCAGATATCCCAGCATTAATTTCGGCATAAGCAGAGGCAGAACGCAGCAGAGAAGATGCCATAAGCTCCGGGATGTTTTTTACAATTTAAAGTTTTATTTCATCACTAAATTAATTTCTGATGACTTTTGATGCCTACAAGCAGGGTAGTAGGTTTCAATAAGTGCCACTTTATGGGCATTTATGCCGAAAAATGGCAAAAAGCTCCAGAGCACAACTGGTTGCATCTAAATCAGCTGAGCTTTTTATTTGTGTAGTACTGCAGGCGGCCTCTGCGCTGGTATTGCGCAATACCCTCAAGAACGCATCGTCTCAAACTGCCAACAGCGTCATGTGTGCTTGTGACTTAGCAAGTTCATTCTTCCAAGAACGACTAGCAAGAACGTTCTCCCCAAGAACACAAGAACCAGAACGCATTCTTGGTATTGAGAAACGGCCTAGGTGTGCAGTGCCGGAGCTTTAACTAATGTCTTGCTTGCACCTATGTTACTTCCTGCCTTTAGACACAAAATGGGTGAATTGGGTGGGAAGTGAAATAGGCTAATTATCATAATACTGGAGTTCATAGTTTACCCACTTGTTAAGCTACCACTATATCACTACCACTATATCACTGGCCATATCAATATATAGGTCAACATCAAATTAGTACAGGTGATCATGATTACCGTAAATTCCGGACTATAAGCCGCGGCTTTTTTCCCGTTTTTTGGCCCCTGCGGCTTATATAACGGTGCGTCTTATCTATGGATTTTTTCAGAAAAAAAATTTCAAATACAAATAAAATCTCTCTTTTTTAGCACTCTTTCTACCTATAAATCCACTTCTGTTTTAATTTCCTCTGTTGCCCTCTTTTCACCACACCGCGGACACTGTGTGCACTGTCGAAATAAACAAAGGTGTTGTGTTATGTTGTTTTGTTGAAATGTTACGGTAATACGGTAAATGGGAGCTTCCTCAAACAGCCAACAATCCCCTCTGTGCGTGAACCCTTACATATGGTAATTACGGTAAGCAAAGTTCATCAGCCCGGAATCACAACAAGACGAGCAGTCTCTCTCTCACTTACCATGGGGAAGGTACGCAGAAAGTCACACGACGCAGCTTTCAAGCTGAAAGCAGTCGAACTCGCACTAAAAGAAACAAACAGAGCAGCAGCGCGTAGCCTGGGCATCGATGAGTCAATGGTGAGACGTTGGAAGCAGCAGCAGCAGGAACTGTCTCAGTGTAATAAGACAAAAAAGTCCTTCAGAGGCCACAAAAGCAGATGGCCGGAACTTGAAGATTCCCTTGAGGACTGGGTGTTGACCCAGAGAGGAGACGGCCGAGGCGTTTCCACGGTGCAGATCCGACTGAAGGCCAAAACAATCGCCGCCGAGATGAAAATTGAACATTTCAGAGGTGGGCCATCTTGGTGCTACCGATTCATGAGACGAAAGGGACTGTCCGTCCGGGGGAGAACTACTGAACAACTCCCTCCCGACTACCAGGAGAAAATCACAAACTTCGGCGAATTCACACAAAGGAAGATCACGGAATATTATAGGAGTGTGAAAACATCCACAATCACCAACGGGTTCCAAAACGCTGGACTGCTGCGGGATGAAAAGGATGACGCCGCCACAGCTGGCGCTGAGGGCCGTCAGAGGCTTCAGAGGCTGTTCGATGCCGACAGTGATGAAGAGGAGTTCGTTGGTTTTGAGTGACAATGAAGGAGAGAGGAGAGTGGTTGACGAAGCCACCCTGAACCTGTTCGTTTCCGACACTGAAGATGAGGACTTTGGTGGTTTCAGTACGCAGGAAGAAGAGGAAGACGAGGATTAGTGACTTGACTTCTCTGGTTACAGGTTTGCTGCACATATACGGTAGCCTATTGTTGTGTGATTTTGTCTGGGGATTAGTGACCTGACTTTTGTTTTGTTTTGTTGAAATGTTAATAAATGGGAGCTTCCCCAAACAGCGATCTCTTTCCCGACATTCCTCTCTGTGCACGAACCCTTTCATATGGTAATTAAACATCAAAACACCCGCGGCTTATAGTCCGGTGCGGCTTATAGAAGAAAAAAATAGTCAATTTTGGTGCTGCGGCTTATAGACCGGTGCGTCTTATAGTCCGGAATTTACGGTACATTACATTACATTACGTCATTTGGCAGACGCTTTTATCCAAAGCGACTTACAATAACACATTTTTGTCAGCAATAGAGCAATCAACTATGGAGCACAGTCTATGAAAACTACAACTTCTGAAGGAACAGTGGTACAAGTTTAGGTTAGTGGTACAAGTTTAGGTTAGTAGTTTTTTTTTTTTTTTTTGAAAGAGAGAGAACGAAGTTAGATCAAGAAGGGCACAGATGGAGCCTGAATGCCTGATGATAATAGCAAGATAATATTCTTCTGACGATGTCAGTCTCCCGTGAATGTAACCTACTGTACACTGATATGGATTAGAGTCATCCTCTGGTCTGGTCTTCATGTTAACGAATGCTGACTGGGCTGTCATAAGAGAGCAGGTGTGAAGGTTTAAATTGAGTGGCATTTCCCATTAACTGCATTATCAAAGCACAGACTCAGGACAATTTTGTAACACCTTGTATAGTAATAATTATGCTTCATACAGCATTTAGTAAAAGATTGTGATTCAGTAAGGTGAAATAACTGTGGAGAATGTTAATTAAGCATTACTAGACTGCAGTTTTCTTGGGGGGGGGGGGTTTTCAGGAAGCATCATATGAGCTAGAACACATTTCAGGTCAGTTTCTGGCTGTGTTTATTTTTGGAGAGTATCAGTTGAACATGCACCACAGCAACCCAAGGGCAAACACAAGGTGCTGCGTACAGGGTTGCGTTGAAAGTACAGCACAAGTTTTTTGTCATGCTTAGTTTGTCTGCAGAATTGCAGAATTGTTGGCATTTTCAGTCGTTTTCCATGTTAATTTATGGGTTAGGGTCTTTTTTTAATGACTTGGCCATCTCAGACAGCCTCTTCAACATGTTTCTCAAAGTGACAACCAAGTTTTCAGGTGATGTAGGTCCCACGCAAGAACAAACTGAATTATTTCTCTAGGCCTATTTTCAATTATGAAATAATTTACGTTACTAGAAAAAGTAGGCCAAGGCCTACTTTAGATCTTTTTTTTTCAATATCAGACTAATTATGGACAATTCTGCAATATTCCATGTTTTACAGTTGACTCCATTTTTATTACCAAATTCCGTGATTCTGTCCGTGTTTTCTGAATTGCAGAAATCATAGGGTTGGTGACTGTGTGTGTGCGTCCGTGCGTGCGTGCGTGTGTACATGTGTGTCTTCAGGCATAGAATGAAAGGCTGTCCTATTTGAGTTTTTTTCTGTGCTTGGTTTCCCAGGACTGTTCGTTGGTTTTGTACTTAGGCTACCTAGTGGCCGCCAGATGTGATTACCAAATCTAGGGCAGTGGCTGCCTGGTGGTCCCCAGCACACTGGCTTTGTTGGCCGTCTTTGGTCAAACACTCGTTCCTGTTGGGGCACCGTTAAACATGAAAGTCATTAGAAAGAGTGGTCGGACACAGGCAGCATGTGTTTGGGGCTGGGGTGCAGAACCACGACTTGATATGGGGCAATGGTTCACAGGCGGCGATTGGTTTAGACATCACCTGCCTGGAAAGCTGTAATTCTAGATTCACTACTTTCAGGGACACCTGCTGTTCAGAGGGGGAAGTTGTTAGTAATCCTGAGGGGTTTAGATTCTCAGGCTATTGTTGTGATTCTCTTGTCATTTGTTATGCATTACGGCTGCCTAGGGATGAAATGGGTTTTGCAGGTGATAGATTGGAGAGGTAAGTGCCCCTAGGGAAATTGCCTTCAATGTTTCTAAGGCTGAAATAAGTGACTGCTGTTATATGGACAATGGGACTGGCCATATGTATGTTTTCATTTGAAGCAACAGTTTTATACATTTTGGACAATTGGAACTGGCTGTTCAAGTAAAATCCACTAACCTATATAGCAAGTCCTACTTGTGCTGTGACTTGAACCGTTTATGATAATTCCCCCACCCCTACCCCATCATCCAAATCATATCTGCAGAACATGGAAAAGTCAATAGTACACATATCCGAAAACTGTAAAGAGTTTTGCAGGCATTCATTTAGTTTGAGAGTTATTGAGAGTCGATTTGAGTTAAGTTGTGGACCTGTGATGTCATCTGTGCATGAATGACGTCACTCGGAATTGTTTTTCGGCCAAACTCTGATTGCCAAATGTAGATTGTACTGTGAGAATATCCATAATAGTGCCAGATATTGACTAGGAAACTCTACTACATCTACAGAATGTGTGTATTGCATCGGAATCAGTTGGAACCCAATGTCAAGCCTGTCTCATCAAGGTCATAATGCTCCACTTAGCACTCAGATGCTTGCAGTACACACACACACACACACACACACACACACACACACACACACACACACACACACACACACACACACACACACACACACACACACACACACACACACACACACACACACACACTTACACACACACACACACACACACACACACACACACACACACACACACACACACACACACACATCCTCTGATTCCCAGTTGGTGTCCCGCCCCCTGAAGCCGTGCCCTCTTCCCCTGTGTTGCTCATTCATCCACACTGATCGTTCCCTTCACACCACCACCTTGGCATGTGTGCTGTGTGCTTGTCTGAATCAGTACATGCTGTTTGCCATATTTGTATATGGATTAGCATGTGATTTTCTTTTTTCTTTTTCCATTATATTATTTTTCCAGTTACCTGGATCTGTGCTGCTATGTTTAGATAGTTATCTCCGCCAGGAGATCATGTGTTTGGTCGTGTGAGTGAGTGAGTGAGTGAGTGAGAGTGTGTGTGTGTGTGTGTGTGTGTGTGTGTGTGTGTGTGTGTGTGTGTGTGTGTGTGTGTGTGTGTGTGTGTGTGAATGTGTGAATGTGCATGTTATCAGTTTGGCCATGGTTAGGCGTAGCGGTGCCTGGCGGGGATCTGCACTCTACTAAGTGCACTTTTCTAGTTTATGCTTATTTTATGTCCGCGTGTATAGGCCTGTGTACATATTCAAAAGAAAAATGAACCTACTGTCCGGGTAGTGCAGTGGTAGATTCCCTGCATACCAACATGAGGGTCGCAGGTTCAAGCCCCTATGTTACCTCTGGCTTGATCGGGCGTCCATACAGACACAATTGGCTGTGTCTGCGTGTGGGCAAGCGCGTCGATTTGGGTAGGGTTGATTGTGACATGTCACAACCAAGATTTCAGGGTGTCCAATTGTCCCTACCAACTTTTAAGCAACCTTATTTGCATTATCTTTGGAGTGCAGTTATATACAGTAGGTCATTTAGATTGTCTTCCCATATTTTGCAAGGATAGAATTGACCCGACCATTATTGAGTGAAATTAGTTTGCATTATGTTCAAAGTTACATTTACCCCTGTGTTTCACCACTGAATGTGCCAGTCCAATGGGCTATGGGCGTGGTCTCACTGGGCTGGCTGTGGTGAGATCAGCTCAGCACTCCAGCCCCCAGCCCAGACGAGGAAATGACAAGAGCGAAGCGAAGTTTTGTGTGGGACCATTTCCAGTTAAAAGACGACATTGTTCATTGCAAGAACTGTGATGCCGTTTATAAGTACAACACGGCTAAAGGGCTCATTATACTCGAGCAAGCTCCGTGGGGTGGAGCTCCGCGAGTCACTGTGCGGACCTCGCGCTGTGGCAGATGCTATACTCAAGTGATCAGCATGTTATTGTACAATGCTAATGGTGAGAACAGCCCGTGAAAAGTCGCAATGAAATCTCTCTCAATCATGCTGTGAGAGAGCTGAGCAGGTGGTGACATGAAAGTTATTGAGAAAAGGAGAAGATACTGAATAATGACATCACAACAGTATAATCCTAATGTTGATTTAAAATGAGATATTCCTCTAAATATGGCTAAAAAAGGTAAAAAAAAACAACCTCAAAACACCGCCTCCCCTCATGCCGTCCTCGACCCTACCAACTTTGAGACCAAAACGACGCCCTTGCATGTGGGAACCCGGATTAAGGGCATCTGTTGTCGTCGTAGTTCTGGTTAGCGCCGCCTCTGCTCGGTAGGGGCGCCTATTTAGGGGGGAGGGGGAGAGGAACTGGGGGGAATAGTGTGATACTCCCACAGGCTACGTCCTACTGGAGAAAAATCCTCGCTGTTAGGTGAAAAGAAACGGCTGGCGACTGCACATGTATCGGAGGAGGTACAGTATGTGCTAGTCTCCCCAGATCAGCAGCAGTGGAAATTGACCATGTACAATTAAGGAGAAAATGAGGGTAAATCCAAAAGAAAGAGACAACAACAACAACAAACTAGGAAATAAATACAAAAAATAATACATAGGCGAAAAAAGCGTGCGTGAAATGCACAGATCATACTGTATGCTGATGTTGTGTTTGCGTGTGTGCCTGCTCATGATGCCTGGTCACGTGACGGTGCGTGGGAGTGTGCCACCCCTCCTCCCTCTCTCCGACCTTGGAGCCTTGGTCACGTGACTTCTGCTCCGGTCCCCCCAAAGCCTTCCTCACCAGCCAACACCAACACATCAACCAACTGACAGACAACCAACACCAACACATCAACCAACACCAACACATCAACCAACTGACAGACAGACAACCAACACCAACACATCAACCAACTGACAGACAACCAACACCAACACATCAACCAACACCAACACATCAACCAACTGACAGACGGGTGATTTAACCATCTTCACCATACAGGTCCTTCCTATCCCTGATGCCACTGTGAGAGACAAGGTTTTATCCTTTCATAAAGCTGGGAGATTAATCTAAACCTGCTCACTCTCTCACTCTCTTTCTCCCTCTCTCTCTCTCTCTCTCTCTCTCTCTCACTCTCTTTCTCCCTCTCTCTCTCTCTCTCTCTCTCTCTCTGGGCTGATCTGATCTGGGGTCAGCATGCCTGAGGTAGTAGAGAAACCAGTGGCTATAAATAGAAGCAGGGACCGGCAGGCGGGAGATTCTGGCTCATCTGTCTTACTGAGCTGGGTAAGATTGGATTGGGACAGAACAATGTATCAGGCTTAGGTCTATCAGAAGATATGAGATATATCAGATACATTGCTGTCACCGGGCAGATAGTAATAGATAACCAATTAGGCCTGCCTTTTTTTTAATGAAGCACCTGGTCAGGATTTTGGATATGCATACACTCCCTTCTTGTTATATTAATCCTGCTATAAAATGAGGAAAACTCTCCTTCTGTCTTTCTGATATCCATCCATTTTCTCCTCAATGGCCAATCAAATTAGCCAATTAGCCAATCAAACTGAAGACTGACAAAGCAGATTTTTTTATTTTCCCAAATGTAAGCTAATGTAAGCTGTTTATGAGCATTTTTGTCAAGTCTGCATGGAGTTGTGGCATGCACATCCCCCAGGTATAGACTAGTAGGCTATTATTATTAAACAAATCCATATGTGAATAGTTCTCAGTATGAAAGAATATGGAATACTGTATATGGTAGAAAGAAATCCCAAGTGATACTATTCTGGGTGTCTGGGTAGTAGGTAGTGTAGAGGTAAAAGCAGTTGCCTACCACTGCAGAGATTCAAGTCCCGGTAGCGGTACTTCTGGCTTAGTCAGACGTTCCTACAGATACAATTGGCCGTGTCTGCGGCTGGTAAGCCAGTGGGGTATGAATCCTGGCCGCTGCACTAGCGCCTCCTCTGGTCGGTCGGTGTGCCTGTTCGGGGGGAGGGGAACTGGGGTGAATAGTGTGATCCTCCCACACACTACATCCTGCTGGTGAAACTCCTCACTGTCAGGTGAAAAGAAGCGGCTGGTAACTGCACATGTATCAGAGGAAACATGTGCTAGTTTACATCTCTACCCACATCGGCAGGGGGGGGGGGGGGGGGGGAGGGGGCAACGACCGGGACAGCAGGGGGAATTCGCGAAGTACAATTGTTCAATTCTTTTCAGCCTTTATTTTATTGGCTGGGATGAAAGCACACCAATGTGTTTCAGTAGAGAGAGCATTTCCTGAGGGTGCAAACAGTGGGAAATCACAAACCGCAGAGTCCCCCCATCATGTATTGACCCCCCCGGGCCCCCCAGTGTAAAATGAGCACCTCTCTATGAGATGCTGAAACCAAAGCAATGTTCTTCCTATGCTAATTTATAGAATGGAAATAATGGATGCTATATCTGGCTCTGGGCGTGATATTGCAAAAATGGTCAGTGCCAGCCAGGACTCTAGACTAACACCGGCAGGGATGATAAAATATGTATTTGGGACGAACAGAAATCCTTCCCAGGATGCAGTCGGGATGAAGAGTTTTTAGTTTAGTTTATTTTTTCCACCTGGAAAATGTCAACTGAGCCGGCTCTCAGTGTGCATATCACTGTCACTGGCAAACAGTGAGAGCAGTGAGCGTGCACTCGGGAGTATTCCGCTTGTTTACTCCTCGCCTGACTGCACTCGGTTACTCTTGTCTATTTTCAGAGGCAACTAGTAATCTCAAACGAGTGTTTTGATAAAGCTACGTTAGCCTCATCGCTAATGTTAGCTTTAAGTTTTTACCAGGCTTTTGCTAACAGACTGATCTGCACAGTTCTCATCTGGCTGCAGACCTCCACTGTCAGGCCAATCAGTTGTCAGGCCAGCTCCACACTCAGGGCTCTTCTGTTATTTTGAACTCTCAGTATCCTCTGAAGCTGAAGTTCCTTTAAACTCGCCACAATTACATTTCCAGTCTTGTTGCCGAAGTGCATTTTCTTTTAATTTTTATTTGTTATTTATATTTATTTAACCTTTATTTAACCAGATAAAAAGCATTGAGATAGAAATCTCTTTTACAATGCTGACCTGGCCAAGGAGGCAGCGAAAATCATATGTCCGGGCATGACACAGACAATACTACAACATGGAAAACAATTCAAACAGAATAAAAAAAAACACGCACAAAAGCACATTACAGAACATTCAAACAGAATTAAACAAGGCTAGGTCGAAACCTAGCATATGGCCAGTGCAGAAAAGCTTTGACGAGACTTGTTGGTTGTAGCAAGCAGCGACATTGTTAATGTGGAGGGCTGTCGGTGGCAAAAGTATGAAGGATATAATGGAAAATCAGTATGGTAAGAAAGCCCTAGAAAATAATTATTTAATTATGTACTTGCATTTAATAACGGTGTGGTGCGGGCTTTCAAAAAACCATGAAATAAGTTTTGAGCAACACAGTCCACACATGCTGTGTGATGTGGTTTGGTGAAGATTTGACAAAATTTGAAGGAGAAATAGTGAAAAAACGCTTTTGGACAAAATTGTAAATGGCGGAAAATCTAGTTAGACGGAAATGAAGGAAAGAATGTTGATCGTAGAAGCTATGGATCCAAAGTCATGGACCAAAATGTAAACAGGGCAGCTATAGCGCCACCGTGAGGTCAATCGGTGTAATTCTTTAGGCCAGAGTAGAAGAATACTCTAGTCTATGTGAACCTATGTACCAAATTTGGGAACAGTCGCTCTTATGGTTTGTGAGCTATGGGTACTTAATGTTGCCATAGCGCCCCTTATAGTCGAAATGACACAATTGTTTTTTTATCAGCTCAGAGTACATAGCTGCACACCTGTACCAAGGTTCATTCGCAATGGACAATGCGTTCCGGAGTTAGCGTGATTTTTGTGAACTAGGCCACACCCACAAATGTTCAGAAGTCGATTATATCGCAATGGTGTGGTCTTGCAAAAAAAAACACAAAATAAGTTTTGTGCAGGACAGTCCACACACGCTGTGTGATGTGGTTTGGTGATGATTGGACAACATTTGAAGGAGAAATAGCGAAAAAAAAATGCTTTTGGAGAACATTCAAAATGGCGGAAATCTCGTTAGATGGAAATGGAAATGGGGGCCTCCATCAGTAGATGCGGAATGACCCAAGGAACCAAGGGAAAAAATAATTTTGATTATAGATGCTACGGTTCAAAGGTTATGGACCAAAACGTAAAGAGGGCTGTTATAGCCAACTAGTGTTCTTTTTCCACCCATAGTAAAAGGTGACTGTGAACCTACCTACCAAGTTCGGTAGCGGCAGGTCTTATGGTTTCTGAGTAGGACCAAATCGGCTTGCAAATTGGTGACTAAATTGGATGGACAAACCCTGTTATAGGGCCTGCGCCCTGCGTGCGCTGGCCAAAAAACCATGCACAAAAGCACATTACAGAACATTCTAAGTGACACATTTCGAGCAGCTAATTGTGAAGGACCTCTGTGATCTTATGTTTGAAACCAGCCAAAGAAATAAGATGATCCAGTAGTTTAGTAGTCTCGGTTTCCAGACGTTTGGTGAGCGGCGCCAACAGCGCCACCTTACCACCAAACGTCTGGGAATTTACTGTTCCAAATCTGGTTCATTGAGCCCGGCGAGAACGGCCGGCAGCAGACACGCCTACATTTATTATTATAATTTTATTTGGTAACGGCAATGCAATGTTTCATAGTTCCAATATAGAGCAAGACACTGATGTGCTGCAAAGAGAGTTTATACCTGTTGTTTATTTTACAATAATTTTTCCTACCCGGAAGTGGTCCGCTTGCTACTGTGTGAGGTCATCAGCAGGCTCTGTAACGTAGCCTCGGGAGTCGGGCTTATCGCTGGGGGAAAGACCTCTAGCCGCCGGGGCCGGATGAAACACGTCCTATTAACAGTTATGTTTGTTTCTAAGTGATGAATATGTTTCTCCGCAAACGCGACAGCACCGGTTCTGCATGAGCGTCACTGCCCCCAGAAAGCAGGCCCGCCCACAACACTCATGATTGGTTCTCCGATGCAAGGCTTCCAACAGCACCACCTAACGTTATGAAAAGATTTAAATAGTAATATTCTCAGTCTTACACTAGTGAAACGGATTAAGACTGAGGGCTGAGTCTAGTAGTTTAGTGGAACTTGCAGGTCATTCCAGGACCAAGGGCCAAAATAAGAGAGACCCCTTTTTCCAGCCTCAGTCCTCAAACGTGGCACCTCAAAACGAAGCCAAGTGCTGGATCTAAGTGCTGGATCTAAGTGCTGGATCTAAGGCTGTAGGAGTTGTGTACCTCTATAAACTTGGAGCAGATGTAGCGGGGTAACTTGCCTAAGAATAAAAGCGCAGCGGAGATATCTCATCCTGAGCGTGGACTTGTCCTGACAGGCTGACAGCAGAGGTTAGCCTGAGTGGAGGTCTGCAGCCAGACCCTTTTGCAGTTCTCAAGCAAATGTGACAGACTTTAATGTCCAGACTTGCATTGTCACCATAGTAACTAACCCTTCTGTGCTCCTGAAACAATCTCAACTCTCTTGCAGGATTACATTTTTTATCACAATCCTGAATGAGACTAAATGACTTGTTGAGACATTTAGATTTACATTCAATTTGGGACAGTTATAATTGTATTTCGGGATGTTCCTGCCTCTGGGCCGGTGGTGAAAAAAGTGATTATCGAGCTCTGTCTAGAGGGAGCGCCATGGGCTGCACAGGATCCAGGCTTGTTCTGGATGTAATATTGAACTACTGCTGCACTATTTCTCTTCCTCCGAGAGGAACATTAGAAAGTGTGTTATAGTCTGTCTTTTATGTGCTGCAGTGGTCACTGCAGTGATAATGCAGTGCAGATGCAGGCTAGATAGACTTGAGCCATGGCGACCACAGGAGATGTTCCACCTGAATTGGATATATGGAACAGGTCTGAAGCAGTTTGATTTGATATAAAAGTGATTTTAAATCATCATCCGATTGTCATCATGCTTTATTGAGTTAAGTTATCCTTTATTGTCCCCGTGGGGAAATTCATCCTCTGCATTAATTTGACCCATCCTCTCCCAGGAACCTTCCTAGGACTAGTAGCAGTGGGCAGGAACCTTCCTAGGACTAGGAGCAGTGGGCAGGAACCTTCCTAGGACTAGTAGCAGTGGGCAGGAACCTTCCTAGGACTAGGAGCAGTGGGCAGGAACCTTCCTAGGACTAGGAGCAGTGGGCAGGAACCTTCCTAGGACTAGGAGCAGTGGGCAGGAACCTTCCTAGGACTAGTAGCAGTGGGCAGGAACCTTCCTAGGACTAGGAGCAGTGGGCAGGAACCTTCCTAGGACTAGGAGCAGTGGGCAAGAACCTTCCTAGAACTAGGAGCAGTGGGCAGGAACCTTCCTAGGACTAGGAGCAGTGGGCAGGAACCTTCCTAGGACTAGGAGCAGTGGGCAGCCACAGTGCAGCGCCCGGAAACCAACTCCAGTTTGATTGCCAGTGCTTTGGTCAAGGGCACTGACAGGAGTACACGTCTTTTGATGGTGGGAGGAAACCCGCACGAACAGGGGAAGAACATGCACACTCCACACGGGGTTTGAACCCGGGACCTTCTTGCTGTGAGGCAAAATTGCTAACCACTGATCCAACGTGCCATCCCTGATGCTGGAGCTCTGAAGTCTAAAATGACACCAGCCTGAGTTAGATGTATGTGGTTCTCATGGGTTGGGGACATGGAGCACATTAGCGAGAGTGAGGGAGTTTCCCAGGGGGCCGTGGTCCAGGGGACCTGTCTGGCCAGCCAGCAGTGCCAGCCTCAAGTCAACACCCTGCTCCTCTACCAGGCTTGTCATTTACATCCATGATCACAGATATCAAGAGCATTTTAAAATGACTATAAGGCAAAGGCTGTTAGTCTGTTCTTGTTCTGTCTTTTTTACTATTTTTTGCAGCTCTGAAATGTTCTTCTCTGTACTTCTCTGCTCCGCATTCCGATTGCTTTCACAGTGTGCAGTGTGCAGCGGTCAGTCTAAATCTGTGGAGGGCCGCATCAGAGGGAATTGAAATGCGGAGGCACGGACATTCACAAAATTAATACATTAGGAAAATGTCAAAGTCTTTCAGGTTACCATGAACCATCTGCCAGGAGAAGTCTGAAGTCTGTCCTGTGGGACTTGCTAATGAATCCTCATCTGGGCCTGTGCGTGCGCATGCGTGCGTGTGAGCAAGAGTGCTTTCTTTGTGCATGTCCCAGTCAGTGTGTGTGTGTGTGTGTGTGTGTGTGTGTGTGTGTGTGTGTGTGAGCTTACACACACTAAAACCACAGCTCAGTGGTTAGCACTGTTGCCTCACAGCCAAAAGCCTGGTTCGAACCCCGTCTCGTCCCAGGTCCTTTGTGTGTGGAGTTTGCATGTTCTCCCCGTGTTCGTGTGGGTTTGCTCCCACCATCAAAGACATGTATGTTAGGGTTCATACTCCTGTCAGTGCCCCTGACCAAGGCACTGGAGAAAAGAACTGGAGTTGGTCCCCGGGCGCTGCACAGCGGCTGCCCACTGCTCCTAGTTCTAGGAAGGTTCCTAGTAGAGTATGGGTTAAATGCAGAGGATGAATTTCCCCACGGGGATAATAAAAGACACTTAATAAAGGATAACTTAAAATGGTTTGATGAAGGTAATCATTTACAGTGTAGCCCTCAGTTCCTGAGCACTATATGCTGCAGTGAAAAGGTTAGTGAAGACAGCTGTTGACTGGAAGGCTGCTGGTTGGGAAAGTGAATTAAAACAGCATCAGGCACTACCATTGAACACCCCCCCGCCCCTCAATATGAACATGAATGAGAGTGGTAATTTCCCTGAACAGAAAACCAGATAACCTCCTTGAGATTGTAAATGTTTGTATGAAGCCTGCAGCATAATTATTATTATTATTTGGATCTTTTTTTATCTTCATTAGCAAAGCAATACATGCACCTCCTAATTTCTAATGGAATGTTTTATCCCTGGTTCACAAAAACTAAATCTGTTTTGCCTTTTTCATTTTTCATATTTCGTTCTCATTTTAAACTAATGCTATGGACCCACTGTTTTGCGTTATCTTCTTGCTATGCACTGTTTGTGTTTTTCAATCATATTAAGTGCTGATGAGGACTAGTCGGATTATACGGCCATGCAATATGGGGGACAAATCAGCGGTTCTCTGAACATATAGTACGGCAGACATTGAGTTTATGTTTATTGCAGCTTATTGTGAGTGTGAAAGTGTGTTTGTTTCAAAATGTTTCCATTCGTTATCTGAGATTGCCAAGAGCATGGTGCCAAGGCTGGCTCTTAAACTGCAAGACAGGGAAGAAGCGACTCCTGTTACTCATAGAGAGCCAGGAGGGAGTCCAACTGAGGCTGGGTAGCTTTTGAAGTACAATGTTTTATAATATGTATATACTATATATATATACACACACAGGTATATATATATCTTTTTAGCATGACGTCACTTGCCACCCAGAAATGCGGAACCCCGCGGCAGTTATTAGTATGAGTTGTGCTAAACAAACGTTAATATCTCAAAAACTATACATCACATCGCTTGTATTTTGACATTCTGAGTGAGAGCAGAATTAGCTCAAGAGTTTGATGTATAATATATGAATGTCGTGTTAAAGTTGTGTGAACTGTCGCAGTTTTTAAAATGTAGAGTCAGCCGGCTAGAGACAGACACTCAAGCCTCCCAAAGCTCACGCTCCATAGGGTTCCATTGCCGTTGCCACCCAGTGACACGGATTGTTTATCAAAATGCTGCTCGGCTGATCCCTCGTATACACACACATCATCGCATCTCTTCTTTTTATATTTTCTTTTATCATTGTGTTTTATCACTTGTTTTTACTACTCTGCTGCTATGTTTTATCACGTTGTAACTCAAAACCAGTAGGCTACAGCTCCCTTGGTGACAAATTACATCAGTACGGTTTTTAATTTGATACAGAGAGAGCCACCTACCCATAAGTGAAATTGTCTCTCTCTTATGACTGGGTGCATTATGATATTATACTGCAAATCCTCCAATCTAAATAAGTGTTATATTTTTCAGTGACAGACACTAACTTTGAGTTGATAAGAGGTGACTGGAGAGTTGTGTGTCCACCCATAGAGAGCTGACATGGCTTTGGGGTGGGTGTTGTTCAAAACTATCTAAGACAGTATTGCATTTAACTTTGATAGGTGTGGGCTGATAGAAACACTGCCATAGTTTTATACTCTCAGAGCGGACCATTTTGCTGTGTAGCAGCGTTTTCTGTAGAACTGTCTGTACATTTTTTGGAGTGGGTGTAGTTTCTGTTCTGAGACCTGAGTTTGCTTTTGGGCCCATTCCAGGATCAATTGTTGTCTGTGTTGCAGTTTAAGAATGCCTTATGCTTGGATAGCATAATTACATGATGATATATGAACAATTGTGCTGTAATTGCAGTTTTTGAATAATAAGGCCAGATGAATGTTGCATTGTGTTTACATGTTTGAAAGTATGGGAGCGATTTCCCCCTGCGAGCGGTCACCACAGCTAAATGAAAGCCAAGGAAACTAATAGTCGTTAGTATTGTAATATATAACAAGCACAAATTTGCAATAGCTGCGACCATGTATGCACATGCATCCACGCATTCATGCATCCACTCACACCCCACCGCAAATTTCCGAGATGCAGGATGCAGGGGCAGGACCCACCCGACCCTACTCTGCCTCTGCCACCCTACATTTCGGAAATTGTCTCCCACCGGTCTACAACTCTCAGGGGAGAGTTGTAGACTGGCACATGCTGCCTCTGATACATGTGCAGTCGCCAGACGCTTCTTTTCACCTGACAGCGAGGTGTTTCACCGGCAGGACGTAGCGCGTCGGAGGATCACACACACTATTCCCCCAGTTACCCTCCCCCCGAACAGGCGCCGGTCAATTGTGCCTGGATGGACACCCAACCAAGCTGGAGGTAACACGAGGGCTCGAACCTGCGACCCTCGTGTTGGTTGGCAGGGAATTCTACCACTGCATTACACACTTGACCTCCATGCCAAATTTCAGCCTCCTAGGGCGGAAACTGTGGCCGCCAAATGGTGGGGACATTTTTGTGGACAAACGAAATGACCGACAGAGCGACCTATAGAGCTGCTGGCCACAACTAAAAATACTTTTTAGGTACGATATGAGCACTCAGTGGAGGTGGTGCTGATTCATCTTCAAAAGTCGTGAAGTTATCCTTGGTTTGTAGGGGGGGGGGCATGAATAACAATAACCTTTTCATAAATATTCAGGAGCAGAATAAGCGTTCGACCCCTCCCTCCCATTTTTCGAGGTCAGTGCTATTTCTAGCAAGAAATAACCAGAAAAATATCTATGTTGCATCCCCCTCCTCTCTACTCTAGGAAACCACTTCAAGCGTCTGCCGTGGCTCTAGTTCACGAGGAGTCTGTCTTGCCAGAGAGCTGTGGGTGGTGATGCATTTATATCATTCCAGGCTTAACACACAATGAAGCATTCTTCTTAAAACCATGACTCAAAACACTGTGTCATCTATAGAGATATAACACGATGAGCGTGGCTCTTTCAAATTGCGATTGGCTGCCTTTTGTTGCCATGACGACTGTCGCTGGAAGCTAGCCTAGTAGCCTTATAATGCTGAGTTCCTGTGTGTGTGTGTGTGTGTGTGTGTGTGAGAGAGAGAGAGAGAGAGAGAGAGAGAGAGAGAGAGAGAGAGAGAGAGAGAGAGAGAGAGAGAGAGAGAGATAGTCTGTGTATTATTTCGGGACACATCCTCCCACAAGGGAGGCCAAGGGGGCAGTGTGCTCTTACATAGGGTTGTCACGATATTCAAATTTTCATTTGAGGGGTGGCTAGGGGGAGTGGCTAGGGGATGTGGGTGGTGGGGGCGTGGTCAGGAAGGGGACGGGGCTAGGAAATAGGGACCATATCTAGGGATAGGAAGGTGGTAGAGGGGTAGGCAGTGGGAGTGGCTAGGGGGATGTGGGTGGTGGGGGCGGGTCTGGTACCATAAGGCTGAATATCCACACCACAGCACCGTGGGCTTAGGTATTTACACTTATTATTGAGGTGGGCGAGCTTATAGTGCACAAGCTTATGACCTCCTTGACTCTGTAGCATAGATAAACTGTAAGCAACTAAGCAAAAAATACAGACCCAAACCTAGTCCCTTAATATCCGACCATGAAGGAGGACAACCCGGTGCAAACGAGACAGCTGGATGGATCAACAGACAGACTCAAGCTTCTCCGTAATCTAGGCCCAATAAAACTCATTCCAAACGTTGCATTTACACAGGTTACCCCTGCTATAGTCATCAGCCCATCAGAACACTTTAGGTTGATGAGGCAACAGATAGGCTACCCACCTTCTTACCTGTCTGGAATACCGTGAGCAGAAAATTGCAGCCGTCTGGATCACCGTGAACCCTCATAATAAAATAGACACCGAGTCTACTGCTTTTTCAAAATTTCTCTTTAACGATCGGCCCAAAATGTGTCAATCAAACTTTCTGTAAATCTTCCCCCAGAGACAGATGCACCAATAAGTGTCATCTATCCACGCATTGATATGTTATGGGACTTTTACTGTGCTAAGTGTCCGGTACACCGTGAGTCTACATTAAGTTAACTTGGGCAATGTTGTTCACACACAGTAGACAGTAATCTAATAGTCTGTTAAATAGCTAAATGATGCATCACGCTGATGACAGTTACTACTGATGATGTTGGCTTGAGTGGGAGGCTGCTGGAGTACAGTCATACAGTAACGTTATAGCAGCATCAGAATGTCGTCTCTAAATCTCAGCTTAGCCTAGATCAAACAGTTGGTTATTAACAGGTTGGTTATTTACAGACAACACTTAGCCTAATGTGTGGGCAAACATTAAGGATACTGCCCGTAACCTGGACCACCAGCAAATCTATTGTAATTATGTACACAGAACTGATCTCAGGATAAATGATCCTTTGTGTAGTTTATGCACTACGAAGGCCCCTGGTACTTCACATGATGTGGGGCTGTCCAGCTGTTGCACAGTTGTGGACTAAAGGCTGCAACTCAATTGTCTTGGCCTAATATCAGTAGCTGTCCCAGTGACTTTGCCTGCCCTGTTGTTAAGTGATTTGTCGGAGCTTAATATCACCAAGCTCAGCTGGCTTGCAGAGATTACATTACATTACGTCATTTGGCAGACGCTTTTATCCAAAGCGACTTACAATAACACATTTTTGTCAGCAATAGAGCAATCAACTATGCAACACAGTCTATGACAGCTACGAGATGGGAAAAGTACACACATTCTTTACTCAAGTAGAAGTACAGTTACTTGTGTAAGAAAAGACTGTAGTACTGATTCAACTTATGTATGTAATCAAGTATAAAAGTAAAAAATATTTCTACCAGCTGTTTCTGTGTAAACTGAACCTCACCTGTGTGTGTGTGTGTGTGTGTGTGTGTGTGTGTGTGTGTGTGTGTGTGTGTGTGTGTGTGTGTGTGTGTGTGTGTGTGTGTGTGTGTGTGTGTTGCTAGTGAAGGCGGAGAAATAATGTTTGATTTTTCATTAAGAGAAAGCACTGCTGGTATCAATACTGTTGCAGAGTATTGTATCCGTTTCACATTTTTGGTATCGATACTTATCGAAGTATTGAGGGTACACCCGCTATGCCGACCACAATGCCGACAGCCCGCAATGCCGACATTAGGTTAAGGCGTGGGGGCTGGGAGAGGTTAGGTTTAGGGTTAGGGTCTGGGGGAGGTTAGGTTTAGGCGTGGGGGCTGGGAGAGGTTAGCTCCAGCCGGTCCACCGTCACGCTGCACGCCGCCTCGCTCAGCTGGTTCTGCTTGTGGGCTATCGGCATTACGGGCTGTCGGCATTACAGGCTGTTGGCACATAGACGCGGCACCGTTCTTGTAGCATTCAGATGAAATGTGGATTTTGCCTAAACATGGACAAAAAGGCTTCTGGCAACTCAAATTATGGTGGCAGGAGGGCCGTTTGCCAGGAGGCCATTCTGGTCAAGACATGCCCCATCACTGGCTACCTTCAAAACTCTACTCAAAACTCACCTGTTCAACACAGCCTTCGGCAGCTAGTCTCTTTCTGTTCTTTGTTGTTCTTTGTTGTCATCTATGTGTGTCCGTCATCTTTTGTGCTCTGTGAAGCGGCCTTGGGTTCCTTGAAAGGCGCTATATAAATCCAAATTATTATTATTATTATTATGGCATTGGGGATCTTCACTGAAAAGTCTACTTACAGTATTAAACTTACTGTATTGTGTTATCTACTGAATATTTGTTATCATTGTGTGTGTGTGTGTGTGTGTGTGTGTGTGTGTGTGTGCGCGCGCGCGTGCGCGCACACACGCACGCGCATGTGCATGCGTGTGCGTGCATGTGTGGAATATTGAAAATATGGGAGAGTAAGTGAAATGTAAGTACACTGATCTGAAGAGTGTTACACCTGCATGTGTGAATGTCTATGGTGCTGAGTACAAGACTCTTCTTCTGTGTGTCTCTTGTAGAGAACTGATGAGGAGGCGGTGGTGGACCGCGGCGGCACGCGCTCCATGCTCAACACCAACTTTGAGAAGGAGGAGCTAGAAGGTAACACCAGTGATATTTCATGTGTACTGTGTATTTTATCTAGAAGGTAACACCAGTGATATTTAATGTGTCCTGTGTATTTTATCTAGAAGGTAACACCAGTGATATTTCATGTGTACTGTGTATTTTATCTAGAAAGTAACACCAGTGATATTTCATGTGTACTGTGTATTTTATCTAGAAAGTAACACCAGTGATATTTCATGTGTACTGTGTATTTTATCTAGAAGGTAACACCAGTGATATTTCATGTGTACTGTGTATTTTATCTAGAAAGTAACACCAGTGATATTTCATGTGTACTGTGTATTTGATCTAGAAGGTAACACCAGTGATATTTCATGTGTACTGTGTATTTTATCTAGAAGGTAACACCAGTGATATATTTATTCATATTCTCAAATACACTACTGCCGCATGCGCTGGGACGCGTCATCAGTGATGTTATCTGGGGTCGTAAGGTGTTTCGGGTCTGTCAACATCATACACCCTCGCCCAGTAGACCCAGCCGAGGCCAATTAAGACCCCGACTCGCGTCCCAGAAGCCGCTCACGGATCAGCCTTATTACTCTGTCTGCAACGTTGCCTGCGGGAGGGGTAAGCGAGAACGCCCAATCCGCTGCAATAGAGCTAGTGCTACGCCGCAGTATTGGCCCTTCGGTGCATGGAGGATCTAGGCTCTGTGGGTTACTCCCGGCCGTGCTCCTCCTTCGTCTCACCAGACCCTCCCGTGGCAAAGGCAATCCAGAGGCTGAGAGGATGCCTCAAGGACGCCTCAAGAGGGCCTGTGCGCTGCACGTCATTTACCTGCGTCGAGCACCTCGCTCTAGCCGGAAGGACCCCAGGCCGCGCCGATCTTTGCGCAGATTTTCAGGAGGCTAATCCGTAGCGTTTGTGGATTTCTCCCTCACGAGAGAGCCAAGATGGGGTGCTAATCCCATCCCGTACCGGTTGCCGTCTCTCCGGCCGTCAACTGTCTCTCCAGCTCGTCACCAAACTATACTTGGTTGTCACCTAGTCCTTCCTAAGTGTCACTGGCCAGAGGCAAGCCAGGATTCTATATTCTCAAATACACTACTGCCGCATGCGCTGGGACGCGTCATCAGTGATGTTATCTGGGGTCGTAAGGTGTTTCGGGTCTGTCAACATCATACACCCTCGCCCAGTAGACCCAGCCGAGGCCAATTAAGACCCCGACTCGCGTCCCAGAAGCCGCTCACGGATCAGCCTTATTACTCTGTCTGCAACGTTGCCTGCGGGAGGGGTATATATTTCATGTGTACTGTGTATTTTATCTAGAAGGTAACACCAGTGATATTTCATGTGTACTGTGTATTTTATCTAGAAGGTAACACCAGTGATATTTCATGTGTACTGTGTATTTTATCTAGAAGGTAACACCAGTGATATTTCATGTGTACTGTGTATTTTATCTAGAAGGTAACACCAGTGATATTTCATGTGTACTGTGTATTTTATCTAGAAAGTAACACCAGTGATATTTCATGTGTACTGTGTATTTTATCTAGAAGGTAACACCAGTGATATTTCATGTGTACTGTGTATTTTATCTAGAAAGTAACACCAGTGATATTTAATGTGTACTGTGTATTTTATCTAGAAAGTAACACCAGTGATATTTCATGTGTACTGTGTATTTTATCTAGAAGGTAACACCAGTGATATTTCATGTGTACTGTGTATTTTATCTAGAAAGTAACACCAGTGATATTTCATGTGTACTGTGTATTTTATCTAGAAGGTAACACCAGTGATATTTCATGTGTACTGTGTATTTTATCTAGAAAGTAACACCAGTGATATTTAATGTGTACTGTGTATTTTATCTAGAAAGTAACACCAGTGATATTTCATGTGTACTGTGTATTTTATCTAGAAAGTAACACCAGTGATATTTCATGTGTACTGTGTATTTTATCTAGAAGGTAACACCAGTGATATTTCATGTGTACTGTGTATTTTATCTAGAAAGTAACACCAGTGATATTTCATGTGTACTGTGTATTTTATCTAGAAAGTAACACCAGTGATATTTAATGTGTACTGTGTATTTTATCTAGAAAGTAACACCAGTGATATTTCATGTGTACTGTGTATTTTATCTAGAAAGTAACACCAGTGATATTTAATGTGTACTGTGTATTTTATCTAGAAAGTAACACCAGTGATATTTCATGTGTACTGTGTATTTTATCTAGAAAGTAACACCAGTGATATTTCATGTGTACTGTGTATTTTATCTAGAAAGTAACACCAGCGATATTTCATGTGTACTGTGTATTTTATCTAGAAGGTAACACCAGTGATATTTCATGTGTACTGTGTATTTTATCTAGAAAGTAACACCAGTGATATTTCATGTGTACTGTGTATTTTATCTAGAAAGTAACACCAGTGATATTTCATGTGTACTGTGTATTTTATCTAGAAAGTAACACCAGTGATATTTCATGTGTACTGTGTATTTTATCTAGAAAGTAACACCAGTACATCGCAGGCGCATGCGATGTACTGATGACTGCACACAGCACATGCGCCTCAGGCAAACAAAGAAGTGAGTTTGGTTACAGAGGGAACCCTCTTTGTTAGCTCTCACTATGGATTTACTTCGAAAATGACAGTTTCTCGTAACTTGGGATTATTATTTCATCACGTGAGTAGTACACGGGTCACAACATGTACATGTGAGTGTTTCTGGCGTTGTTGGAATGTGTATTTTGGGCGACTGAATGGGGGTAGGCAGCTGTACCATACTTTTTTTTTAATATATTTTATTTTCAGTTTTTCAGAACAACATATGAACAAGACAAACAGGCTCAGACACAGAACGGAAAAAAACAAAAACAAACAACAAACAAAAATAAAAATAAATAGTCACATTTTCAACATTCAGTGCTACCAGTCGTGTAAGGTGTTTATATTTTTACGAGAGGTACATTATTGTGCTCATCCGGCTCCCGCAACCTCAACAAGGTAGGCTAGAAACGGGCCCTAAATGGCAAAGAATTTCTTTAGTGAGTCGGTCCTCAGGAACCTAATCCTCTCCATGCGTATAACAGAGGTAATTTCCGTCAGCCACAATTGAAAAGAAGGCGGAGTAGAAGACTTCCATTCTTTCAAGATTAGTTTTTTGCCAACAATTGTCCCTTGCGTCAGTGATTGCTGCACAGTTGTGGGGAAGTCCAGAGAGAGTTCAGAGCAGCCGAAGATGGCAAGTTCTGCTTCGGGCTGAAGGGTTATTTTATAAGCCTTCGAGTACCAGTCAAATATCTTAGCCCAGAATCCGGACAGTGAAGCGCAGAACCAAAAAGCATGTGACAATGTGCCCTCCGACCCCTGACACCTATCACATAGCGGTGAGACAGAGGGATATATCTTATGTAGCCTATGCTTGGAGTAATGGAGACAGTGAGTGACTTTAAACTGGATCAGCTGATGTCTGCTATTAACTGAGCAGAGTTGTACAACCGACAGGCTCCTTTCCCATATAATGTCAGATAATTCAGTACCAAGTTCTTCTGCCATGCCTCTCTAATCCTCTCAGTAGAGGCCATGGTACAGTCATCAAATAGACACACAAATCTAGAGATGAGGTGCCTGGAGTGAGGAGGGGTCAGCAAAACATCAAAAAGAGCATGTTCATTTGGGAGCGCTTCAAAAGCCTGAATGCTGGATCGAACATAGTTTCTGATTTGTAGGAATCTGAGCCAGTCCGTGCCGGTCAACTCAAACTTCCTTTTCAGTAAATCAAAGGATGCAAAATGATCATCTATATATAGGTTTTGATGGAAAGCTGTATCATATACTGCCATTGTAATGCTAAGCTAAGTAACAGTGAGGGGTAAAACGCGCTTTCTAATGCATGCACAATGAAGATAAAGGCATCTACATTCTACCTTTACTATCCGCAATATGGCAAATAGTTGAATCTCCAAAAATGTTGGCATATCCCTTTAACGATCATTCTCAGAACAAACACTGATTTAGTCTAGATTGGTTGTCATCAGATTTTTTTTCTTTACATATACACAAAATATTTAATGGATTCCAAGATACCATTTTCAACAAATGACATAGATAAGGCTGGTAGTAGGCCTTCCCAAAGGGAATAGTACTGGCAAAATAATAAGGAATCAAAAGCAATAACGAACAACAATGAACACAAGGGGAAAACTAGAACCACTATTTTTGCACTCCATTGTTACATTGTTTCCTGAAAGTATTTGTTGTTGCCAGGCAACGTTCACCTTGGCTGCTGTCACTCTGTGACACTCTGTGGGAAAGACATCCTCGGATGATGGTTGTTGTAATGGTTCACTCTCTGTCTGGTGCCGTGGTAACGCTGACACTGTGACACTGTGACACTGCGTCAGCACAGCGCGGGAGGGGGAATCCTCTGGAGTGACATAACCCACCACCACCCCACTTGTGCTTTCTCTCATTATTGCATCTCTTGTCTCTCTTCATACTCGTATACACACACTACAGTATACACATACTATACTATACACACACTTTACTCCCTTCTAGATGGCTACATGTACATACTGTATACACACACACTTTACTCCCTTGCAGATGGCTACATGCACATAGACACACACTTTACTCCCTTGCAGATGGCTACATGGGAAAATGAAAAGGGTCACCATGATGTGATGTGAGCCCTTTCTGTTGTGACTCCACAGAGATTAAAGCATTGTAGTGCAGGCACGTCACACACCATTGCGTGTATTCAAGCGTTGAATGACTGAATGCTGCACAGACATGGCAAAGTAAGAGAGGAGAAAGGATCAACACACTGTGACATCAGCAGCAGCTCAGGCCTGGGGGAGGCCAGCTACATTTGTTAAGAGCTCAGCTCAGCTCGCAAACTTTATTTTCTCAGATTTCCCCCCGTTTTCTCCCAAATTGACCTATTCCCCCTGGCCCCTGCTGTCCTGGTCGTTGTTACTCCCCAATTGCCGATCTGGGTAGAGGTGTAGACTAGCACATGCTTCCTCTGATACATGTGTCACCAGCCGCAAACCTTTCACCTGACAGCGAGGAAGAGCTTCGCCGGCAGGATGTAGCGCATTATTCCCCCCAGTTCCCCTCCCCGCTGAACAGGCACACCCGACCGGTCAGAGGAGGCGCTAGTGCAGCGACCAGGAAACATACCCTTAATCCGACTCTCACCCCCACCCCCAGACACAGCCAACTGTGCCTGTATCAACCAAGCCGGAGGTAACACGGGCCACGAACCTGCAACCCTCGTGTTGGTAGGCAGGGAATCTCCCTCAGCTTGCAAACGTCCTTACGTTTTCCAAACCGGCATTTCCCCATGTCCTGTTGTTGCTGTCTGCTCCAATATGCTGTTTATTGTACAATTTGCTGTATGTGCTAAATCAGTCCCAACAGCCTGCTTCTCTCCTCTGCATTAGATACATAATTACATGTTGCTAACTGTAATTTACTGTGGATGAACGTGTCTGCATCAGGACTTACTGTCTCAGTAGAGTAATATTTACTCCCAAACTGCAAATACGGTACATTTTGACATCTAGTTTGTTTTCTCATTATGTTTTCTGAGACCTCAATTAACCTCTCTCCTGGAGTCGTTTTGATGGTGGTGGTTGTTGGGTTTATTGTGAATGGACCTATTCAAATGCAGTGACATTCGCATTGTTGGGAGGTTATTCAGGGCAGTTCATTGTTATGAAATCAGATTAGTTCATCATGATGTGATTAGTCATGTTTCAAAGCAAGTGAAAACAATTCAGGACAACAATTAATTTGAGATATTTTCCCTTCAGGGTAAATATTGCTGACAAAATATTATAGATAATATTGCTCACCCTCATAAACATAATTTATAAGCAGTTTTCTGTCTCACCCGGCCTGCATTTGAGAAAGATTGATCTTTGTGGGTTAACACAGGGTTTCCTAAACTCCAAGCAGACGTCAAGACACTTGGATACACCTGGCATCAGATAGAAAAGAATGCAAATGACCGAGAACGCCCCTTGTCGATGGCCTATACCCCTGGAGGGTTTCAGGCATAAGTTAAAGTTAAAGTTCCTAAACGTATCACAAACCTCCAAATAAATGGTCCAAATAAACAGCTCTCAAATATATATATATTTATTTGTTGTTACAGCAGATATTACTTGGTACAGAGTTTATATACATGTCTATACTGTACAGTAGGTGGGGTAATAGCAGCAGCGGGAATGAAAATTGTGATCAAAACAATGCTACAATCAGAGACTTCTCATTGTAATATCCTCTAGTAGTGAAATAAAGTGGGAAATCACTTTGTGAACCACTACCAAACTCCTGAGCCTCATATTGCCCAGGGTATGAATCCATTCGGTGTCACATTACACTGTGCACCCCCCCTCCCCATATGGTATAAGAGGCAGATGAACAGGGTGTCCGGTAGTCTTGTCTGTGTCCGGCCACTGAGCCGAGGGCCAGTGGGAAGGAAGCAGCGGCCGGACAGCTCGACCGCAATGAAAGAGGAGAACGTCAACTTGGATGATCTTCATGCTGAGCCTGTGGACACAATACACCCTGCCTGTGTTGTACAATATCACTGCAGAATCCCTGTCTCATTACATCACAAAATGTCCCTGATCATACAAAATTAATACTCAATTTCAACATCCCCTAAGAAGACACTAGTTCCCTATTATGGTTTCATGGATTAATGTTGTCTCCATGTTGTTGTCTGCAGGTCACCGCACACTCTACATCGGGGTCCATGTTCCCCTGGGCAGGAAGTCACACCGACGACACCGTCACCATGGACACAGACACAGGAAGAGGTCCAAGGAGAGGGACTCCGGGGCGGAAGATGGCCATGAATCCCCCTCGCACAGTAGGTCACCAAGGTCTCAGTACACCACGTTTCGTCTCAGACTGACGAAACGTGGCAAGTTGCACATGCTTGAACGATATTATAAAGCAAGTAGAGCTACAACTTCACAGGATCCTCATGATTCTCTTTTATTACCAAACCTCTTCTACCAATGTACCTCACTATCATCACCTACCTTACGGTGTTTCACACCTGTCTTTAGTTTAGTTCAGTTGAATCAAATTCTGTTTTTTCCCCCTTGGTGCGGTTCGTTTGGCCAGGTGTAAACAGAGCAATTGTACTCGGGTGCGGACCAAAACAACTGGACCAAGACCGTAGCCAGCTGGGTTGTGCATTATGGGCATGATGAATCCTTTAGAAATAGGATCTACTATGAAAACTTGCACTTTATGTCATTCCTATCATGTTTTGTTGCCAAATTGCCATGTTGTCACCATTGTATTACACAATGCCAAATGCACAACATGCATGTCCTGTTAACCATCATCACACATTGCCAGTTGCTAAATATGCAACCTATACCCAAGAAGAAAACACAGTAAATAATATGTAAAATGTACAGCTCAGAAAAAAGTCACGAAAATAACCATCCGACACGGTGGATGCACACAATGCACCCGACCTACAACATACCCAACCCACACACATAATCTTATAATTTCATCCATCAAAAAAATCTCTGGGAATACATTTTTTCCATCTCGGGACAATTACATGTACCTGGGTCTCCTGGCCAATCCGGAAGGGTTGGCAACCCGATCTGGACCGCTTGATTTATGGCTTTGTGAAAGCTAACAGCTGAACGACAAAACGATGTATCGTTCTCACATCAGGTGCAAACCAAGGAAGCGGGCTATCAGGTGTGAAAGTGCCCTTAATGTCTCACATCTTTCCACTCCATTACATTTATTTGTTCCTCCTCTACTATCCTCTCCACACGCCACTCTGCCTCACCCTCTCACTGCAGCAGACACGCCAGCCCAGAGGGTGCAGTTCCTCCTGGGGACGGAGGATGGCGACGAGGAGCACATCCCCCACGCCCTTTTCACCGAGCTGGACGAGATCTGCCTCAGGGAGGGAGAGGACGCCGAATGGAAAGAGACAGCCAGGTACACAGCTGTAGTCGGCCACGCGTGCCGTCGCTGCTCCACCGCAAGCTGTTCCCATGCAGCTGTGCTGCTGTTCTTTGTTGCACTTGATAGGTTGATCCTGTTAGTTTATGAATGTGATTTTCTTTCTATTACCGTGCTCATGCTGCTATTGCTATGACACCATGCTCATCCAGACAGCCACTTAACCATACTACAAACCTCATCATGGTTTACAGCTGTTCTTTATTGAGCAGGAGCTTATCTCATTACAAAAAGGAATAATAACACGTAAAAAGAGTAACCTCTGAATTTTCACACCTTGCTGCACGATTCCGGAGAAATCTCAGTGTTTACAACGAACTACACGTCATCACCACAAATGTAGAGAATCGCAACTTGTTTTTGTTTACATCTTGTCTACAAATACATACAGTATATGTGTGTTTTATGCATTTTTGTGTGTTGTATGTGCTTGCAAAGCCATTGTATGTTTATTCATTTTTTTCTTTCTTTTGTGAAGGTGGCTGAAGTTTGAGGAGGATGTGGAGGACGGTGGGGAGCGGTGGAGTAAGCCCTACGTAGCCACGTTGTCCCTACACAGTCTGTTTGAGCTCCGCAGCTGCATCATGAATGGCACGGTGATGCTGGACATGAGAGCCAACTCGCTGGAGGAGATCGCAGGTAGATCCTGGCTCCTGGGCTGGCCACAGTCCTGTGGTCCTGCATACTGTAGGTCAATGGGTAGTCTGTCCTGTGGTCCTGGATACTGTAGGTCAATGGGTAGTTCATCCTGTGGTCCTGCATACTGTAGGTCAATGGGTAGTCAGTCCTGTGGTCCTGCATACTGTAGGTCAATGGGTAGTCTGTCCTGTGGTCCTGCATACTGTATGTCAATGGGTAGTTCATCCTGTGGTCCTGCATACTGTAGGTCAATGGGTAGTTCGTCCTGTGGTCCTGCATACTGTAGGTCAATGGGTAGTCAGTCCTGTGGTCCTGCATACTGTAGGTCAATGGGTAGTCTGTCCTGTGGTCCTGCATACTGTAGGTCAATGGGTAGTCAGTCCTGTGGTCATGCATACTGTAGGTCAATGGGTAGTCTGTCCTGTGGTCCTGCATACTGTAGGTCAATGGGTAGTCGGTCCTGTGGTCCTGCATACTGTAGGTCAATGGGTAGTCTGTCCTGTGGTCCTGCATACTGTAGGTCAATGGGTAGTCTGTCCTGTGGTCCTGCATACTGTATGTCAATGGGTAGTTCATCCTGTGGTCCTGCATACTGTAGGTCAATGGGTAGTCTGTCCTGTGGTCCTGCATACTGTAGGTCAATGGGTAGTCTGTCCTGTGGTCCTGCATACTGTAGGTCAATGGGTAGTCTGTCCTGTGGTCCTGCATACTGTAGGTCAATGGGTAGTCCATCCAAAGTTGCATCCAAAGTTGGTAAAATAAACAAGGCAGGAAATCTGGTCAAAATTAAGGCGGGATGTCCAGTCATTTCTCCACTTGTGATTGGTCGAATACCATTGAAGGCGGGCATCCGCTCATTTCTCCACTTGTGATTGGTCAAATAGCATCTAGGTACTTCCTGCTCGTCTGAAGCATTTTTTTCTTTGGAAGATGACAATTTCCTGTCCAAATTTTAATGGGCGCAAGTACAGACTGTCTCTGGAGCATTAGAAGATTGAGATAGACTGGCTTGAAAGACTAGTCAATGGGTAGAGCTACAGAATGTCTTTCCCTGTCTCCCTCTATGCCTGTTAGCAGTTTAAAGATTGATTCTTACTGTGTCACATCCTGGTGGGGCAGGGTCCAGATATGTAAAAGTCAATAGCTAACATTTGGTTCACTGGCAATCCATAAATTCAGGAAAGGGGATGTGTCATCAGCGAGTGACATCACTGATGATGTCATAGGCATTGTGACATCATCAGTGACATCAGTTCTGACCAAAACAAAGACGATGGGATTTCAAGCAAGACGGCCCAACTTCAACTCACTTCCTGTCATTTTGGCACACAGGTTTTGCCCAGGGCTTTGGAACAGACTTGGAATGGGATTGTTTGACCTGGTTTGGAGTACTGCAACCATATTTTATCTGTGATATTTTTGGAGAAAGGAAAGAGCATGTCATGTATCTGGTTGGATAAAGACATTGCACTGCTGGGGAGATCTGCTGAACTTAACCTGGTTTTGGGTGATTTAATCGGCAGCAATGGGTGGGTTGGAATAATCAGCTTAGCATCACTGGCTTCTATGCAGGGATGGACATTGTCTAAATCTACATTTGTGTCTTTATGTTTTGTGTTCCTCAGAGATGGTCCTGGATCAGTATGAGCTGTCGGGGCCAGTGGGTCAGGATGCCAGGAAGAGGATCCGCGAGGCCCTGCTCAAACAGCACCACCACCAGAACCATAAGAAGCTGGCCAACCGCATCCCCATTGTACGCTCCTTCGCTGATATTGGCAAGAAGCAGTCTGAACCCCACTCCATGGACAAGAATGGTGAGCGAATGGTCCGAAGACACACACACACGCATGCGCGCACGCGCACACACACACGCACACGCACACGCACACACACACACACACACCAGTCAGTCTTGCCCAGCTGCAGTCTTGTCCACATCTTGTATTACGCTCTACCTTTTCCATGGTGACCATACACTTTATTGTATCTAAATATCTTATTATTTGCAATTTTATAAATCCTTCGCTTTTTTTTCTATGTCAAGTTTCTTGTGCCCATTTGTGACTTGCTGTTTTACTGCTGTTTGATATCTCCCCTTTCTCCTCTTGTTTGTGTTTCTCCATGTTTGTACGTATGTGTTTGTCCTTGTCTAATATGCTTTGTGTGTGTGTGTGTGTGTGTGTGTGTGTGTGTGTGTGTGTGTGTGTGTGTGTGTGTGCATGTGTGTGTGTGTGTGTGTTTGTGTGTGCGTGTTTGTGTGTGCGTGTGCATGCGTGCGTGAATGTGTGCCATTCACTTATCCAGTAAATGGCATCCTTTATCATAGCATAAAATCTCCCAGCCATTCCTCTAAGAAAACGCTCCCTGAGAACGCCCCACCCACAAAGGTCTTTTCCTGTGCGGTGTGTGTACTGTATGTTGCCCATCATGCGTGTCCACTCCTCCGTCACCTTTGAGCCCCTCCAAGAGCCGTGGCCACTTGTCCCCAGACACACTCCTTGTCCCCAGACAGACACACTCCTTGTCCCCAGACACACTCCTACACTCCTTGTCCCCAGACAGACACACTCCTTGTCCCCAGACACACTCCTTGTCCCCAGACAGACACACTCCTTGTCCCCAGACACACTCCTACACTCCTTGTCCCCAGACAGACACACTCCTTGTCCCCAGACAGACACACTCCTTGTCCCCAGACAGACACACTCCTTGTCCCCAGACACACTCCTTGCCGAAACCAAGACCAAACGTCTTAGTTTCTATCAGGCGATAGCGCAAGGCTGCTCTCCCATCCCACAGCAAGTCACAGAACAGGAAATCTGTAGGCAACTAGACAGGACACCTGAACTGATACTAAACACTAAAAGTAGTCGTAGTGGTAATTGTATAGAATAGTCTAGATTATGAGGGGAGAGTATCATCATGAGGAGTCAAAAATGGAGTTACAATACGGGCGTCCGGTAGATTCCTTACCTACCAACACAAGGGTCGCAGGTTCGAGCCCCCGTGTTTCCTCCGGCTTGGTCGGGCGTCCATACAGGCACAGTTGGCCGTATCTGCGGGTGGGAAGCCGGATTAAGGGTATGTGTCCCGGTCTCTGCACTACTGCCTCCTCTGGTCGGTCGGGGCACCTGCTTGGGGGGAGGGGAACTGGGGGGAATAGCATGATCCTCCCACACACATGTGTTGGAGGAATCTTATTTACTATCAAATGAAACCTGCATGGCTCAGATAGTATGCAGATGTTTATGTCTTCTCTGCACAATTAGTTTACAGGTCAACTGGCCGTGTGGAACAACACATGCCCAGTTACCATGATGATACTCTCCACTCGATGTCATTCTCTGCAGTCCATCTAGAGAGAGCATAGAGGCTTTATGACTCCGATTCTAAACTGATAACAGTCACTAATCACTAATGATGACAGCTAATTGCCTCATAATCATAACATAACTTAATAACACAAAACATAGTCTCCATTCAGTTGCCTTCAGGATCCTTATTTTATGGTAGTATCACACTCTCACTAAGACATTTGGCCTTTTGAGCAAGCCACATTTATTCAATGGGGAATACTGTAAGTCTCTACAGATGCTGTGATTTGCTCAAACAGCTGCACAGGTGCATTCGTGTCATAAAATGCCCGGGATCAAGTTTCAAAGGAGCAATCTTTTACTTTCATAATTCTTGTTACAACACTCAAATTAATTGAAGAAGCCGTTCATTCAAACCAATATATCAGTGGATACATTTTAATCTGAAATGAAAGTTAAAGATTGTTTACAAAACTAGTCTTCTGAGAAAGAGTTAGCCTAATATTTGACTAAAATCATAATCTCCAATGTCTCCAATGCACCCAGTTGTTATGATCTGAGTATTAAGCTTCATCAGAGACCAGGTACAAAAAAAGTACATTGTATCTTTTGTCACTGGGGCTGAACCTTTTTTCCCCCCAAAAAAGGTGCATCACAAATACCAAATGGTCCACTGATGTATCTTCTTTTTCAGAGGATGTAACTGTACCCTGGGAAATTGCTGTTGTGATAGGATGAGCCTCAGAGAGATTGACATGATGTTGGTTCTCTGCTCTGCCCGGCAGGCCAAACGGTTTCCCCCCAGGCCCAGCCAGCTCACAATGAGGGCAAACAGGACGTCAGCCGAGAAAACAGCGCTGTCGACTTCAGCAAGGTGAGCCCGGACCCACCGCTGATCTGCTGTTTGTCTATGGCTACCGACCCACCGCTGATCTGCTGTTTGTCTATGGCTACCGACCCACCGCTGATCTGCTGTTTGTCTATGGCTACCGACCCACCGCTGATCTGCTGTTTGTCTATGGGTACCGATAGCCGGACACAACTTGTGCTGTCTATTTATCCAAGGTAGGGTTACGTGTGAATTGGTCGCCGTGAGCCTCTTGCTCTGGGATAGAATTTAACAGGAGTAAAGATTGTTTTCTTTGCTTGAGTGATTCATCAAGTTCAGTTACAGCCATCATTTGTGATTATTATTTAGTTACCTCTTCAAAAGCTACTGTGACATAACATCTCTTTGTCCAATGGATAGACTTGCATTAATTCTGACATCAGTAGGCCTATATGTTTTCGTCTCACAGATTGACCTCCACTTCATGAAGAAGATCCCTCCTGGTGCCGAGGCGTCCAATGTCCTGGTGGGGGAGCTAGAGTCCCTAGAGCGCCCCGTGGTGGCCTTTGTCCGCCTGGCGCCTGCTGTGCTGCTCAACGGCCTGGCTGAGGTTCCCATCACCACCAGGTTATACACCAAATGCAGGGGGGAGGGGGGAATCTCTCGCTCTCTTTCTCCCCCTCTCTCTCTCTCTCTCTCTCTCTCTCTCTCCCTCTCCCTCCCTCTCTCTCGCTCTCCCTCCTCTGTATCCTGTATCAAGTCTGGTTAGGTGAGATAATTAATCCAAAGAGGTTCATAGTGTCTATACTTTACTTAGATCGTTAGATTTTCTTCTATATCAGACACAGGTTTTCATTCCTACCTGACATGTTTTCTCATGAGCCATGAGAAAACGTCACATCAGCACACCAGTCAAACCACACTTAAAACTCAGACAACTACTAGTGCACCCGAAAGACAAAACCGATCCAAACAACAAATGCAACGTCATCTATGAGATACCATGTCAATCATCCAATAAATCGTACATAGGAGAAACAGGACGGTCATTCATCACCCACAAAAAAGAGCACCAAAAGGAATGTGGGAAGGAGACAACAAAAAGACAGACACGGGCTATAAAGGAACAGGCACTACAAGAACATCTCAAATCGGCAATCACAGATCACTGCAAAAGGGAGAACCACATTATGGACTGGGATAAGGCCAAAGTCATCTGCACCCAGGACAACAAACACCAGCGCTGGATTATGGAGGCAGTGGAGATCAGGAAGCGGGCGCAAACGACGATGAACCGGGACGAGGGGGCTTACATGCTTTCCACCACCTGGAGCAGCGTTCTCAAACGGCCAAATGACAGCGGGGGGCGTGGTCGTCCTGTCAAATCTGACAGGACGATCACGCCTCTGTAAACAACATCAGCGGTTTAAGACACGTCACACACCATCTAGTGACACCTCTGATGAAGACACGTCACACACCATCTAGTGACACCTCTGATGAAGACACGTCACACACCATCTAGTGACACCTCTGATGAAGACACGTCACACACCATCTAGTGACACCTCTGATGAAGACACGTCACACACCATCTAGTGACACCTCTGATGAAGACACGTCACACACCATCTAGTGACACCTCTGATGAAGACACGTCACACACCATCTAGTGACACCTCTGATGAAGACACGTCACACACCATCTAGTGACACCTCTGATGAAGACACGTCACACACCATCTAGTGACACCTCTGATGAAGACACGTCACACACCATCTAGTGACACCTCTGATGAAGACACGTCACACACCATCTAGTGACACCTCTGATGAAGACACGTCACACACCATCTAGTGACACCTCTGAAGAAGACACGTCACACACCATCTAGTGACACCTCTGATGAAGACACGTCACACACCATCTAGTGACACCTCTGATGAAGACACGTCACACACCATCTAGTGACACCTCTGATGAAGACACGTCACACACCATCTAGTGACACCTCTGATGAAGACACGTCACACACCATCTAGTGACACCTCTGATGAAGACACGTCACACACCATCTAGTGACACCTCTGATGAAGACACGTCACACACCATCTAGTGACACCTCTGAAGAAGACACGTCACACACCATCTAGTGACACCTCTGATGAAGACACGTCACACACCATCTAGTGACACCTCTGATGAAGACACGTCACACACCATCTAGTGACACCTCTGATGAAGACACGTCACACACCATCTAGTGACACCTCTGATGAAGACACGTCACACACCATCTAGTGACACCTCTGATGAAGACGGAAGTATTGCCGTCGAAACATGTCAGGTAGGAATGAAAACCTGTGTCTGATATAGAAGAAAATCTAACGATCTAGGTGAGATAATTCTCAAAATGTCTCAAGAGGAAAGTGTTTGACTTTGACCCAAAATGGTTGTCCTCTGGTTTGCACAGGTTTCTTTTCATCCTGCTCGGCCCCATGGGAAAAGGCCAGCAGTACCATGAAATCGGCCGGTCCATCGCTACCCTGATGACTGATGAGGTGAGGTCCGACCTCAGGAATATCCAGGTTAAAACCCCGGTTTTGGTGTGAAGGCCATTGCCATAAAAACAGGCTGCAAACATTTATTTTTTCAAAAGATTATTTTGGGGTATTTTTTGCAGGATTGTCTGTTTCCCACGGTGCAGTGCAGAGCCAGTGTTGCTGAGCATCATTAGGGCCAGATGTGCTCTTTTTCACTGGCAGTACTCCTCTGGGATGTATCAAAATAGAAGCATGATGGATGTCAAAACTACTTCCTTCATATGAGGGAAGGAGTCATACATCTGTTTTTGAACCAGCCATTATGCTAAATCAACGCTAATGTGCTAAACATGTGGAAAACTACAGTAGAATCATATTCCGTGTACAATATACCTGTTACGGTCTTATCCCGATTTTGAGAAACAAATACATGAGATGGAGATTTGCTGAGAAACATAATATGTTTTATCCTATATATTTGGTATTCTTTTTGTGGTCTGTGTAAATTCACTTTATATGATAATATTCTATATTTTCTCTACTCATTTCTGGGGATCGGTATAATTCTTTGTGGGAAATGAAATGCATAATGAAGAGCTTATGCTGGATAAGCCCTTACTGTAGCTGGAAAGCCATTATGCAAGGAAATGCAATCGTTGATTTATTAATGCAAAAGAATGGAACAGACTCTTAAAGCAATAATTAATGAACATGAAATTATATTTACGACATATATAGATTCACACAGGACACAACGCTCTAAAGTTACATTTTATAAGTATGTTTCTGAAGTCTTATTGAATGTCCCTGGGGCGTCTATTACCCAGACGCCCCAGGGCGGGTAGTAGAAGTAAAAGCACTTGCCTTCCACCGCGGAGGCCCGGGTTCAATTCCCGTTATAGCGGTACGTCTGGCTTGGTAAGACGTTCCTAGAGACACAATTGGCCATGTCTGCGGGTGGGAACCCGATGGGGTATGAGTTCTGGTCGCTGCACTAGTGCCTCCTCTGGTCAGTCGGGGCACCTGTTCAGGGGGAGGGGAACTGGGGGGAATAGCGTGATCCTCTCACGTGGGGAGAGAATTGGGAGAAAAATGATTGAATGTCTCTCCTCACTTCCTCCACAGGTTTTCCATGATGTGGCGTACAAGGCTAAGGACAGGAATGACCTGGTGGCAGGCATTGATGAGTTCCTGGACCAGGTGACAGTCCTGCCCCCTGGGGAGTGGGACCCCTCCATCAGAATAGAGCCGCCTAAAAATGTGCCCTCTCAGGTAACTCCCTATATACAGAAAAGACAACAAAAAGTCTCTTTATCTTATTTAGTTCTCTGGCACACTGTGTGGACACGGTGTACCGCTAGTTATTGGTTGCTTGCTATGTTAGAAAGTGAGCATAATGGGGGAAATTATTGAAGGAGTCAGCATGCCACTCAAAGGGCTCAGCCTTTGAAAAGGCTTTTTAGAATGAGATTCTTTGTATATTGTCATTGTTGGATGAAACGACCAGTGAGGTCAGGTTTGGGCATCCATACAGGCACAATTGGCCGTGTCTGCGGGTGGGAAGCCGGATTAAGGGTGTCCTGGTCACAGGCACAGTGGCGTAGTGGTAAGCGCTGTCGCCTCACAGCTAGAAGGTCCTGGGTTCGATTCCCACCTGGGATGCTGTGAGCGATGAAGGAGTGCGTGCACGTCCGCATGTCTCTCGAGTGCAAAAGGGCCTTTCTGTGTGGAGTGTGCATGTTCTCCCCATGCCCCCTGGGGGTTTCTTTCATATAGGAACCCCACACCAAAACATGCAATATCCTGGTCGCTGAAGTGGTGCCTCCTCTGGTTGTTAGGGGCGCCTGTTCGGAGGGAGGGGAACTCGTTGGAATAGCGTGATCCTCCCACGTGCTATGTCTTCCCCGTGAAGGTTCCCCTGTCAGTTGAAAAGTACTGCCCATGTCTCGGAGGAAGCATGGAGCCAGTTTTTCGGCTCTCCCCAGATTGCCAGAGGGTGGAGCAGCAACCAGGATAAATAAATTAAAATTAGCACTAATGGGGGATAAAAATGGGATAAAAAATCAGGGGCGGGGGGGAAAGGGTGTCCTGGTCACTGCACTAGTGCCCGACTCTGGTCGGTCGGGGCACCTGTTCGGGGGGGAGGGAACTGGAGGGGATAGCGTGATCCTCCTACGTGCTACGTCCTGCCGGTGAAACTCCACACTGTCAGGTGAAAACAAGCGGCTGGTGACTCCACATGTATCGGAGGAAGCATGTGCTAGTCTACAACTCTCCCCAGATGGGCAGAGGGGGTGGAGAAATGACAGGGACAGCAGGGGGAATTGGCCAAATACAATTGGGAGAAAGGGGGGAATCAGAATCAAATGAATGAATGAATGAATGAATGAATGAATGAATGAATGAATGAATGAATGGCATATCAGATATCAGTCATTTTACATTGATGCTTAGTTAAATGTTACCAGATTATGTATAACATCTTGTCTCTGCATGTTTGACTCAGTGGAGCATTAAGCATAAGCGACGGCAGCAGTTGTCCTCAAACCGCTAACTGACAGTGATCTTAATCACGCAGGAAAAGCGGAAGGTTCCCCCGGTTCCCAACGGAGATCTGGGAGAGGCAGAGGACCATGGAGGCCACGGGGGTCCTGAGCTACAGCGCACTGGGAAGTAGGTGTTTGTGTGTGTGAGAGAGAGACAGAAAGCGTGCAACCTTCAGCATTAGTTGCGTGATCTACAGTCCAGAACTGTCAGAGCGCGTCTTCGTCCCCCGTCTCTCTGTCTCCTGTCTGCTACCCCCCGCTAGTCACCGCTAGTCACCATCACCAAACTATAAATCCAGCTCTCTAATGGCCCGTTACCATTCCTCACACTTGAACTCCACAAACAGCTCATTATGAGGCTAGAATAATCAGCCAAGCATACTGTCCCACATCCATTTACATCTGTCTATATTGCAGTGTCCTTCTATTATTTAAGAACACGGAGACACATGAATGTACTGGCTGAGAAATGGGACAAGTGAGAACCCGGATATGAGTATCGCTGCACTAGTGCCCCCTCTGGTTGGCCGGGGTGCCTGTTCGGGGGGGAGGGGAACTGGGGGAATAGCATCGTCCTTCCACGCGTTACGTCCTGCTGGTGAAACTCCTTGCCGTCAGGTAAAAAGAAATGCCTGGCAACTGCACATGTGTCGGAGGAAGCATGTGCTAGTCTACAACTCTCCCCAGATCGGCAGAGGGGTGGAGCAATGATCGGGACACCCTAACAGGGAATTGGCCAAGTACAATTGGGGAGAAAACGGGGGAGAAATCTGATAAAAACTTGATCCAAAAAACAAACAAAAAACAAAACACTGTATTATCACTGTGTATTGTCTATTTGCAAAGTTTCACTTATTTTCATCATCCTCATCATGTCACCAATGATAATCATGGGGCAATTACTGTGCTCAGAAATATCATCTTCCAACCATTATTATGCAGAAATAAGCACTGGTTTCACTTCATTCACTCACGTTCATTCACAACAAAAGATGATGAGGTTATAGTAGTATAGTATTTTACTTGCAACATGAACCTAAAACCTCAAAGTGAAGAGATGCCCATGATCCCCTGATGAAGGCGCACATCCATAGAACCGAGACATCAAATAAGAATTTTAATTTTCAAGCTGTTAATTCATTTGAGGGAGCAAAGAGGCAGCAAATTATTAGTATTATTAGCATTATTAATTAAAGATGAAAGATAATATATATTTTGAATGTATAAATGAATCATCTCACAACCACTAGGAGGTTCCCAAAGCCGGGCTTGAGACCATGCAAGTGTAAGAGGGTGCAGAGGGGTATTTATATCTCAGGGACAGTGGTTTCATAGCAGAGGAGTCGTGAGTGATGCGCTGCCGGTGAGCTCTGGTATGCTGCATGCGCTAGGCTCTTATCCCGGCTCAGATTGGCTGGAAGCCCACTCTCAGTCATCCCCCCCCGGGACGTGGCATCGCTGCCTACCTCTCAGCCACTCAGACTGAAATAAGCATAGACTCCCGCCCCTCTATTGCCATAGCAACCACCTCCAGCTAGTTCGCCATGGTCCCGGCTTGCTGCGACAGGAGAGCCTGCTCTCTGGCCAACGGTCATACAAAGAGAGACGCATGGATGGACAAATACACACACGCTCCTCCCATACTGTACTAGTGCCGCCATGCACACACACTGTACATGCTTACTGATGCGAAATGAAGATGTAGTGAATATTCATGTCGGAGTGTATCTCTCTGCTTCTTTCATTATTAACATCAGTTAAGGGAATTTGTGTGTGTGTGTGTGTGTGTGTGTGTGTGTGTGTGTGTGTGTGTGTGTGTGTGTGTGTGTGTGTGTGTGTGTTTGACGTTTTGCTGTCGATGTGATGGATGCCTCTCTCCTCCTGTGTGTCGTTGTGTACAGTATGCGTATACCGTATGTGTTCACTTGGTGTCATTTTCTCTGGGAGGTTAAGAATGACAAGTGACTGAGGTTAGGCTGGTGTCTCATGGACCCCTTGTGTGGGATCTCATGCACATCATCTCTTACAAACACATGAGCACCTTATGCTGCTGATAGCACCATGTTGTAATGTTGAATGTCCATGATGTATGTTTTTTTTCTTTATCTTTTTTCTTTCTTTTCCTGTGTCTGAGCTTGTTTGTCTTGTTCATATATTGTTCTATAAAAAAATGGGGGGGGGGGGATTGTGTAATTTTCTCACAGGGTCTTAGTCATAAAGAGCATCTCCCCACAGGTTTTTTGGAGGTTTTGTCCTGGACATCAAGCGGAAGGCTCCTCACTACCTTTCCGACTACACAGATGCCATCAGTCTGCAGTGTCTGGCCTCCTTCCTCTTCCTCTACTGCGCCTGCATGTCCCCCGTCATCACCTTCGGGGGCCTGCTGGGCGAGGCCACAGAGGGCCGTGTGGTAAGGAGCCTGCATCTTCATTGCTCCAAATGTAGGTTTTGTCTGAAGCTGTTCCTTCCATGGAAATATTTATGACAGGTAGCTTTATGCTGTTTAGGAAGATATTACTTTGAACACTCTTTTTTTCAACAACATCCTGCATCACACAGCACTGACAGTCAGAAAATGAATGGCGCATCCATGTAGGGCAGCGGTAGATTCCTTGCCTACCAACACGGGGGTCGCAGGTTCGAGGTCCATACAGGCACAGTTGGCTGTGTCTGCGGGTGGGAAGCAGGTGGGGTATGTGTCCTGGTCGCTGCAGTAGTACCCCCTCTGGTTCGGGAGGAAGGGGAACTGGCGTGATCTTCCCCAGCACTACATCCTGCCGGTGAAACCCCTCACTGTCAGGTGAAAAGAATCGGCTGGCGGCTGCACATGTATCAGAGGAAGCATGTGCTAGTCTACAACTCTCCCCAGATCGGCAGAGGGGCGAGCAACAACGACTGGGACACCTTAACAGGGAATTTGCCAAGTACAAGGGGAGAAAATGGGGGGAATCTCTAATTTCTAGTCTCCCGCCACCTGTTTGCCTTGAACCTAGATTCTGTTACACCTGATGTTGTACATGCGTAACACACACTGTCTTTTTACAATGATATTCAATTGATGAACTGTGATAAGAGAAACTGAGAGAAATTGAAATATTGCCTAGAACATCAGTTAAAACGTCACATAAAATTAGCCCAACACTCGCTGAAAACTACTGTATATTCAAAGCAGCATTTGATTGACCATAAAATAAGAGCATTATTTCCTTGGTTTCCAGAGTGCTATTGAGTCCCTGTTCGGGGCGTCTATGACTGGTATAGCCTACTCTCTGTTCGCTGGCCAGCCTCTCACCATATTGGGCAGCACAGGGCCTGTGCTCGTCTTTGAGAAGATCCTCTTCAAGTTCTGCAAGTATGTTTCTCCTTTGCAATAACATTCGAAAACTACTATTACCTTGTTTGTACCTTTTAGGTGCAAAAAATGTGTTCCTTTGTTGACCTGTGTGAGAGTCGATGGTGGCTGTGTGTCTGTCAATGTGCATGTGCTTGTATGTGCTTCAATAGAGATGTCATATCTAATGACCTCACCTTGCCTTCCACTCTGTGTGTGTGTGTGTGTGTGTGTGTGTGTGTGTGTGTGTGTGTGTGTGTGTGTGTGTGTGTGTGTGTGTGTGTGTGTGTGTGTGTGTGTGTGTGTGTGTGTGTGTGTGTGTGTGTGTGTTTCATGGCCTCTCTCAGGGAGTACGGCCTCTCCTACCTCTCCCTGAGGGCCTGTATCGGACTCTGGACATCCTTCCTGTGTCTCCTGCTGGTGGCGACAGATGCCAGCTCGCTGGTCTGTTACATCACACGCTTCACTGAGGAGGCCTTCGCCTCCCTGATCTGTCTCATCTTCATCTACGAAGCCCTGGAGAAGCTGCTCCACCTGGGGGAGCACTACCCCATCAACAAGAACAATAACCTTCAGAAACTCACGCAGTACTCGTAAGTGCTTTTTGAATTCATATTTGATAAGAATACGTTTTTTATGACTGGGAGCTCTTCTGTCTGACACAAGCATCTGTTAAAGATTCATAGTGTGATCATAGTAGGATTTGCAAACTATTACCTTTGGTCCACTGTGTCATGGATTCTTAAAGCAGCTATGAGGAACTGTTAATTGGTTATGAAACAGTCTAAATGTAATACTGGTGCCTCACATCTTACCATACGTCAGCAAGGAGATTGGATATTGTTATTCTTCCTGTGTTCATGTCCGTGTGAAACTGGTTGTAATTTTTGTTCCGGCCAGCGAATGAACCCATAACGTTAACCTTATTAGGTGAATAAAACAGTGGGGGAGGCTCAGTGGGGGAGGCTCAGTGGGGGAGGCTCGCTGTCTCTGAGAAGCCCTGGCCGGGCTGTCGCAGCTCGGCTGACCTCCTGATCACAGCGGAAGGAGAAGGTTCGTGTTCAGGGAATGCAGTCTTCGTTCCGGGAGAACACTACCGCTTATGTCCAAAGAGGTCACTAAAATGAACACAAAATTAAAGTTTCTCATAGGTGCTTTAAACATTTTATGTCATCAGACTACAGCTCCCCATATGATAAGATTGTGGAAACACATTGAAGAAGATTTTTGTTGTTAGGAGTTGAAATTGAAGCACTTGTCATTTTGTTGGCCATGGGACCCCAGGTGGTTCCCCGTTTCCTCTTCACCAACCCCTGCTCTCAATCAGCAGCACTATTGTTGTTGTTGTGGTAATTCAATGTATTGCGTGCGCATGTATGAGCACATTTGCACGCACGTGCCAAAGGGACTAGTGTTTGCCTCACCATGAGGGGGCAGATGGTGCAGTGCTGTAGACACTATCCAGGGTTTCACTAATGGCTTTTGCTCTATGGTGAATAATCCCATGTTGACTGTTTCATGAGCATGCATTACCGCACAGCACATAAGCTGGCCATGTCAACACGCAGTCCGGCTATGAGCTGCTCTTCTGTGGATGTTCTGTGCTTGTGGAGTGGACAGCAGGTGACGCTGACATTTAGAGTTTAGTAAAACGCATTGCGTGTTGATGGCTGAATGTTTTTCATTATCCTGGAAGTGGTGGGTCACAATCTAATTAATCTCCTGGTAGAATGGAACAGTTTATGGTTAAGATATTTTTTTTCTAGTGTTGCTAATTGTTAAATTGACCCTCAAATGTTCAAAAGTTATGCACGGTGTGTACAGTGAGGAGGTGTTGTGGTCTTATGTCTTATGTGTACTATAGGTCATATGTGTGTATCCATGCTTGTGTGTGTGTGTGTGTGTGTGTGTGTGTGTGTGTGTGTGTGTGTGTGTGTGTGTGTGTGTGTGTGTGTGTGTGTGTGTGTGTGTGTGTGTGTGTGTGTGTGTGTGTGTGTGTGTGTGTGTGTGTGTGTGCGCTCCCCTCCATAGGTGTGCATGTGTGGAGCCCCGGGACCCCAGCAATGAGACTCTGCTGTACTGGGAGAAGAGAAACATAACAGCCTCCCAGGTCAACTGGACCATGCTAGAGGTCAATGTAAGGAGCCCGATATGTGCAGGGAAGGGAACCATCAAAAATACATTGATACACAGGAACATAGGCTATCTATGGCTCAGAGATACATAGACGGGACAGGGTTTCTCATTCAGATAGACTTGTAATCTGAAGAAGTGTTGCTCTGGATCTGTAAGCTGTTAAGACTTCAGAAACATCAGCCAAGTTGGGATCCCAAGGAAAGAAGGGAGGATAACACACAAGAAAAATAGAAGAAAAGTGTTAACACGAGATGACATATTAGCTCACCTAGAATTGCTTATCCATGTAGGAAACAAGATACATAGAGAGTTAGGGCTATTATCCATGTAGGAAACAAGATACATAGAGTTAGGGCTATTATCCATGTAGGAAACAAGATACATAGAGTTAGGGCTATTATCCATGTAGGAAACAAGATACATAGAGAGTTAGGGCTATTATCCATGTAGGAAACAAGATACATAGAGAGTTAGGGCTATTATCCATGTAGGAAACAAGATACATAGAGTTAGGGCTATTATCCATGTAGGAAACAAGATACATAGAGTTAGGGCTATTATCCATGTAGGAAACAAGATACATAGAGTTAGGGCTATTATCCATGTAGGAAACAAGATACATAGAGTTAGGGCTATTATCCATGTAGGAAACAAGATACATAGAGAGTTAGGGCTATTATCCATGTAGGAAACAAGATACATAGAGTTAGCGCTATTATCCATGTAGGAAACAAGATACATAGAGTTAGGGCTATTATCCATGTAGGAAACAAGATACATAGAGAGTTAGGGCTATTATCCATGTAGGAAACAAGATACATAGAGAGTTAGGGCTATTATCCATGTAGGAAACAAGATACATAGAGAGTTAGGGCTATTATCCATGTAGGAAACAAGTTACATAGAGAGTTAGGGCTATTATCCATGTAGGAAACAAGATACATAGAGTTAGGGCTATTATCCATGTAGGAAACAAGTTACATAGAGAGTTAGGGCTATTATCCATGTAGGAAACAAGATACATAGAGTTAGGGCTATTATCCATGTAGGAAACAAGTTACATAGAGAGTTAGGGCTATTATCCATGTAGGAAACAAGATACATAGAGTTAGGGCTATTATCCATGTAGGAAACAAGATACATAGAGAGTTAGGGCTATTATCCATGTAGGAAACAAGATACATAGAGAGTTAGGGCTATTATCCATGTAGGAAACAAGATACATAGAGAGTTAGGGCTATTATCCATGTAGGAAACAAGATACATAGAGAGTTAGGGCTATTATCCATGTAGGAAACAAGATACATAGAGAGTTAGGGCTATTATCCATGTAGGAAACAAGTTACATAGAGAGTTAGGGCTATTATCCATGTAGGAAACAAGATACATAGAGAGTTAGGGCTATTATCCATGTAGGAAACAAGATACATAGAGTTAGGGCTATTATCCATGTAGGAAACAAGATACATAGAGTTAGGGCTATTATCCATGTAGGAAACAAGATACATAGAGAGTTAGGGCTATTATCCATGTAGGAAACAAGATACATAGAGAGTTAGGGCTATTATCCATGTAGGAAACAAGATACATAGAGAGTTAGGGCTATTATCCATGTAGGAAACAAGTTACATAGAGAGTTAGGGCTATTATCCATGTAGGAAACAAGATACATAGAGAGTTAGGGCTATTATCCATGTAGGAAACAAGATACATAGAGTTAGGGCTATTATCCATGTAGGAAACAAGATACATAGAGTTAGGGCTATTATCCATGTAGGAAACAAGATACATAGAGAGTTAGGGCTATTATCCATGTAGGAAACAAGATACATAGAGTTAGGGCTATTATCCATGTAGGAAACAAGATACATAGAGAGTTAGGGCTATTATCCATGTAGGAAACAAGATACATAGAGTTAGGGCTATTATCCATGTAGGAAACAAGATACATAGAGAGTTAGGGCTATTATCCATGTAGGAAACAAGATACATAGAGTTAGGGCTATTATCCATGTAGGAAACAAGATACATAGAGAGTTAGGGCTATTATCCATGTAGGAAACAAGATACATAGAGTTAGGGCTATTATCCATGTAGGAAACAAGATACATAGAGAGTTAGGGCTATTATCCATGTAGGAAACAAGATACATAGAGTTAGGGCTATTATCCATGTAGGAAACAAGATACATAGAGTTAGGGCTATTATCCATGTAGGAAACAAGATACATAGAGAGTTAGGGCTATTATCCATGTAGGAAACAAGATACATAGAGAGTTAGTGCTATTATCCATGTAGGAAACAAGATACATAGAGTTAGGGCTATTATCCATGTAGGAAACAAGATACATAGAGTTAGGGCTATTATCCATGTAGGAAACAAGATACATAGAGAGTTAGGGCTATTATCCATGTAGGAAACAAGATACATAGAGAGTTAGGGCTATTATCCATGTAGGAAACAAGATACATAGAGTTAGGGCTATTATCCATGTAGGAAACAAGATACATAGAGTTAGGGCTATTATCCATGTAGGAAACAAGATACATAGAGAGTTAGGGCTATTATCCATGTAGGAAACAAGATACATAGAGTTAGGGCTATTATCCATGTAGGAAACAAGATACATAGAGTTAGGGCTATTATCCATGTAGGAAACAAGATACATAGAGAGTTAGGGCTATTATCCATGTAGGAAACAAGATACATAGAGAGTTAGGGCTATTATCCATGTAGGAAACAAGATACATAGAGAGTTAGGGCTATTATCCATGTAGGAAACAAGTTACATAGAGAGTTAGGGCTATTATCCATGTAGGAAACAAGATACATAGAGAGTTAGGGCTATTATCCATGTAGGAAACAAGATACATAGAGAGTTAGGGCTATTATCCATGTAGGAAACAAGATACATAGAGAGTTAGGGCTATTATCCATGTAGGAAACAAGATACATAGAGTTAGGGCTATTATCCATGTAGGAAACTAGATACATAGAGTTAGGGCTATTATCCATGTAGGAAACAAGATACATAGAGAGTTAGGGCTATTATCCATGTAGGAAACAAGATACATAGAGTTAGGGCTATTATCCATGTAGGAAACAAGATACATAGAGAGTTAGGGCTATTATCCATGTAGGAAACAAGATACATAGAGTTAGGGCTATTATCCATGTAGGAAACAAGATACATAGAGTTAGGGCTATTATCCATGTAGGAAACAAGATACATAGAGAGTTAGGGCTATTATCCATGTAGGAAACAAGATACATAGAGAGTTAGGGCTATTATCCATGTAGGAAACAAGATACATAGAGTTAGGGCTATTATCCATGTAGGAAACAAGATACATAGAGTTAGGGCTATTATCCATGTAGGAAACAAGATACATAGAGTTAGGGCTATTATCCATGTAGGAAACAAGATACATAGAGAGTTAGGGCTATTATCCATGTAGGAAACAAGATACATAGAGAGTTAGGGCTATTATCCATGTAGGAAACAAGTTACATAGAGAGTTAGGGCTATTATCCATGTAGGAAACAAGATACATAGAGAGTTAGGGCTATTATCCATGTAGGAAACAAGATACATAGAGAGTTAGGGCTATTATCCATGTAGGAAACAAGATACATAGAGAGTTAGGGCTATTATCCATGTAGGAAACAAGATACATAGAGTTAGGGCTATTATCCATGTAGGAAACAAGATACATAGAGAGTTAGGGATATTATCCATGTAGGAAACAAGATACATAGAGTTAGGGCTATTATCCATGTAGGAAACAAGATACATAGAGAGTTAGGGCTATTATCCATGTAGGAAACAAGATACATAGAGTTAGGGCTATTATCCATGTAGGAAACAAGTTACATAGAGAGTTAGGGTTATTATCCATGTAGGAAACAAGATACATAGAGTTAGGGCTATTATCCATGTAGGAAACAAGATACATAGAGAGTTAGGGCTATTATCCATGTAGGAAACAAGATACATAGAGTTAGGGCTATTATCCATGTAGGAAACAAGATACATAGAGAGTTAGGGCTATTATCCATGTAGGAAACAAGATACATAGAGTTAGGGCTATTATCCATGTAGGAAACAAGATACATAGAGAGTTAGGGCTATTATCCATGTAGGAAACAAGATACATAGAGTTAGGGCTATTATCCATGTAGGAAACAAGATACATAGAGAGTTAGGGCTATTATCCATGTAGGAAACAAGATACATAGAGAGTTAGGGCTATTATCCATGTAGGAAACAAGATACATAGAGTTAGGGCTATTATCCATGTAGGAAACAAGATACATAGAGAGTTAGGGCTATTATCCATGTAGGAAACAAGATACATAGAGTTAGGGCTATTATCCATGTAGGAAACAAGATACATAGAGAGTTAGGGCTATTATCCATGTAGGAAACAAGATACATAGAGTTAGGGCTATTATCCATGTAGGAAACAAGATACATAGAGAGTTAGGGCTATTATCCATGTAGGAAACAAGATACATAGAGTTAGGGCTATTATCCATGTAGGAAACAAGATACATAGAGAGTTAGGGCTATTATCCATGTAGGAAACAAGATACATAGAGTTAGGGTTATTATCCATGTAGGAAACAAGATACATAGAGAGTTAGGGCTATTATCCATGTAGGAAACAAGATACATAGAGTTAGGGCTATTATCCATGTAGGAAACAAGATACATAGAGTTAGGGCTATTATCCATGTAGGAAACAAGATACATAGAGTTAGGGCTATTATCCATGTAGGAAACAAGATACATAGAGAGTTAGGGCTATTATCCATGTAGGAAACAAGATACATAGAGTTAGGGCTATTATCCATGTAGGAAACAAGATACATAGAGTTAGGGCTATTGTTGACAGTGAGTCTGCTTTGTCATGTAGCAGCTAAAGACTGTGGAGGGATTAGGAACATGTGGACAGGATTTAGCTGTGCAGAATCAGCATGGAGAGGCGCTGTGGCGAGTGGCACTGTCAGCCACAAGTAAGTCATGTGACTCATGCCACTGGAATGCCCGCTGGTCATTCAGCGGCAAATATTTTGGGAGGGAAGGTCATGCGAGGTTGCAAGCACCTCTGCAAAGTCACAGACACACAGATAATACTGCAAGCTCAGCGAATCCGTGAGCATGAGGTATCACTTAATCTGTTAGAAGTGATATGTTCTGAAAAGCACTAACGGCGTCCGTGTAGTCAGTGCATCGGTAGATTCCCTACGAGAGTCGCAGGTTCCAGCCCCTGTGTTCCCTCTGGCTTGGTCGGGTGTCCGTACAGGCATGATTGGCCGCACTATTGCCTCCTCTTGTCGGTTGGGGCAGGCAGGGGAACAGGGGGGAATAGCGTGATCCTCCCACGCGCTACGTCCTGCCAGTGAAAGTCCTCGCTGTCAGGTGAAAAGAAGCGGCTGGCGACTGCACATGTATCGGAGGAAGCATATGCTAGTCTACAACTCTCCCCGGATCGGCAGAGGGTGTGGACCAATGACTGGGACAGCAGGGGGAATTGGCCAAGTACAAATGGGGAGAAAAGTGGGGGGATGTGGTCAGAAGAAAAAACAAAAAGGAGAAGAAAAGCAATAACAAATGTACCTGAGGAAGAGGAAGTGGCAACAAACACTTTGGTAGTCAGGTTCCACAGATTCGTCATTTTCATCCACTAAGATCATTATTATCCTCATCGCCATCCTCCTCATGTGTGTGCGGTGCCTGCAGGACTGTGAGATGCTGCACGGGGAGTTTGAGGGCACCGCCTGTGGCCCCCACGGCCCCTACATCCCAGACGTGCTCTTCTGGTGCGTGGTCCTCTTCTTCTCCACCGTCTTCATGTCCGCCTTCCTCAAGGAGTTCAAGACTAGCCGCTACTTCCCCACCAAGGTCCGTGTGTTGGGAGGGTTACTTTTCAAATGTAATCCACTACAGAATACCGAATACATGCCCTAAAATGTATTCTATTAGAATACTCAAGTTAAGTAACCTATTCTGAATACTTTGGATTACTTTTGGAATACTTCAAAATAGTCTTGCTCAGCCCATTTGTCAAGAAAGTAGCTGTATTCAAAATACCACCAATTTAAACTGTAACTGTAATGGAATACAGTTACTATATTTTGTATTTTAAATACTGTATTCTGAATACATTCCATTACTCCCCAACCCTGCGCTGTCCCACACAGACTCACCTTCTCACATACAGTACATTCCTCTCTTTCTATCCACCTCTCTGTCCTTTTAAAGTGCTGTAGTTGTACGTTTTAAAGGGCCTGTTTGACTGTCTCTAGGTGCAGGGTAGTGGCCATATTGACTGTGCTGCTTTAATTTGACAGTAGTCAATCTAATTGTTATTTGGTCACGTGACTGTGAAATTAAATTGAAATCGATCTACCTGGCAAGTATAGGTTTCTCTCTGTCGGTGACATTTTAAGAAGAAACGTGATTATGCTGCCATCTGTTGGGTGTTTCATCTGAAATGGCAAAGAATCCTGCAGTCTGTGTGGCCATTCTATTTGTGCAATTTCTATGATTTATCATTGAGAGGACACTCATGAGCTGCTTGATGTGTTTGTGATGCGGACACACCAATCTATAGTGTACCACCGCCTCCTTGTGGCAGTGAAGGAGTACTACACTGTACACTGTCTGACTGGCATTTGAATGAGATGTGGATTTTGCCTGAAGAACGTGTTTGTTCCCTCTGAAGGTGCGGGCCATCATCAGTGACTTTGCTGTCTTCATCACCATCCTCACTATGGTTTTGGTAGATTATGCCCTGGGCATCCCCTCGCCAAAGCTACAGGTCCCCAGCAACTTCAAAGTAAGTCCAAATGAAAGCCTCCATTTCAAAAGTGTAACTAATCTAACTAATTCCTAATGAAAGATTGTTAAATAGTTAAGACGTTAAGAAGTAAGATACATCTACAACAAGAATGAGATTGCTTAATTAAGATTTGATATGAGCCAATATTTGTTATTATTGCAAGAAATTGCACACTTTACATATATATTTCCGATATTTACATCTAGTGTTGTCGTTTCCTTTCCTCATGTTCAATTTGGTGTCATCCTACTCACCACCTTCCTTCTTGCTCTCTCAAGCCAACCAGAGATGACCGTGGCTGGATTATAAACCCAGTAGGGCCCAACCCCTGGTGGACCACCATTGTCACCTTCATCCCTGCTCTGCTCTGCACCATCCTCATCTTCATGGACCAGCAAATCACTGCTGTCATTATCAACAGGAAGGAGCACAAACTGAAGGTGCTTAAAAAAATCCTAACCACAAAAATAACGGGATGAAAGCGTATTTTAAGAACAGTGGCTTAATCATTACGCTCCTTCAATATTCTCAGTGTAAGGAAATGGTTGTGAATAGAATGGAGTTATTACTGACCTATGCTAATAGTGTGTTTATGAAATGTGACAGGGACTGGTGTTTTGGGGAACAAGTAAGGCAAGGTCATTTTCAGTTGTTTTTTTAACAGATTATGAAAGTGCAGATTGTAAGGTTTCAAATGATGTCATACATTGAAATAATATAATTGAAGATGATCATGCTTATTTGAATGTTGGTTCTCCTACAAGCAACATTCTTAGAAGTTGTTGAAGAAACAGAAACAGGCTGGAACAAGCCTGTTTTGTTGACAAAATAGAAGTATGGGTATTTAGATCCTAAAACTGATATATATATATATATATATATATATATATATATATATATATATATATATATATATATATATATATATATATATTGATTGATTGATTGATTGATTGATTGATTGATTGATTAATTGATTAATTTATTCAGGTCAAATTGGTCACCTTCCTCCTCTACCTCTTGTGATTGTCTCGCAGAAAGGCTGTGGCTACCACCTGGACCTGTTTGTGGTGGGGGTGATGCTGGGCGTGTGCTCAGTGATGGGCCTGCCGTGGTTCGTGGCAGCCACCGTCCTCTCCATCTCCCACGTCAACAGCCTGAAGCTGGAGTCGGAGTGCTCGGCGCCCGGGGAGCAGCCCAAGTTCCTGGGCATCCGAGAGCAGCGCTTCACCGGCCTCATGATCTTCACCCTGATGGGCTGCTCAGTATTCATGACCTCCGTGCTGAAGGTCTGGACGAAACACAACACACAAATTCTCTCCTCTCTCTTCTCCTTTCTCCCTCTCCCCCTTTCTCCCTCGCCTGTCTTCTATTCTTCTGTTCTCTCTCTCCTCTAACTTCTCTTCTCCCTCTCTTCACTCTCTCCCTCTTCGCTCTTCTCTCTCTCCGCTCTCTTCTCTCTCTTTTCTGTCTCTCTCCTATCCTCCTTTCTCCCTCTCATCTGTTCTCCCACTCCCGTCTTCTTATTCTCTTCTCCATCTCATCTCACTCTCTCTGCTCTCTCTTCTCCTTGCTCCCTCTCCTCTCCTCTCTTCTCTCTCTACCTCTTGTCCTCTTTCTCTCCTCTCTCTGATTGTAGTTAGCTAGACCTAGCTAGACACATTCTATGTCCTCTGAGACATGCTTGTGAATTAGGGCTATATAAATAAACTTGACTTGACACATTCACACTCACAACCTAATCCATAACAAATGTTGGGGAGGATTTAGCACCTGCATACTCTATTTCATGTCAGGCTCATTTAATGTTTCCTCTTATCACTGACACTATCTGACTTGTCGCGATGCTATAAACTCCACCCACCTCGTACATCTGGTAATTATTTACAAGTAGTTTTTGTCTCATGCCTGATGTTGAATATCTTCCTCTGTCTCCAGTTCATCCCCATGCCAGTGCTGTACGGAGTGTTTCTGTACATGGGAGCGTCCTCACTCAGAGGCATTCAGGTGAGATCTTAACTTACTCTGTGCACGTTTTCTGAAAGCTTACGGATAGGGATGAAACGGAGCAGTACCCCACACACACACACACACACACACACACACACACACACACACACACACACACACACACACACACACACACACACACACACACACACACACACACACACACACACACACACACACACACACACACACACACACACTCTTACTTGACCCTCTGCTCCCCACTAGTGTATGTATTGCTTAACATGATACCAACATGAAAGACACATGCAAGTATGTGGCACTGACAGTTACATTGTTTAAAACTGACAGAGCATAAATGAGCCTTAAGAATAGAAGAAGTAGTAGTAGCAGTAGTCATCATACAGTAATAGAAGCATTATCAATTACAAATAGTAAGTAAAGCACTATAAATACTTCATCGTAGTCTCGTGTCTCGATCAGAGTTGTGATTAAAGGGTTGGGTGGGCCGTAAAGAAGAATTGGCTGAAGAAGGCTACTCACTGAAACACATCCGCTGTACGTTGGTCTGACCCACATTTATTCAAGAAAATTAAACAGACATAGTGAGTGCTGGCCTCGCCCCTTTTCTTTTCTCTACGGATTTCAAATTGGGCTGCAGCATTCTTAAGTTTGGGAATGGCTGCACTACACTATTGAGCAATGTGAATAATCACATTCTGATGTACCTAATTTGATGGTTCAGCTAAAAAAATGTTTCATAGATATATTTCAGTTCATCCAACAGTTTTAAAGCTCAATGGGAAACAAATAATAAATAAATAAATACATAAATGACTAAATAAAATAATAACAATGCCATAAAGAGGCACTCACTTTCCCCTCACATCTCATGCTGATATTAGCTGGATGTTGTCCAAGAACTGTGCACAGTACTTGTAGTTACTGATGTCCTTCCACATGTACAGATGAGATGACAGTCGATATTGAACGCCCACTTTTTGCTGCATACTTGCTAAAAAGCTGCTGAACATGGGTTCAATCCCCAAAAAGAATTTATTTGAAAATATTTATTTTTGTTTAAGCCACTGGAAGTTAAAAGCGATGGTTTCAAAACTAGTTGGTTGAGAGACACTAGAGTTTTGTGTAACAAAATGTTTCTACTGCATAACATTCAAATACGTAAGTATTTTTATTAGCAGTACTAATCCAGGATAAATGTTTCTAGTGGGTGCGTCCTGGTGGCTCACCTGTCTGGCTGGTGTACCACGGAGGCTCGGTCCTTCGCGTGGGTGATGCGGGTTCGAATGCGGTTCCGAGGTCCTTTGCCGCATGTCGTCCCTTCTCTCTTTATATTAGTGGTTCTTGTACAATAGCTTTCACTGTAAATGATCCATGGCTGTCTCTATCCATACAGTTCTTTGACCGCCTAAAGCTGTTCGGCATGCCGACAAAGCATCAGCCAGACTTCATCTACCTTCGCCACGTCCCGCTCAGGAAGGTGCACCTCTTCACCGTGGTCCAGCTCACCTGCCTGGCCCTGCTCTGGATTATCAAGACCTCCAAAGCTGCCATTGTCTTCCCTATGATGGTACTGTGTGTGTGTGTGTGTGTGTGTGTGTGTGTGTGTGTGTGTGTGTGTGTGTGTGTGTGTGTGTGTGTGCGCGCCACGCACACACGCGCGCGCGCACACACGCATGATTCGATCTATAAAATGACTGAAAATGGAAAGTGAAAAATGTTGATAATTATTGTGCTTGCTGACAAGCAAGGCACAATCTTGAAATCCCACATACTTATTATTATTCTATCTGCCAAAAAGTTCTACGACTAATAACTCCCCCAATTTTTGCGCCACATAGACATGCCAGACCTCAAAATGACCGGCTTATTGAGGACAGGTGTGCTATGACTTTGTTAAGGGTTTGTGAAAGCGGTTTGGCCGCAATTCGCCATTAAGCGCCATTTTTTTCCCCATTGACTTGCATGGGGTTTGGAAAAATCTTGCAAAATCTTGCAGTAAATTAGCTGTCATTCAGAAACCATAACAGCTAGAGGTACGAAACTTGGTAGGGAGGTGCACTGAGGGGTCTTTTACTATCCCCGAAAAAATTGCACCAATTGACCATATGGTGGCGCTATAACAGCCCTCCTTACCTTTTGCTCGATAACTTTTGAACCGTAGGGTTTATCATCAAAATTCTTTTTTCCCTGGATTCCTTGGGTCCTCCCGCATCTACTCAACTAGGCCACGCCCATTTCCGTCTGACTAGATTTTCGGCCATTTTGCATTTTGTCCAAAACAGTTTTTTTGCCATTTCTCCTTGAAATTTTGTCCAATCTTCACCAAACCAACGCACACATCATGTTGGGAGTGTCCTGCACAACACTGATTTGGAAGTTAAAAAAAAAAACACACCATTGCGATATAATCCACTTCCAATCTTCTGTGGGTGAGGCCTATTTCACAAAAATCGTCCGATGCTAACCAAACTTGGTACAGGTGTGGAGGGATGTACTCTGAGCCTATATCAGAAGTATTTTGTCATTTAGCCTTTAGGGGGCGCTATAGCAGCATTCAGTGCCTGTCCCTTCTCAATTGTTTTATTTTGAAGGGCGGCAGGAAGTGCGGATTCATTCTCATTATGGCCAGCCTTCCTTCTTGTATGACACTTGACACTTCTGAGTTGATTTCAGAAGAGATAGTGTCATTTGGCGTGTAGGGGGCGCTATTGTTTGCCTATGGGGGGCGCTACAGCAACGTATCTCCGCAACCGTAACTCGTAGAGACTCACGGATGGCGGCGTTGGAATCGGGGTGAAAAAGTACGCTACTGGTGGGCGGAATCACGATTGCACCTTCCGTTTCCGAGATAAAAGCAATAATTATTGTGCTTGCTGACAAGCAAGGCACAATCTTGAAATCCCACATACTTATTATTATTCTATCTGCCAAAAAGTTCTACGACTAATAACTCCCCCAATTTTTGCGCCACATAGACATGCCAGACCTCAAAATGACCGGCTTATTGAGGACAGGTGTGCTATGACTTTGTTAAGGGTTTGTGAAAGCGGTTTGGCCGCAATTCGCCATTAAGCGCCATTTTTTTCCCCATTGACTTGCATGGGGTTTGGAAAAATCTTGCAAAATCTTGCAGTAAATTAGCTGTCATTCAGAAACCATAACAGCTAGAGGTACGAAACTTGGTAGGGAGGTGCACTGAGGGGTCTTTTACTATCCCCGAAAAAATTGCACCAATTGACCATATGGTGGCGCTATAACAGCCCTCCTTACCTTTTGCTCGATAACTTTTGAACCGTAGGGTTTATCATCAAAATTCTTTTTTCCCTGGATTCCTTGGGTCCTCCCGCATCTACTCAACTAGGCCACGCCCATTTCCGTCTGACTAGATTTTCGGCCATTTTGCATTTTGTCCAAAACAGTTTTTTTGCCATTTCTCCTTGAAATTTTGTCCAATCTTCACCAAACCAACGCACACATCATGTTGGGAGTGTCCTGCACAACACTGATTTGGAAGTAAAAAAAAAAAACACACCATTGCGATATAATCCACTTCCAATCTTCTGTGGGTGAGGCCTATTTCACAAAAATCGTCCGATGCTAACCAAACTTGGTACAGGTGTGGAGGGATGTACTCTGAGCCTATATCAGAAGTATTTTGTCATTTAGCCTTTAGGGGGCGCTATAGCAGCATTCAGTGCCTGTCCCTTCTCAATTGTTTTATTTTGAAGGGCGGCAGGAAGTGCGGATTCATTCTCATTATGGCCAGCCTTCCTTCTTGTATGACACTTGACACTTGTCACTTGTCACTTGACGCACGCACGCTATTATGTAGACTTCAGACATGGCTATACCTGTATTACAAGTGCTATATCACTCATGGTCTCACTCATACATTTTACATATTGTCTTTTGAGCAGCTGCAACTCTTCTCTGTTAAAAAACACATGCAAAAAGTGTACTGCAAACAGGAATCCGGTGAGATTTGACCAGATAAATAGAGCTTAAGAGCAACTCTGAGCAGGAGTGTTGCATCTTGGGTAAAGAGAATGATGTTGACACAAATAAGGCATTAAATTAACTATCTCAGAAACCATACTAGGTACAGCTACGAAACTTGTTAGGGAGGTTCACAGAGGGGTATTTTACTATCCACGAAAGAATTGCACCAATTGACAAGATGGTGGCGCTATAACAGCCCTCTTTATGTTTGGTTCATAACTTTTGAACCGTAGGGTCTATAATCAAACTTATTTTTTCCCTGGATTCCTTGGGACGTTCCGCATCTACTCACATAGGCCGACCCATAACTACTTAAAGCTACATTCAGCAATGTTTTTGTGTTCAAATAAGTGTTAAATGGCTCTATTTTCTGACAGAAATCACTGAAATAGAGTGTTTGGTCAGTGACTTGAAACCCCCAACCCCCCACTGTCCTCTATCTCTCTCCTGTAGTGCTGCAGGCTGGGCGGACGTATCTCTGCAAGCGTAACTCGTACAGACTCACGGATGGCGACATTGGATTCGGGGGGGAAAAATACATATAGTCCTTTAAAGGGGTCGCGATTGGACTAGTGTTAATTTTGTCGGCTATTTTTTTATTTAGTCTTAGTCTTAGTCCCGTGTTAAATGTCCTTGTTACTCTGTATCATATTTAGTCAACCTCATCCTGTTTTTATTTAGTCAAGTTTTAGTCGACTAAAAGTTTGAGCATTTTAGTCTCGGCTTAGTCAAATAAAACCATAAGTATTTTAGTCTAGTTTTAGTCAACGAAAACTGTTCACATTTTAGTCTAGTTTTAGTCAATGAAAACTGTTGAATCTGCTGATGCGCTTGTACTAGTAATTGTAATTCGAAGCAGTGTTGGCAACTCTTTCCCAGGGAAAGTAGGTAATGGTGATGCTGCCCACCCGGGCCAGTGTCGGCATGCAGCGGTAGCAACGACAAGTGGACCGTATTTACAGTCCCTGCTCAGCCCGTAGCTGAGGGGAGAATGGAGGGAGCCTGGCTGTGCGGAAAGCACTCAGACTTCTCTGGATAGAATGTAGACAAGCAAGTAGCTGTACATTTTGGGAACACAATGCCTCATACACATATAGATAAGACCCTTAGCTAAGACTGGGCGGGTTCTGCTGTAACTACTGTAAATGTTTTTAAGACAGCTACATGTCAGCTACATCTATGATGCTGCAGCACAGGAACCTGAACTGCTGCATTGAGGGGGGGGGGGGGAACAGTCTATAATTAATGTTAATTTTGTCGTCTATTTTTTCATTTTGTCGTAGTCTTAGTCCTGTGTCAAATGTCCTTGTTAGTTTTTATCATATTTAGTCAACCCCGTCCTCTTTTTGTTTAGTCAAGTTTTAGTCGACTAAAAGTTTGAGTATTTTAGTCTTGTCTTAGTCAATAAAACTAAAAGTCTGAACATTTTAGTCTAGTCTTAGTCTTGGGGAAAAAGGTAGTCGACTAACATTTTTCCTCATAGTTTTCGTGGACGAAATTAACACTAATAAGTATAAATTAAGCTTTAGTCCCCCTAATTGCATGGGCAGGGACCTTGCAAGGCAGGCGGTGCATGGCGAGGACAGCAAGCACAATTACATTTTCGGTAGGAAATGTAGACATTCTAGTTATTATTGATTATCGAAAATAATTGGCAATTTAATTGTTGACAACTAATTGATTAATCATTGCAGCTCTAATTTTTTGTTCATACGTATGTGTGGTTAATATCTGTCCGTTTGTGACTCTCCAGGTCTTGGCCCTGGTGTTCATTCGTAAGCTGCTTGACTTCATCTTCACTAAGAGAGAACTGAGCTGGCTGGACGACCTCATACCTGAATGGAAGAAGAAGAAACTAGAAGATGCAGAGCAAGAGGTACAATATTAGATCACCATTAGACTGATTGTATGATTACGATAAGCTTTTAGATATAGAGGTACAATATTAGATCAATATTAGGCTGATTGTATGATTAAGATAAGATATTAGATATAGAGGTACAATATTAGATCAACATTAGGCTGATTGTATGATTAAGATAAGATATTAGATATAGAGGTACAATATTAGATCACCATTAGACTGATTGTATGATTAAGTTAAGATATTAGATATAGAGGTACAATATTAGATCAACATTAGACTGATTGTATGATTAAGATAAGATATTAGATATAGAGGTACAATATTAGATCAACATTAGGCTGATTGTATGATTAAGATAAGATATTAGATATAGAGGTACAATATTAGATCAACATTAGACTGATTGTATGATTAAGATAAGATATTAGATATAGAGGTACAATATTAGATCAACATTAGGCTGATTGTATGATTAAGATAAGATATTAGATATAGAGGTACAATATTAGATCAACATTAGGCTGATTGCTATGTTGCAATCAGTGGGTGATGAGGAATCAAGCATTCACATTCAAGTGTTGCATACAAGTTAATCAAAATAAAGCAAAGTGCAATCACACAGTAGCTCAACACAACCGAAGTTAACAAATACAAATATATACCGTATACAAGTTAGTCCAAATTAGGGAAATAAACACACAAAATGAATAGCATGCAAAACCCATACAAAACAAACTCACTCAAAGTTATACAGAAAATAACAGAAAAAGAAAAGAAAAAGTAGCCACCTAACCCTAACCGTTGATCTGAATTCATCATCCGTTTAATGCATAAATAGGCAGTCAAAAAGACGACAGCTTTGCTTGTGCACTTTGTTTTTTTCTCCACATCTTTCAGTCTTCACCACCGCAGCCGGAATGTTGCCATCTCTGTAGTGTCTTTTCAGATTTTTTTATTAATCATATTTCCTCTCTCTTCAGGAAGAGCACAGCATTATTGCAGAAGAAGAAGGCATTGTACAAATGCCACTGGAGGAACACTTCAAGTAAGTCATTTCGATCAGTAATCATATTTGGTACAGTATTTTGAGTGTCCAATAAAGTCCCCTGGGGGGGAAAGCTAGGGGAAAAGTGCTCTAGTTATAGGGATAGGAAGGTGGTAGAGAGTCGGGATTCGAGGGGTGGGTAGGGGGAATGGCTAGGGGGATGTGGGTGGTGGGAGTGGGCGTGGGCGTGGTGCCACAAGGCTGAATGGCCACACCACTGCACCGTGGGCTTAAAGTTTTGCACTTATTTAACTTACATCAGAGAGTGGGAAACTGTGATGTCTGTGATAAAGTAGTTATCTGTATTTCTTCTTTTGCTTTCTCTCCTTATGTTCTTATTATGTAGCTACTTTGGAGAAAACTTCCCAGACAGTTCCCATTCTGTAAAGTAGCAGACTTTGGATTGTGAATTCTGCTGATGACACACGTCTTCTCTCTTAGGAGTGATGGAGGAGACCCTGCCACAGTGAACATCACTGATGAGATGTCCAAAGGCTCTTTCGGCAGTGTGTGGAAGGGCATCAACCCTGAGAGCACTAAGAAGGAGCCCAGTGCTAAAAGGTCAGCTTCTTTCACCATGCCACTGTCGAGATATCTAAATAAGTATCATCGCGAGATCTGATGATCTGAATAGCAAATACTGCATAGAAATGATGAGTTTGTCTGTGAGCAGGATAGCTCAGAAACCTATGATTTTCATCAAATGTGCTGGACAGATAAGCCTTGGGCAAAGCAACAACTAATTAGTTTTTGATGGTGATCTTTGCCTTTAGACATTTAATGTTTTTTGTTTGTTTTTGCCATATGAAACTAACAGAAATGGAGACTTATTTCCAAGCCAATGGTATGTTTCCACTGTGCCTTCTAGTTAGTTATTGGACCATTTTGCTTTTGACATAAATCACATTATCTTCCAGGAAACCAAGGAGCTAGTATGTTTAGATTAAAGGGATTTTCTAAGAGCAGATCTTCCCACACAAATTTCCCACAGAATCTGTAGTCTAACATAGTGCCTCTCTAATTCCACTCCAACCCTAAGCTCCCCCTCCTAACCTCTCAGAAGCTGAGATCCCAAAGGTAAGTTGCTCCCAGATCCCCCGTCGGCATGGAGAGTCTTGTCCTGTGTCTGCCATTTGCTGCTACCGACCGTTTATTGTTGCATGTGCTGATGGTCAAATGGTGTTGATCTGTAGTGGAAAGTATGTTTTGGTGCTGGAACTAGATTCTAAATGCACATATGCACATGTATGCAGTATCTAAGCACTAGTGTTTTGTGTCAGATGGGTTGTATAAATGGAACGATGGTCTTGTGGATTGCAACACAGCATGGCCTGTATACAGTATGCATGTTAGGGTATTTTATGGTGCAACATTGCACTACACACTTTGCATGTTGGACAAGTTGTCAAATTAATAGCACTCTATCTCAATATAAGACATTGAATTGTGAGGCATTTTAAGTTTAGAGACATATTTGCATGCTACTGTATGTAATCTGGATTGCTTAAGCTTTACGTTGTCCAATACACCTCTCAGTTGGCCAGCTGACAAGGCACGATGCACTTGACTGTTAGATTCACGTTTTTCTTTTTGTTTAAACTTTTTTATTGAAGAATATAAAGATAGGAATACCCTAGTAATGTTCCCCTCATTTCTACAGACTCACTTTTTAAAGATCAATCCCAATACAGCAAAACAAACCAACAATACATGAATGAATCCGGGTAGTGCAGCAGTAGATTCCCTGCCTAACAACATGAGGGTCACACAGGTTCGAGCCCGTGTTGCCTTTGCCATGGTCAGGCATCCATACGGGTAAAATTGGCCGCGTCTGCGGGTGGGAAGCCTGATTAGGGGCATGTCCTGGTCGCTGCACTAGTGCCTCCTCTGGTCAGTTCTGGTCAGTTCCACCTGACTTGCTGTCAGGTGAAAAGAAGCAGCTTGTGACTGCACATGTATCGGAGGAAGCACGTGCTAGTCTACAACTCAACCCAGATCGGCAGCGGTGATGGAGCAAGGACCGGGACAGCAGCGGGAATTGGTACAATTGGGGAGAAAATTGGAGAAAAATCTGGAAAAAAACTTGATTAAAAAAAAAAGGAATACCCTAATATTCTCCTAATTTCTACAGAGTCACTTTTTAAAGATCAATCTAAATACAGGAAAAACAAACACCACAATACATGAATTGCATGAAGTAGTTTCAAGTGCCTCCGCTGGTCAACTCTAACACCCCATTTACACCTGGTTTTTAAATGCGACCTGTATCCGGATAAGTTATCTGGATAATGGCCGCATTTAAAAAACAGGTGTAAATGGGATGTAAAATATCTGAACACAATGTGAGCCAGACTACCTCCAGATGTGCTCAAGAAGATCTGATCACATCCTGATCACCATGCATTTACACCTTGTATTAGCACGCACTTTTCCTTATCCAGATAACTTATCCGGATACAGGTCACATTTAAAAAGCAGGTGTAAATGGGGTGTAAGCGTCTGTTGGCTTTCTGACATTGTCTTGGGCCTCTTTTCTCCTGCAGCTTTTCCAGTGGCGGCGAGAAGCGACACAAGCGGAGGAGACACGACAAGAGCTTGGACCGCGAGACAAGTTTGTGATGACACGTGCTGGCTGTGCCACTGTGCTGTCAATCCAAAACATGGATCAAAAAACTATACCGTGCCACACTCGACCACCTTTGTACTGTGCTACACTGTGCGTTTTTGTCATGTAAGTCTGTGTGCAAGTTGTGTAAAAAAAAGAAAAATTTGTGAGAAACAGTATTAACATGACCGAGAAACATTTGTGTTCTTTTTCTATGTATTTCAATGTGTGGTGATGATACCAGCAACAGAAGGAGCAAAGCAAGAATTATAGGACACGTGATTGCTGTGTCGACGGGCCAATTCAGTAAACATTTTAAACAATTTTTAAATCTACTTTATTTGTATTTTGTATGTTTTTATATTTTTTCAACAGGAACCGCAAGTTGTCCTTTTGAAAACCTGTCACAGCAAACCTCCAATTTATGGAATGTGTGTATAATATTTAAAGCCACTTCTGAGTAGATGATCCTCACAATAGAAAAACTTGACACCAAATAGATATTTGCCAATACTAATCTACGTCACTGGTATCTAAAACAGTGGGCTATATAGAAAATCTAGTAGATTTTTTCAAAGTATTAAATATACATTTTATATATTCTATCTAAATGGTTTGTGACAGTGACAGCTCATTGCATCCTCTATCTTATCCATTGTCATTTAAAAAATAAATGTATCATCCAGAATAGCATTTCTTCAATGACTTATCAATGTTATTTTTTTCTTTTTTCTTTTGGGCAGCTCATAAAACAGACATATCTAGGCTAGCATGGCAGCATAGTGTGAGGACTTTCTGTGTCTCTCGCTATTTGGCCTTGGCTTTTTAAATCGTCAAATTTGCAATTGCTGAATTTGAGGGTGGCTGTGTAGAAAGCTATATGTTTTCCACCCGCATATTCTTTTTGTCATCTTGTCAGTAAGTGTCATCCATGGAAATGTGATCTCCCCTCCAAATGACCCTCAATGTGTTGACATCTAAAGTTAATTGTTAAAAAAAATCGCACCTGCACAAAGGTGAAGAAAACTTGACTGCGTCACTGCAGGAACCTGGTTACTTCTAGAGATGCAATAATACCTTTTTCTGAGAAGGGCAACATGTAATAAATGGTAAAGACTTAACAATGTACAAACATAGTATATTTTATTCATGTAAAATGTTACTAATATATTACTAACTTGGAATCGGTGGCAAGTTTTTGTTGTAGATGTTCTTTTCCCATTGTCCTGTCTAATTGATGGTTCTTAGTTGAGTAGAGAAACTAATAATGGGTCAAAATTATATCAATATCAAATATTTTGACCACTTATGTGTGGAATTCTGCCTTAACTCTGGTAGTGATATCTGTATACTTATGTTTAATAATTTAAGTCATCTGTATAGAAAAATATCAATTGAGATCTGTTGTAAAATTGTGATTTGTTATATGAGTGAGAGAGCAAGCGAGCGAGTAAATAAAGAGCTATTAAAAAACTCTGCCTCATGGTGCTCTTTACACTTCCTGAAAGTTTCAGCTCGATCGCACGTAAAATGGCATAGCTGTGGCCGAACAAAAATTGTGCTCACTCACAGAAACTTCTCATTCTTATTATTGGATTGTGCTTGGCCAATTCCCCCTGCTGTCCCAGTTGTTGCTCCACCCCCTTTGCCGATCTGGGAAGAGCCGTAGACTAACACATGCTTCCTCTGATACGTGTGTGCCAGCCGCTTCTTTTAACCTGACAGCGAGGAGTTTCACCAGCCAGACATAGCGCATGGGAGGATCACACTTTTCCCCAAGTTCCCCTCCCCCCCTGAACAGGCACCCTGAACGACCAGAGGAGGTCCTAGTGCAGCAACCAGAACTGAACACAATACTGTACCCCTAATCTGGCTTCCCACCCAAAGATACGGCCAATTGTGCCTGTATGGACGACCGACCAAGGAGGTGACACGTGGGCTCGAACCTGTGCTGTCCCACAGCTATTCAGCACTATCCTGCACTGTCCCACAGCTATTCAGTACTATCCTGCACTGTCCCACAGCTATTCAGCATTATCCTGCGCTGTCCCAGAGCTATTCAGCATTATCCTGCGCTGTCCCACAGCTATTCAGCATTATCCTGCACTGTCCCACAGCTATTCAGCATTATCCTGCACTGTCCCACAGCTATGCAGCATTATCCTGCACTGTCCCACAGCTATTCAGCATTATCCTGCACTGTCCCACAGCTATTCAGCATTATCCTGCACTGTCCCACAGCTATTCAGCATTATCCTGCACTGTCCCACAGCTATTCAGCATTATCCTGCACTGTCCCACAGCTATTCAGCATTATCCTGCACTGTCCCACAGCTATTCAGTACTATCCTGCACTGTCCCACAGCTATTCAGCATTATCCTGCACTGTCCCACAGCTATTCAGCATTATCCTGCACTGTCCCACAGCTATTCAGCATTATCCTGCACTGTCCCACAGCTATTCAGCATTATCCTGCACTGTCCCACAGCTATTCAGCATTATCCTGCACTGTCCCACAGCTATTCAGCATTATCCTGCACTGTCCCACAGCTATTCAGCATTATCCTGCACTGTCCCACAGCTATTCAGCATTATCCTGCACTGTCCCACAGCTATTCAGCATTATCCTGCACTGTCCCACAGCTATTCAGCATTATCCTGCACTGTCCCACAGCTATTCAGCATTATCCTGCACTGTCCCACAGCTATTCAGCATTATCCTGCACTGTCCCACAGCTATTCAGCATGATCCTGCACTGTCCCACAGCTATTCAGCATTATCCTGCACTGTCCCACAGCTATTCAGCATTATCCTGCACTGTCCCACAGCTATTCAGCAGATCTCCAAAGCCTCTCCTCTGGCAGTGACTTTGCACCTTGGCACATGATGCTGAGTATCCCACAGAGAGGTCCTGCAATGAGTATATAAAACCACTATCCCTACATCAAACAAGTGCAGAATTGATATGATGAAAGGAATAATTATTGTTGGTAGATTTTAAAGCATAACTCTATAACCCTATTTTCCCTTAATTTTTCCATCACGCCGATTGATTCTGAACAAAGTTTCTTCAATTACGTTCCTAGTATTGTGTTACGTACATGTCTTTTTTTTAGCTTGCTGGTAAAAAGATGTAGATGTAAATTCAAATTATCTTAAATAAGACAATGAAGGTGACAATGAAAAACTTTATTTTGCAGAGTGGGTTATCAATATGTAATGAAAGCTAACATTTCTAGAGTTTTGCAATTGCATCATGTACAGTAGGCATAACTGAGTTTTTTAAGTTTTGTGTTCGTCTTTTCACGTTAAAAATATAGAAAATAATTTAAATTTGTAGACAAAAAAAAGATCCTCAATTTCATAACTCCTCTGGTGCACCATAAAACTGTGGAAGAGTAGCTTTTGTATCTTTGTATGGCATAGTGTAAAAAAAAAGATTCACAATTTAAAATGTGTCAAAGACACAACATGCAAAGCAGTATGGCTTCTATTCCGTTACATTGTGCATCATAGACGGGTTTCCTGAAGAGTCTTTCGGTGATCGATGTGCCTTTTCTTACTGCAAAAGAAAGAAAAGCACGGTCAAGCCATTTGCCTTTTTCACTTCCCACCCAATTCACCCATTTTGTGTCTAAAAGGCAGGAAGTAACACAGGTGCAAGCAGAACATTAACGAGGGCCCCAGCACTGGATCACCAAATGGATTGGAAGTTGGAAACCGCCAATAATTATAATAACTAATGACACACAACTGGCAATTAAAAACAAAAAATCTACTGTAGCATTTATCTGTGTCTATTTAACTGTGTAACTTTGCATTGTTACCTTTTCCCCTGAGGGCTTGGAGGTCATGACCCAGAGTAAATATTCCTTGGCAGCCAATGAGTCCAGCACCTTGTTCACATCACTGGTGAAGCTGCCATCTACATGCCTCCTGTTCAACACTGCACCCCTCTTGTCCATGTCAGATCTGGATATGTACACAGGCACACAGCGCAGTCAGGGCCAGTAACTCTGTCATGTGTAAAACCTGCTTTTGCAGTCAGTTGTAATAATAATATTAATAATAACTAATTGAATTTATATAGCGCTTTTCAGTGATCCAAAGACACTAACAGTAAGAGTACATGAAGAACAAACAAAGGAACAAGTGACAAGCAAACAGAGACATATATAACATAACACAGCTAAACAGAGATGGAAACATAGAAGGAGGGGGAAGGGGCTTGTGGGGGGGGGCAAGGCAGACAAGAGGGGAGGGGAGAGAGGGAGCAGGCGGGGGCAGTAGATGAGGTTATGGGTAGGGGAGGGGAGAGAGGGAGCAGGCGGGGGCGGTAGATGAGGTTATGGGTAGGGGAGGGGAGAGAGGGAGCAGGCGGGGGCAGTAGATGAGGTTATGGGTAGGGGAGGGGAGAGAGGGAGCAGGCAGGGGCGGTAGATGAGGTTATGGGTAGGGGAGGGGAGAGAGGGAGCAGGCGGGGGCGGTAGATGAAGTTATGGGTAGGGGAGGGGAGAGAGGGAGCAGGCAGGGGCAGTAGATGAGGTTATGGGTAGGGGAGGGGAGAGAGGGAGCAGGCGGGGCCAGTAGATGAGGTTATGGGTAGGGGAGGGGAGAGAGGGAGCAGGCAGGGGCAGTAGATGAGGTTATGGGTAGGGGAGGGGAGAGAGGGAGCAGGCGGGGGCAGTAGATGAGGTTATGGGTAGGGGAGGTTGTATGTTTGATAGGTGTGGGCGAGTCTCTGACAGGCTAGGGAAGGGAGTTCCAGAGAAGGGGTGCTGCTCTATCTTCAAAGCTGCAGAGTTTGGATGGAGGAACAGTGGATGAGGAACAGTGAGGGGAACAGTGGATGAGGATCGGAGGGTTCGGGTGGAGCGATAGTGGAGGAGCAGGTCAGCCGGGGCAGGTTGTAGAGGGCTTTGAAGATGAGGAATAGTTTGTTGTGTGATCTACAATGTTGTGTCCACCACACAGTAATATATATATATACATATATATATATATATATATATATATATATATATATATATATATATATATATATATATATAGTGTACCATCGTGTGTGTGATCATTTCATGATTGGTTCATTGTTTTGTGTGAAAGTAATCATCACTGATAATCATTCCTCCAGTCACAATCAACACGCATACTTTCAGTGTAGGCTCGAGCTGCAACGATTAGTCGATTAGTCGATGGACAGAATAATGGATAATGAAAATGATGGTTAGTTGCAGCACTAGTGTTCAGTAGGCACATATCACTAGTGTACAGTAGGCACATAAACAACACTAGTGTACAGTAGGCACATAAACAACGCTAGTGTACAGTAGGCACATAAACAACACTAGTGTACAGTAGGCACATATCAATCAACGCAGGGCAAAGGTTCAGGTGATTTATTTTATGGCGACCACACATGGAACATCAGCACACGGAAAAGAAAAGAAATGGGAAGGAAAGATGAGGATTATGCAAGCAGTTGATTTGTTTCTCTCTCTGTATCAAGAGCTCTCCTCTCTCTCATGGCATCAGACAACAGGGAGGACATTAGGCGGTAGGTGCAGGGTGCTGTAGGAGAAGGAAGGAGGGAGAGCCTACTCTCTTCTGACTTGTCCGGACTTCAGCCTGGCGATGAAGTCCTTGACTGCCTGGTCCTGGAGGAAGGAGCTCACATCGCTGGTGTAGGTCCCGTCCGCATGGCGCTTTGTTGCAGCACTGCAGAAAAAAGAGAACCATGCTCAGTGAGGAGGACTGGCATAATATACCAGCCACGACAGTCTGTCTGTGTGTGTGTGTGTGTGTGTGTGTGTGTGTGTGTGTGTGTGTGTGTGTGAGTCGAAAATGGGTGTGACCCGAGCGTGGAGGCCACCCCCCTCCTCCCACACACACACACACACACACACACACACACACACACACACACACACACACACACACACACACACACACACACACACACACACACACACACACACACACACACACACACACACACACACACACACACACACACACACACACACACACACACACACACACACACACACACACACACACACACACTTTACACCCCAGGCCCACATTCAGCTTATGTCACGGGCATCGCGGTTGGTGTGATCCCTTCGCAAGATGGTCTCTAGTTGATCACACACACTACCAATCACAAAGTTTAAACACACCTAATTGAATGTAGCTACTATGTTTTCCTTAATCTTAAAGCCATTTTGATCTCAAGGCTTACACTTAAATGCTTGAAATGTGTTTAGACCAATATAAATAGTCAAGTTGATGCCTATCAGGTCGCAGCTTTAGTGTACAGATCAATAATTTTGGAATTTTGGAGGAATCAATAATTTTGTTTCCTCTTCCGCTCCCCTGTTCTGTGGGGTCCCACAGGGATCGATCCTGGGGCCTCTCCTATTTGGAACGTATATGCTTCCACTGGGGAGACTAATCCACAGTTTTGATATCTCATATCATTTCTATGCCGATGATATCCAGCTCCGCTTCTCTTTCAAACCAAACGAGTTAGATCAGATTTCCAGACTTCTAGACTGTATTAGTGCGATCAATGCATGGATGGCTGAAAATTTCCTGCAGCTAAATAAGGACAAGACCGAGGTGCTCATTATCGCTCCGGATAGTGTCACATCCACGATAAAAAATAGGATTGGCCCTCTCTCCTCTGCCGTCCGCCCTAGCCTACGTAACTTAGGGGTCTTTTTTGACCACTCTCTTTCACTAGACGTCCATATAAAACAGCTCTCTAAAAATGCTTTTTCCACCTACGGAATATTGGCAAACTTAGATCCACACTCTCTTTTCCTGAGATGGAAATGTTGATTCATGCCTTTATATCGTCACGATTAGATTACTGCAATGCTCTTTTCCCACTGCTCAGTAAATCCGCTCTACGCCGCGTGCAGGCCATTCAAAATGCTGCCGCGCGCTTGCTCACCAGGTCTAACAGGAGTTGTCACATCACCCCGGTACTCAAGTCACTTCACTGGTTACCTGTTGCCTATAGATTCCAGTTCAAAATCATCACCCTCACCTACAAAGCACTACACTCTCAGGCACCTGATTACATCTCGGACCTACTTCACCCCCTTACTTCTGCTCGTTCCCTCAGATCCAATGATCTAAACCTGCTTCAGGTTCCTCGGACACGCCTCAAGACCCGTGGCGACCGAGCCTTTGAGGCCATGGCCCCTAAACTGTGGAACAGCCTGCCTCCGCCACTTAGATCAGATGTTTCTGTGGAGTCCTTCAAACGTCTCCTAAAGACTCACCTTTTTAGAGAGGCTTTCAGTGATTGATGCCGGTCTTGCCCTGTATCCCTGTTTTGTTGATGTTTTATTGAATGATATATCTTTAACAACGTGGTCCGTTTGTATTGTGTAGTTTTGCTCTACCCATTGTTTACTGTCCTGAACACTATGTTCAGTGACCTCTATTTTTATTCTCGACTTTAATATTGTATTCTCTGTATTTTCTTTTGCTTTGTAAAGCACTTCTGTCTGCGGTCTGTGAAAGGTGCTCTATAAATAAAGTTATTATTATTATTATTATTATGTAGGCCTATGAATTTCTTTCCAAAGGGCGGTTACTTTAAAGAATCTAAAATATAAGATAGTTTGGATTTGTTTCACACTTTTTTGGTCACTGCATAATTCCAATTGTGTTGTTTCATAGTTATGATGTCTTTACTTATTCTAAAATGAAAAAAGAAAAATGTATGTCCAAACCAATAATTCTTAATTCTAAGGACACAACAAGTGTAGCCCCTTTAAAAGCTGATTTTACTCTAACACATTCAGCTTGAATATCTAACACAGCCAAATAGTGCAATCCTATTCTAAATCTCCTCACCTACAATGATGCACAACCTTTTGGATTCCTTTGATAGAATATGTTGTACTAACCCGCTCCTCTTGCTGTTCATCAGCCAGCGGACAAAGTCCTGCGCTCTCCTGTCCTCCAGGTATTTGCTGTAGTCGTTGGAGAAAGTTCCCTCCGAATGTCTCTTCACGTTGGACAGCTCGGCTGCTGCATCTTCTGCCTCTAAACTGCAGGAGGGGGGAAAACATATAGAATCACACTCTTACTTTGAGAGAAATGCTGTATTTGATTAGATATGCACTTTTAACTTTTAATAGGTGCCTTTTTTTTTTAACTACGGTATATGCAAGAGTACCCAGCTATAGTCGGGCAGTTAAGCATAACAATTGTGCATTTTGCGATAAAAGCATATAATTTGATACACTTACAGCCAAAGGCATTCCAAAAATTATTTGATATGGGGTCATCATGACCCCATATCATGGGGTCATGATGACCCCATGACCCCAGATGACCCCTGTAAACCCCATGGCCCCAACTCCAGCCCTAACCCTAGAAATACCATTGCTTGATGACCTCTTAAACCAGTGATGCTCAACCTTTTTCATATAAGAACCCCTAATTGAGTTCACATTAGGGACATGACTGTCTGTATTACAGAGATAACAGAGAAACTCATTTAGGATCAAAACAGTCATTCTTCTACATGCTCTAATTGTGCCTAACTTCCTGTAAATGAAATAATGGTATCATCAGTTTGCTGGGGAACCCCCTGGAACCCCCTCAAGGAGCCCTGGTGGTCCCCGGACCCCATCTTGGGAACCACTGCCTTAAAGAAAACGATAGCTACCTCAGTGTATTGACAGTATAATAAGAACACATGCGGTTTGTCTTTAGGCTTTGAGTGTACCTTGAGCTGTCATCAACCAGAGGAACTTGCCAGCTGCTCTGGACAAAGCAGAGGACCAGAAGGATACCAGCCAGGGAACGGGCGCTTTTCATTGTTATAACCTATTCCATCACACACACACACACACACACACACACACACACACACACAAACGCACGCACGCACGCACACGCACACACACACACACACACACACACACACACACACACACACACACACACACACACACACACACACACACACACACACACACACACACACACACACACACACACAAACACACACACACACACACACACACACACACACACACACACACACACACACACACACAAACACACACACACACACACACACACACACACACACACACACACACACACACACACACACACACAAGTGATGTGTTAAAGTTAATTCTTAGAGAAGAATGAATCCATATTTGATGAGAGAGCTGAATATTTTTTAAAGGTGAATAAAAGTAGCAGAGTTTGAGGTCTTGAAAACAACAAAAAAACAACTCACCTGTCTTGTTGTTTCCCAGCAGATAGAAAGAGTGATGCTGCAATTGAGGGCTTAGTTCCTCTGCTTGGTTCCTGGTATCTGTATCTAACTGTCATGTCCTGCTCCATGCTCTTTATATATAGTAGGAGGGGGACGAGGCCCAACTTCACCTTTTTACCTCTCTGCCAAGTCACCTGTTACTCTCAACCCATTAGACACAGCCCTCATCACATCAACTTGCTTCTATTCGCTCATGCGAGACGCCAGCTGTCACTTAGGTGTTAGGTCCGGTCAAACAAAATGCTTTAAATGTGCTAATGTCATTGTGATATCTGTGCCGTCACATCTGGGGCAGGGGTGAGTCTATTTGTGGATTTTTCCGATAAATCTCAAAGATGGGAAACGTCGACAGCTTCTTTTCGGAAGTCGTCTCCGTTTTACAACGGTCGTCGTTCAATAAAGAGTGATGCTCTAGGCCTACTCAAAATGACGTTGATGCAATTCTGCTACTATATGACTATGACATATAGTAACCATGACATACAGTAACCAAGCCAAGATCTTTGGTCCCACAAAGACATTATAAAGACAAGAAAAAAAGATTCAAGCTATTTCAAACAAAAATGCTTTCTTCATTTAATTCTGTATTATTTTAGAAAATAACTATTACAACAAAAAGTCATAATATAACAGATTTCGTTTAACATGTATAAATTACTGTGATGCAAGATGTTTCAGTGCATAATTCAGTACAAAAAAATAGAGATGTCTGAGTTGTGTATTCAGTCACTAAGTTAGTAGAACATTTTCACTTTTCAGTATGCACATCTCCAAAGAAATTCAGGATTTTCCCAGAGCTCAAGCAAAATTAAACTTTTTTTAAAATATTCTTCCCCCCACGTTTTTTCTCCTATTTTCTCCCCAATTGTACTTGGCCAATTCCCCTCTGCCGATCTGGGGAGAACTGTAGACTAGATACATGTGCAGTCGCCAGCCACTTCTTTTCACCTGACATCGAGGAGTTTCACCGCAGGACGTAGCGTGTGGGAGGATCACACTATTCAGCCCAGTTCCCCCAAAACATTGAAAATAGAAATCCAGGGCAGGGGGGAGTCAAATTATTGTTTGTAGCTGTGCTACAAGTGTGATTTTTAGACTTTGTATATGCAGTGCCACACATGTAAATGCTCTCGCAAAGTGAAATATCACTTTCAGAAAAGTATAAATCTGGCACAGATTGGAGGATTTGGGATTTGGATCACTTTGTAAAACACCTTTTCCTTGATGTTTTCAACACTAACAATCAAGCTTTGCATTCACAATTAAATCTCAGACATGATCCTTGTTCACATGATGCCACAGATCCTTATGATCCCACGCAGCTCATGCAAAGCACCTCTGCAGGAAGTGACTCAGGTGGGTGTAGACGTGTGGATAGGCTGAGCCGCCGATGCCGTGATCTTTGTCTGTATACCACTGGAAAAAACAGACAGTTCCATGTTTGCAACGTTTTTTTATTAGAAAAGAAATCCACCCATTTTCTCCCCAATTGTACTTGGCCAATTCCCCCTGCTGTCCCGGTTGTTGCTCCACCCCCTCTGCCGATCTGGGGAGAGGGGGTGGGAGAAGGGGGGAGAGAAGCACACGCTTCCTTTGATACATGTGCAGTGGCCAGCCACTTCTTTTCACCTGACAGAGAGGAGTTTCACCGGCAGGACGTAGCGTGTGGGATCACACCATTCCCCCCAGTTCCCCTCCCCCCAAATAGGCACCCGACCGACCAGTGGAGGCACTAGTGCAGCAACCAGCACTCATACCCTACCGGGTTCCCACCCGCAGAGACGACCAATTGTGTCTGTAGGAACGTTTGACCAAGCCGGAAGTACTGCAATGGGAATTGAACCCGGGTCTCTGCCTTATTAAATCTGATAGTAAACACTCACCATCGCCTCAAAGTCCACGTGTTCATCAACCAGGGCTTTGGAGATCTGGGCAGCTTGCTGGAAATGAACATTGTCTGGAAATACACAACGAACAAATAATTAGATAAACAAGATATATAAAGACACTAGACATCTTTTCATAATGTGATGTTTAAATAAGTCAGTGAGAGAGAAACAGCATACATAAGATATTCCACTTCTCCTCTCTCAAAGCACTGGATTAACAGTTTCTAATAACTGCCTAATCATAACCTTTGCGCAGAAATCTAAATTGTCAATTTAACTTGATAAAAATAGAAATTATATAAATAAAAAACGCTTGAAATAAATTGTTATACAATAAAAAAATCAATGCAGATATCACTTTTTACTATTAGTCAAAAAGTAAATATGTTTTATTGTCACGTGTGTTTTGCTACATAAGTTGAAAGAAAAGAAAATGCATTTAGAAAATATTTCTTGGTTTAATCAATACTTGTTGAGAACATAAGAACAATGCAGTAGGCTGGAGGGCAATTTGGGCTTTTTTTTTTGGCTCAAAATGAGTATAAATGCTATTATGCTTATAATAATTTCAATGGGGTTTATAATAATCCCAACAAGGGTCATTGTGTCAAAGAAATACACAAAAAAGATAAAAATGCTTTAATGTGAAGTAACTCACCATCAGCGGTTCCATGGACCAGAAGGTATTGCACTGAATGGAAATTCTTAGCCCTCTCCATTACTGATGAGTTCTGCATAATATGAATAAAATTATGTTATTTGTGAAAAGAAAAAAAATAGCCACAGATCAATGACTACTCATTGGAACAGAGCAGTTGAATGACTGGCCTGGGTGTCACACTTACACTGTAGCCAAGTGGGTTTTCTGATGGTTGCTTCATGTAGCGCTCTGTGTAGATGGAGTCTGAAAATACAGGTCGGCGAAACAAAAAGCAACACATCCAACATTCATTATAAGGTGGTTCTGGAGTCTAGTGTTAGCATTGTAAATGTTGGTTTAAATGGAAAAGCGTACCATAATAATGCCATTTAGAGACTGGAGCGACTGCCATTCCACATTTGAAAACTCCACTTCCAGCTCCCAGTACCATGGATGTTACATAGCCACCATAGGACTGTGAAAATAAACTGCCTGTTAGTTTACTTTGCTGCCCTCATATACTGTAGCATCCAAACATATGCATGGGTAAGACATTCACTTTATACACTGTAGCATCCAAACATATGCATGGGTAAGACATTCACTTTATATACTGTAGCATCCAAACATATGCATGGGTAAGACATTCACTTTGTCAGAGGGTATTTCTTGCCCCTTGATCTTTTTCTTCTTCTCCTTCTACTTTTTTTTTGGGGGGGGGGGGGGGGGGACAGGATGGTGGGCAGACAGGCGGGCGGGGAGAGAGAGGGGATGACATGGGGACCACGAGTTGGTCGCGTGAAGGACTTATCCTTTGCGGGGTCAGGGGTGCCCACACTTTTTTGGGGCCAGATAGATCACGTGAAAATGCCGTGGGGCCAGGTGCTTCTCGCATCATATGGGTTATTAAAAAAATAAAAAAAATAAATCACATACAAATGTACTCTAAAGATTTTGTTTACCATCTGAAAACATTAGTTCTGTGCTGTTCCTACTTGGTTCCTGTACAAACTGCATGATAGTGCTGTGATCGTTAGATGAAGGGAGAAAATGCAAATTGAACTTGCTTGATTAACCAATACTGTGTGGAGGGCCACATACAGTATATTTTGAGAGACAAGCCGAGGGCCACTTCAAATCTGTCTGCGGGCCGCAATTGGCCTCAGGGCCGGACTTTGGACATGCCTGTGGTACGTGATCTACCAGGTTTCCCACCGGGACGCCCGCCCTTTTTCTGATTTTTAGATGCATTTTTTTCCTTTCTGGGGCAATTTTATTCAACTATGAAATACATTTGTGTTGCATATTGGCAAATAAACACTACATTTGTACCAAGATTGGCTTGTTTAATTTTAATATAGTGCATCACTACATTTCAGGGACATTTTATGAACTTTTAAGGGCATTTTTTGCCACATGGTCTCAGTCATTTCAGTAACTCTTTTGGGAAACTTACCCAGCCCCACATTGCAATTCTGTCTTTATCAATGAAGCCCATTTCGATGAATTGCCTGAAAAAAGAAGAAGAAAAAGAAATTAAAAAAAAAGAGATGAGGGCAGGAGATAACAAAGACCTAAACTGCACCTACAATAACCTTATCATCTTTACTGTTCCTCAGTGACTAAGCCTCTCTGCCATCAGATAAACAATTCATAAGCCTATTTAAAGCTCATACTGTAACTTGTCCTATATTTAAACCAGGCTGTAAGTCTAGTCTAAACCGCTTCTCCCTTTCCCCCCTTACTTGGCTGCCGTTATCTGATCTTCCACCTCAAAGGTTCCCAGACGTGTGTAGAGTTGGTGCATTATGTTATCGCCTTGGTAACCGCTTCCTCTCCCGTCAAAGCTGGCGACGATGACTTCCTCGGTGCTAGCCAGGTAGGTGGGCCAGCTCACGCTGTAGCGGAAGGTTACTTCCTGACTGCATGGCCCACCATAACTGGAAGGTGGACAGAATATCTGTTTATGAGTCGTCTTTTGAAAAGTATTTTTTATGTATTTATTTATTGGATGAGGAATGATCTGAGCATGTCTTGAATGCATTTTTTAAAGTAGAAATCTTACACGTATATTAGTAAGGGGTACTTCTTGGATTTATCAAAGCCTGGAGGCAAAGTCATCTGGTACCAAAGAGCTGTCAGAAATATGAATATCCATACAAAGATATCAATAAATTGTGCTTTGTAATTAAATTACTCATACTGTAATTTATGTTATTTAAATGATTCAATAGTTCATTTTGCTTACTGAATTCTCCAATTGTGATGGTGGCACGACGCATGGTGGGCATTCGGACCTCAGATATCAAGCTGGTAAACACGCTATTATCCTCCAGAACTTTCAGCTCTAAAAATGTGAAAATTGAAAACACGTGTCAATATAAATGACTGTGTTTTCCTAATACAGTGTATCTTTAGATTCAAATAGATTTGTTTTGTTTTGTTCATTTTAGGGTCTTACCTGTGTCTCCCCTGTTATCCCTGAGAGAATGGTGAGGAATACCAGGACCTTTAAATACAAAACAATATTATTAGAAAAGAAAGAAAGAAAGAAAGAAAGAAAGAAAGAAAGAAAGAAAGAAAGAAAGAAAGAAAGAAAGAAAAGGAGACATTTGAATAACTGACCAGAGCAGGACAGGCGGTAGAATGAGGCGTCGTGGCTAAAGTAGGCTGCATTGTACTGACAGTTTTCCCCATGCAATCCACAAGTTAGACAAATTTTGTTGTTTCCTTGAGTGGTCCACCTGACACACGCGCGCACGCACGCACGCACGCACGCACGCACGCACGCACGCACGCACGCACGCACGCACGCACGCACGCACACACACACACACACACACACACACACACACACACACACACACACACACAGTAAATCTAAATGTACTCTTAAGCAACATGATAAATGAAACAAAATAGAAATAGAAAGCCTTTAGCCTACTTGTAAACATTCCTTCCTCCTGGCCTGCCGCCATCTTCGTTACTTGAATAATATCTGTGGAATAATGTGTCAAACACAGCGGTATGAGTGAATGAACGAGACCTCTTGTAGCAAGGGTGGAATTCAGAGCCCTGTACCACGAAGCTCGATTAGTGGTTTAGCGAGGTAACTTCAGGTTTAACCCTGGTTTGACCGTGCTACAAAGCTAGTTAACTTCTTACCGACATATATTTCCATAGCAACTTATGCTTCACACTTAACCTGGTCCGCAGCAGGTTAAGTTGCAAGGATAAGATTAGACCTTAAATACACCGCCCACGAACCAATCGAATCAGCAGTTTGGAAAAATGGCCAACCCCTTTCTGGACGAGTTTCCCATCGAGGAAGGAGCCCGAATTGTAAGGGGGGCTTTGAAGAGAGAAAGAGTGTTTCGCGACCGGCAGGATCCATTTGATCATTCAGAAAAAGAAAAAAGGAAAAAAAAGGCTCCTGTTGAATTAATCAAGGGCTACTGTAAAGCCTTGCACTTGTTGCAGGCTACATTTAAATTAAGCCCTACTTACCACTTTGGAATATGTTTTTATATATTCATTTTTGTGCTCTCAAGTAGCCTAGATACGTTGTTTGACCCCGCCGATCGATTGCAGCTGAATAGTGAGTGGAGAAATTTCACTAAACCGGCATAAAAAGGTTCCATAAACGTCTCCAAAGCGCACGGTGCCATGTGCACAACGGAGCTGAGACTGACGTTGGGTTGGAATTGAAATAGTCATACATGCTAGAATAGCCTACTACATCTAAGCAATTTAATATGGGATCGCCTGCACACCGATTATTCATATCTAGGCTACTCCTGCATTTTGCAGCTGCAACTGTGTTGCTTTTGGCCTGTATGATGTGATTGAACTTCATATTTCCAGCATCATTATATGAAATATGGAGATATACGACTCTGCTGACAATAGCCTATATATGTGACCACAAAATAGGCTATTTTTTATAAATTAAATCTATGCCCGCACGTACCGTGTCGATTCAGTTCAGAACCATTTTTTTATTTTATTATCATTCTTTTTTTTATTGATTAGCCTATAGGAATTATTCAATCAGTGCGACTAAACACATCATGAGATCATTATTATTCATTGAGCCTAAATGGTCTATACATACGGATTTTGGACTGAGATAGATTACACATTGCTTCCACTCGCAAAAAAGACATGCCGGTTTTATTGAGTTTATTGAGAGGGTGAATTGAGCTGCTGTAGATAGCCTACGTGGAGGCAGAAACGGCTCTTCAAAGAAATTACTGATGTGGATAAAAGTAGTAACTTTAGACAGTCATTCGGGAACAGACTAATAATATCTAACGCAGATTTTTATTCTGACATACAGTAGTAAAGCTTCAGGATTTGCGGTTTCAATGAATGAGGAAATAGGCGTGTCTGGTGCTGTAGAAGTTGGAGCAGTCCATATTGCATTGTGATTGGCAGTTGTTAAAAACCACGCCTCTTTTTTCGGGCAATGCACGGGCATTTTCATGTGCACGAGCTCTCAGCTTGATTAGAAAAACCTGGTTCCACTTAACGAGTGGTGATCTAGCTTCATGGTACAAGTTAACTAAAATCCAGCTAGATGCCAATTATCTGGTTTAGACAAACCAGATCAAGGGACAGATCCTGGATCTTCTTATACAACATTCGTGGTACACCCTCCTAGTGTGTATAACACATTTATTAATTTATATGAATGAATAAATTAGTACAGTCAATTACTAATAAGCTGTGCATGTGGGCAATGAATCCAACTTACACACTGTCTGCTGTAACTTTCAGGATGTCAATGACTTCCCATGTTCCCTTGGTGATCGGCGCAGCTACGCCCTGCAAGCCATAAAAGTTGTAATCACGTTGGCAAACAAGAAAGACATCACAACACACACAAGTCTGTTATTATTTGCCCAGGCTAATTAAGGCAATGCTGAGGGCACAAAACTCCTGACAAAACAAGTTTGTTTTTGCAGAGGGTAGTTGTCTGTATCTTCGGCCAGAGGGGAGGAGGGTGAAGCCATAGGTGGAGTTTGACTTTTTGCCCGTTTGAAGGCAGATTTAGAGGCTCGTTTTAAGGCTGGCATCATCATGGTCTCTCTCTAATTATTGTTTAATAAGTATAAGAATGGAAATATAAGAAATATTAGAATATGAGTAGAATTACAGAACATTAATACTCATTATTGTATGTTTAGTAATGTACTGTATATTATAGCGCTTCACTGTTCACTGTTGCTTTTGACCGTGCTCAAAGACACTTTACAATACAGGATAAAACAACTTTAATGAAGAGAGAAAATATTATAGATGAGAGAGAGGGGGAGAGAGAGAGAAAAGATTATACGTCAAAAGCAACAGTGAAAAGGTGAGTTTTGAAGGCTTTTTTGGAAAAATGACATAATGAGTATGAAAGACAATGAGTTTTGGCCTGTCAGATGTGACTGGGGAGGGCATTCCAGAGGGAGGGGGCGGCTGCAGCAAGGCCCTGTCAGAGGCCCCCCTGTCACAGCTTTAGCAAAGAGAGACCTGTGATTCTTGTCAAAGTGGATACAAATTGTATGATCATATTCAGCCAGACAGTGAGATGGAGATTTACAATGGTGAGCAATTACTATAATTTTTTTTACTACTGGGTGGGCCTGGCCCCCCTGGCCCCCCCATTAACTCTGCCCATGGGTTGAGGGGGTATTACCGCCACAAGGCAAGGCAAGGCAAGTTTATTTATACTAGATTATCAGCCCACTATGTGGCCTTCAAATCTAGTTTGGGCGGCCTCTGGTCTGGTACATGGTTCGTATGCCTAAACCGGAAGTGGCCGTGACTTTTGACTCTCTATTGGGGAGAGTGGGGGGTCTGGGGCTCTGAAAAAGAAAAACTTTATAAAAAAAATAAGAGGAAAAAAAGATTACATTTGCAGGCAGAGATACTATACATACCCCAACCACATGATGGATGTGCTTGTACCCAGCTGTGTCACTCATCACCACGTAATAACTACTCTTGTCTGCAGCAAAAACTGGATCTGGTGGTGAAAACTAGCAAGCACATGTACATTATTATAGTGTGTATACTTTGGTATAATCAGCTTGTACTTTACAGTATACTGGGCTTACCCGTCCAATCCAACCAGTGGAACTTTCTCGAGTCTCAGTCTCAGACTGTAAAGAAACATCATATAGAGTTAATTGATGTTTGAAACTAGATGACAGATGCTGTAGATAGGTAGATAGATAGATAGATAGATAGATAGATAGATAGATAGATAGATAGATAGATAGATAGATAGATAGATATATAGATACAGTAGATAGATAAGCTGCAGTGACATGAGAATGATATATTGTACCTCGCTAGCATTCCAGTTGTTTCCATCAAAGTTGTAGATCTGAAGGATGAGGTGGTTTTGCAGTCTCTTCAGCCACTGGACAGCCACCCTCTCATCTGTCACCCAGGTAACTGTGGCTAAGTAGTGCTCACTGAGGGAAATATATTAGATATGAAATGTTGGTAGGCTAATTGTGGGAGAAACTCCTTTCATTTATGTCAGCCACAAGTCTTTACAGCATGCTGGGAGAACTTTGTTTCATTACCCAGATGCCAAAGAGGTTGGAGCCATGACTTGCGCAATCTTTGTTATGTTGGTTGTGTCCACCACAAACAGTTTCACCACAGGGTTGGGAGTACCTGGCTGCACAACAAGACAACATGACATACGCCCAAACAAATTGCTTGATTATGGAAAAAAGATCTCAATCAATTGTGACATACTGTAATCTGCCTGATTGCCCAGACCTTAACCCATACTACACAGTTTATTCACATACAGCACTACAATGATCCCAGTACTACTTAAAAGCATACCGAGTAGGACTTTGCTGGTTGTGGCTTGTAAACACAACTTTCAACTTTGACCCCTGCTCCCTAGCTCAAGCACAGCCCCTTAATGCGGTTGCCAGAATAGTAAAAATCACACCCAGGTGTTGCAGGTGTAGGAGCAGTCATCTGAGAAAGTGTAATGGAAGCTTTGTGGAAAAGCGATCACATTATTTATGACTACAAATATTACACACCCCGCGCGCGCAGCTCGCGAGCTTCGCCTCAACTGAGCAATTGTGCGTTGAGCAATTGTGCAGCACGCGCTGCAACCCCTTGCCTTATTATAGTAGTGAGATATGTGTTGTTTGCCTGTACAAAAACAATGACATCTATGACCTTCCGATCCCTAGCTACGACCCCATTTCCCTAACCTCGCCCCTTCCTTAACTCACATCCCCCTAACCAACTGGAGACACCAACTGCTTGAAGATCCCCAGGACCAAGCTCCGGACCTGGGGCGACAGGGCCTTCTCAGTTGCTGCACCCTCCCTGTGGAACACTATCCCCATCCACATCCATCAAGCAAACACCCTACCATCTTTCAAACAGGCCCTCAAGACCCACCTCTTCAAACTCGCCTTCACCTGCTAACCCCATTACTTATATTCTATTTCTTTTTACTACTTCAAATGTACTTATTAAATTATTTTATTCTGTGTGTAAAGCAACTTTGAGTATCTAGGAAAGCGCTATATAAGTTGAATGTATTATTATTATTATTAACCACCCCTCGAATCCCGACTCTCTACAACCTTCCTATCCCTAGGTACGGCCCCTTTTGCCTAGCTCCGCCCCCTTTCCTTGCCCCCCCCCCCTCCACCACCCACATCCTCCTAGCCACTCCCCCTACCAAACCCTCGAATCTCAACTCTCTACCAACTTCCTATTCCTAGCTACAGCCCCTTTTACTTAGCCGTGCCCCCTTCCTTTTTCAGGACCACTACTACCACAACCAGCGGTTTTGGTTGCAGGCAGACACACCTGCTGCCAAAAGGTTGACGTTCAGAAACGTGACGAACATTCAGAAACAAGAACATCCAGGAAGAAGACTGTCTGCAAACAATGAATGTCAGACTACTAATGGCCCTAAGTAATGATTGAATAGGGTAATTTTGTGAGTTTTATTGTCCTCATATCATTTTGTACAGCTTACCCATGTTATTTGTAGTCTATGTCACCCAGTGATACATTATAATAACAAGCAATCAATATGACAATAAGTTAAGTAGATAATGACAATATTTATAATACAGGTTTAAATTATTATAGTATGGTATTAGTAATTTCGACTTTATAGAAAACATCTTTGATCCTATTTCATTTGGAAATCTGCCTGCTGTATTCCATAAATCCATACACTTTTATTCGATGAAAATGTCACACCTTCCTCAACAGAAACAGAAACAGAAAGCTAAGACAGAGTTTATACTATTTCAAGGGAGGAAATCCTCCTCAGTATGCCACATCTGGATGGAAGTACCTTGGGATATGGAATGACAACAGTGCGTGGGTACTGGTCCTCGCCATACCAGGAGTACTCTATAGTGTGGACCTCTGTGTCGTTGAACTCGGCATAAGCCAGGTACTTCTCTCCAGGCGACCACCACATGGCCTGGGTGGACGAGAACATCTCCTCTGAAAGAGAGAGACGGTCACCGCTGCATTAGGATTCAGGACTTCCCACTTCAGGTGCGTTCAGGTGCACTGTAATTTTTTTGTTTGTTTTTTGTTTGTTTTGCCAGTTGCCCTGGTCTGCTTTAAGTGCTCCTATACTGCAACACAGTAACAATACTGTACGTTTCAATCGTCCCCGCCTGATGTGTGAAGTATATGGACTGCAGAGGAGCTACAGGTGGGCAGCAATGTGAATCAAATACCTGTTGCTACGTCATGGAGTCAAAGCTATGAAGTGGGAGCTGAAAATGTTTGTAGGCGATTTTGGCTACATTGCCAGATGATTGTGTTGGAAAACCGGACATGGAGGCTAATAAATAATCATTATAAAACCTGACTTTCTAGTCTAAAATTGCCATCTGGTTTTGTGGAATCAAAAATCGAGTCTTCCCTGTATTTATTTCCTGTGTGCCTTGGTAGCAGGAAGATTGCTAGGCATATCTATAAATGTCTTGTATGAATAATTAACTAGTTGATTGCACCATGGTGTGGTCTATACCATTGTTGTCTAGTGCAGCGGTTCCCAAACTGGGGTACGCGTAGCCCTAGGGGTAGGTGGAGGTATTACAGGGGGTACTTGAGAGAAAGGGGAAAATGGAAAACTCTAAGAATAATGAAAATAAATAAAACATTAAAATAAATATGCTCGAGGCACTAATTGCAACTCTTTCACTCCATTTCTTATTTTGTAATCTAATATTCTTCAAAAGGTGGGTTATCATTAATTCATTGCATTATGTTGTAGTTTTCTCTTGCAGTTTTCTAAGCAAATGTTGTAGTCGGGTAAAGGGGTACTTGGATTCAGAAATCAGGGAGAGGGGGTACTGATCTAGTGTATCCCCCTCCTTTAGCCTGTAGCCACACACTTTTTGTCTCCGCACTTCTGAAATGAATCTGGCGCCCCTGCTATACAAAATGTGTCACTTACCCTCATACACCCAGTCTGGGATGCCATTGAAAATTTGGTTCTCTTTTCCAGTGAATGTGACTTGCTGTGGTGGGGAAGTGGGGCTGGTCTTCAAATACACATTGTTTGCCCAAACATATGCCTATAAAGATGGTTTCAAGATAGATAGGTTCAGTTTAGACAGTCTGCACTGTTGACAATGAATCATATGCCTATAAAGATGGTTTCAAGATAGATAGGTTCAGTTTAGACAGTCTGCACTGTGTTGACAATGAAACATATGCATATAAAGATGGTGTCAAGATAGATAGGTTCAGTTTAGACAGTCTGCACTGTGTTGACAATGAATCATATACCTATAAAGATGGTTTAAAGATAGATAGGTTCAGTTTAGACAGTCTGCACTGTGTTGACAATGAAACATATGTCTATAAAGATGGTTTAAAGATAGATAGGTTCAGTTTAGACAGTCTGCACTGTTGACAATGAAACATATGCCTATAAAGATGGTTTCAAGATAGATAGGTTCAGTTTAGACAGTCTGCACTGTTGACAATGAATCATATGCCTATAAAGATGGTGTCAAGATAGATAGGTTCAGTTTAGACAGTCTGCACTGTGTTGACAATGAATCATATGCCTATAAAGATGGTGTCAAGATAGATAGGTTCAGTTTAGACAGTCTGCACTGTGTTGACAATGAAACATATGTCTATAAAGATGGTTTAAAGATAGATAGGTTCAGTTTAGACAGTCTGCACTGTTGACAATGAAACATATGCCTATAAAGATGGTTTCAAGATAGATAGGTTCAGTTTAGACAGTCTGCACTGTTGACAATGAATCATATGCCTATAAAGATGGTTTAAAGATAGATAGGTTCAGTTTAGACAGTCTGCACTGTGTTGACAATGAATCATATGCCTATAAAGATGGTGTCAAGATAGATAGGTTCAGTTTAGACAGTCTGCACTGTGTTGACAATTAAACATATGTCTATAAAGATGGTTTCAAGATAGATAGGTTCTGTTTAGACAGTCTGCACTGTGTTGACAATGAATCATATGCCTATAAAGATGGTTTAAAGATAGATAGGTTCAGTTTAGACAGTCTGCACTGTTGACAATGAGTCAAATAACCTAAAGATTGGAATGAATCCAAGATGATGTTATGCAATTCTATTTACAAACATCATCTCCACTACATTACACTGTGTACTACAGCAGAACATGTACATGGTGTAACTTCAACTCCTCGTTATGATTATTATTTACTCTATTACAGGGGTTCCCAAACTTTTCGATGCAAAGGTCCCCCAAATAACATTAGTCTTTGGTCGCGGCCCCCCTATTGCAAGATGTCTCTAAAAACCCATTGACACTACTGTTGAAAATGTCAGAAATCACTTCCATACAACCTCAGAATATATTTCCTTACTTTTATTAATGTAATAATATAATAATTACATTTCCATTATAAACATTGTTCCACAGTCAGACCACTGTATTACCCACACCAGGGGGAAATCACAATGAATGTGATGACGACTGGCAAGCAATTAGACAGATGGGCATGGCAAATGTGATTTTTATGTGGAAGGAACGGATTCACTTATATTTGCTAACAGTACACTAAATACAATTATAAAATATCATAAAAAGATATTATATTCTTTATTTATTATACTGTAGTATTAACAAATAGAACTGGATCATTTCCTTCCCCATAAAGATGTTTTTTTTAAGCATTTCCATTAATTTGTTGAGGCCCCCCTAGTGCCCCCTGGCGTCCCCCCAGGGGGGCCCCCGGCTCCCACTTTGAAAAACACTACTCTATAACATCTTTGACGTGTGGCCTTTATAATGCGAGGAAAACTGGGCCTTTGGGCATTCCAACTCTGCACCCTCAACAAACCACACTGTTTGTTATTTCGCCTTGGTCCAACGTATACAAGTGTTTGGGGAAGGTGTTGTTTGACAGCCTCATCTATCATCCACTTGAAAGCAGAAGTGTGAGTTAGCGTGTACGTATCACGCTTTTGCATCTGTCCCAGCTCTCACCAGTTTGTTCCCCTCGGGAGCCCACGCAAAGTATTCAGTTTCATGTTGAATGTCAGATGGTGAAATGAAATCCCTGTAATGAAATGACAGGTATTATTCAGAGATTGTCGGAATGCACTTAATTTGTTTCTAGCTGTAGAAGATAGTTTCAGCAGGTTCTACTCAAATCAACTGCCTTACTATTGTTTTCTTATATTTGAAGTGGTTTTGCAGGCATACCATACGGGCCATTTGGTGCAAACATTTTTATCAGGTGACCCAGGCAGGGGGAACAGAATCCTTAACCCTGGCAGTATTACTGTGATACAGCACCATTTGTCTTTTCTTGTATGGATCTCGGTCGGTGAAAATTAAGGAATCAAAATTAATATTGTGCATAAAGTGTATAGTTTGGATACATACTGTTTTTCCAGGTCATAAAGCGAATATGAAGCTTTGAAGCCATGCCTCCACAGCTAATGGGATAAGAACAAACAAAACAAAACATAAGGGAGGATCCTGCAGGATTTCTTTTCATGCTATTCCCCCCTGTTCCCCTCCCCCCGAACAGGCGGCAGGTGCCCCGACTGACCAGAGGAGGCGAGGAGACTCATACCCCACCGGCTTCCACCCGCAGACACGGCCAATTGTGTCTGTAGGAATGCCTGACCAAGCTGGAATTACCGCTGCCGGGAATTGAACCTGGGTCTCCGTGGTGGACAGTAGGCGAGTGCTTTTACCTCGACACTACCCAGACGCCCCGAGGAGATTTGAGGAAGAGATTTCATCAGTGAATAACAGCCTGGCATACCTTGGTGTAGTTGCTCATGAAAGCAACATATTTCTGGTCCGCGGACAGCTGGTAATCGAAGGCCTCGACTCTTTTCTGTGTTGGAAAAGCAGACAGCTGACGTGAAGGGTCTGTTGCCTCCCCAGTCCCCAGCCGCCTCGCTAACAACACTGCACTTGTTTATATGTGAATGTAGTTTTCATACCAATGTCATGTGGTCCATGTTACTTGTACAAAGAACACACACACACACACACACACACACACACACACACACACACACACACACACACACACACACACACACACACACACACACACACACACACACACACACACACACACACACACACACACACACAGTAGGATGAGTTAGGATGACTTACAATTGTTGTGTTGCTTAAGAATTCTGAGGAGTTTCCTTTTATCACGTCGTACCGGAAGATTGAGCCTTCTTGTGTCAAATGCAGATACTCATTATCTATAGGGGGACGATGAGAAGTCGCTGGTTAGAATAGAATACAATACAATAGAATACAATACAATACAATACAATACAATAGAATATAGAATACAATAGAATAGAATAATTCTCATACTTTTTTTTTTACCTTTATTTATACAGGGGGAGTCTCACTGAGAGCAATGCTCTCTTTTTCAGGAGTGCCCTGTTAACATTCACACACACATTCATACCTGGAAGCTGACCAGTACAACCACAGTCTGATCTTCTGGACACTGATCAGCTCCACTGGAGCAGTTGGGGTTAAGGGCCTTGCTCAAGGGCACCTCAGTGGTGCGTGATTTCGAATCGCACATAGGTTACGCAAAAACCATGCCCTGTGCCCGCCTACGCAGCAGTCAAGCGCCGGGATTGGCCAGGCGCTCATGCTCATGTTGGGCTCCGTTATAGGGACACATTCCTGTGAGAAGCAACAACACCAAGCGAGGCTGCAGCGAGGATATTGAAAGACAAAATCCTACATCGCACCAAAGCATACAATGCATTTTAATGTTATTTGACTTTCTGACCACCCGCCTCAGCCAGAATAACAGATGCTGCCCTTGGCCATTGGGAAGGCTAACCCTTTACTTTTGGTTTTATTTATTGTGTATGATTCAACTTTTTATCTATGATTTTATATTATTGCATGTTTTTGTAGATTGTTGGGACTTCACTGGCCTGGAACAAACGGCTGGCCTGGGGGGGGGGGGAGGGGGGGAGAGCTAGGCCTATGTGCTATATGTGCTATATCCTATTGTATTTTTTTTTTTTTTTTTTTTTTTTTAAGGTTAAACAAATCAGCTGAGCTCTGTTATTGAAGCTTTGGCTAAAGGCCTGAATTTTACAATGATGTTTTGAAATAAATGTTTAAAAATCGATTGTGTGTTAAAAGCTTGTGTTACGTTTTCATTGGCATTATTACAGTAATTTATTTTCAATGTAGGCTATTAAGAGCAATTTGGTTAATAAAATCGCTGGGCTGGGCACAGTGTTTGTGGTGTGTGGGAAATGTGTTAAAAGCTTGTGTGTTACGTTTTCATTACACTAATAATTCATTTCAATGTCCGCTATCAAGAGCAATTCATTCAGTTGGTTCATGAAATCGCTGGGCTGCGTGCCTGCAGTGGTTGTGGTGTGGGAGATTCCAGCTGTCAAAAGAAGACAAAAGACTTGCTCCTGGCCAATCCTGGTGCTTGACTGCTGCGTAGGCAGGCACAGGGCGTGGTTTTTGCGTAACCTATGTGCGATTCGAAATCACGCCTCAGTGGTGGTAATGAAGGAGGGGCAAGCGCTGCCTTTTCATTTTCCCCACCCAGATTTATCCTGCCGGTCCCGGGGATTGAACCAACGACCTTCCGGTCACAAGCTCACTTCTCTAACCTTTAGGCCACCACTGCCCCACTGTAGAACAGGGGTTCTCAACGTGGGGCCCAGGGACCAGCAAGGGCCCTTCAGAGGGTTCCAGGGGGTCCGCAGCAAATTTAGGATTTTTTTTTAACTTAAGTTATGGGCTTTTTTACTTAGCAGTTATGGGGTCCTTCAGGCTAGAGCGAGGTGCTCGTCGCAGGTGTATGACGTGCAGCGCACAGGCCTCCTTGAGGCATCCTCCCTGCCCATGGTACGGCATGGTAGGATTGCCTTTTGCCACAGGAGGTTCTGGTGAGACGAAGGAGGTGCCCGGCCTGGAATCACCCCACAGGGCCTTAGACCTCCATGCACCGAAGGTCTCACAATACTGCGGTGTAGCACTAAACTCTATTGCAGCGGATTGGGCGTGATCAACCCTTCCGCGGGCAACGTTGCAGACAGAGTAGGAAGGCTGATCCGTGAGTGGCTGCTTCTGGGACGCGGGTCGGGGTCGTAATCGGCCGGGTCTACTGGGCGAGGGTGTATGATGTTGACAGACCCGAAACACCCCACGACCCCAGTTAACATCACTGATGACGCGTCCCAGCGCATGCAGTAGTATGTATACTTGAACCTGGTGCTAATAGAGACTGTAGAAGAGTGACTATTTCATCATATCATATCAGATCATAGTTTCTCTGTTATCTCTCTACAATACAGATAGTCACATAGTGTAGTCATGAATAGTCATTGCAAACATGCAACATCCTGGTTGATGACATAAATTAACAGCCTACACCGCACACACACGCACGCACGCACGCACGCACGCACGCACGCACGCACGCACGCGCACACACACACACACACACACACACACACACACACACACACACACACACACACACACACACACACACACACACAACCCTGCCATGGCTGCTGTTAGATTGTGATGATAATAATGGGTGTGTCCAGAAGGTGTAGTGTGTCCCACCTGAGATCCATCTCATGTTGTAGGACCTGGGTTTCAGTGAACTGTTGAACACATCATCCAGGGTGAAAGTTCTCTTGCTTTTGTCGCCATCATCGTCTAAAACACAAAGCCAAAGTCACCTTAACATGCGTTTTGGATGATCGGATTGCACTGTGACCATTTGAACACACGCCGTTCTCACTCCCAACTCGCCAAATAAGGTGGAAGCTGCATTGTTTGGTGAATGCTGGTTCTGTGTGATGCTACTGAAGTACAGCTTATTGTTGATCTAACTGGTGGTTGGAGCAGCAACTTACCTTGAGGAGTTGCCATACACTTGGGTATGGTTGGAGCTATACACATTTGCTTTTCATTTATATCATGATTATTATGTAGTCATACCTTTTAGGTGATCATTGTCACATCCCTTTTAATACTATTCGTTGGTTTCAGGCCCATTGCTAGAGGGGAATGAGTCTCTGTTGGTCCACTGGCGTGATCGGAAGAAGGGCAGCATTGGTGTTTAGTTTAATGCATTTTGGTTTGGAATAATGATCACTAGCTTGTGTAGATTGGTTTGCAGTGCACTGAGTTCTGTTCACTGGTCACTCCCTTGTTACTGGCAGCAGATTGAGTCCCTTTGCTTTGGTCTGGGCCTCCTTCTCCCCTTACTTGGTTTTAATAAACTACAAGACTGATCGTAATGAACATTTTTTTTAAATATTGAAACGCATGTATCTGGTTCATTTACTTGAACAACTTGTGTGGGTCTCAAAAGTTGATTGTAGCCTACTACAGTTACTTTATAACATTGATGGTTGAGAGACTAGTACCCACTTGGTCACACATAGATAAGAGGTCTCACTCTGACCCTAAATTAAATATCTTGTAGGCTAAATCTGTTGTTCTGCAATTGCATTCCGCTGATGTTTTGGCCCACAAAGGCAGATTGTAAAGAATAACAAGCCTACATTCTGATGCAGGACTTTGTGATAAATTATTATATTTATCTTGTGAACAGATGGTGACACTTGATCTGATGCTGCAGATCTGAGCAGAGCAGTTTTGAGCAAAAATTAATGACCAATGGCTGTATATCAGGTTGTAATCAGGTGAATGTGGCCAAGCCAAGCACCACCACTCGAATGCATTTTAATGACGGTCAGGTGTAAAGTCGGCCGCTGACTTTCCATTTCCACTGTGCAGAGTACCCAGCTAGCAGGGAATGTTCCCACAACATTGGCTAACATTCCCTACCAGTTCTATAAATGTTTTTATGTTTTTATGTTTTATATTTATATTTTTTAATCTAATGTTTTTAATCTAATGTTCAGATAACATTTTAAGGATGTTATTAATTTAAACTAATGTTCCTATAATGTTACATGCTAACAAAGGAAGAACGTTTTTGGTGCAACATTCCAAGGGTGTTTTGGGGATGTTGTTGAGGTAACAGATTATAGATTGTTCTTCTATAAAACATTCCCACAATGTTTAATGATAACAAAGATAGAACATTCTCAACACAACATTCTTAAAGTGTTTTCAGGATGTTATTCAGGCCTCAGATTAGAGAACATTTTTTTACAAAATGTTCCTAAAATGTTAGATGATAACAAAGGATGAACATTTTCAACAGAACATTCTGGAAATGTTATGCCGATATTTTGATGCCTCAGATGACAGAACGTTGTTCATAGAACGTTTCCACAACATTAGATGATAACAAAGGAAGAACATTGTCAAAGCAACATTTTCAAAATGTTTTCAGGATGTTATGTGTTGTCATATAATGTTTCCACAATGTTAGCTAATAACAAAGGAAGGACATTCTCAAAGGAACATTTTTAAAATGTTTTGAGGATGTTATGTGTTGTTATAGAATGTTCCCACAATGTTAGCTGATAACAAAGGAAGGACATTCTCAAAGGAACATTTTTAAAATGTTTTCAGGATGTTGTGTGTTTTAATATAATGTTCCCACAATGTTCGCTGATAACAAAGGAAGGACATTCTCAAAGGAACATTTTTAAAATGTTTTCAGGATGTTAAGTGTTGTTATAGAATGTTCCCACAATGTTAGCTGATAACAAAGGAAGGACATTCTCAAAGGAACATTTTTAAAATGTTTTCAGGATGTTAAGTGTTGTTATAGAATGTTCTCACAATGTTAGCTGATAACAAAGGAAGGACATTCTCAAAGGAACATTTTTAAAATGTTTCCTGGATGTTAAGTGTTGTTATAGAATGTTCCCACAATGTTAGCTGATAACAAAGGAAGGACATTCTCAAAGGAACATTTTTAAAATGTTTTCAGGATGTTGTGTGTTTTAATATAATGTTCCCACAATGTTCGCTGATAACAAAGGAAGGACATTCTCAAAGGAACATTTTTAAAATGTTTTCAGGATGTTAAGTGTTGTTATAGAATGTTCCCACAATGTTAGCTGATAACAAAGGAAGGACATTCTCAAAGGAACATTTTTAAAATGTTTTCAGGATGTTAAGTGTTGTTATAGAATGTTCTCACAATGTTAGCTGATAACAAAGGAAGGACATTCTCAAAGGAACATTTTTAAAATGTTTCCTGGATGTTAAGTGTTGTTATAGAATGTTCTCACAATGTTAGCTGATAACAAAGGAAGGACATTCTCAAAGGAACATTTTTAAAATGTTTCCTGGATGTTAAGTGTTGTTATAGAATGTTCTCACAATGTTAGCTGATAACAAAGGAAGGACATTCTCAAAGGAACATTTTTAAAATGTTTTCAGGATGTTGTGTTTTTTAATATAATGTTCCCACAATGTTCGCTGATAACAAAGGAAGGACATTCTCAAAGGAACATTTTAAAATGTTTCCTGGATGTTAAGTGTTGTTATAGAATGTTCTCACAATGTTAGCTGATAACAAAGGAAGGACATTCTCAAAGGAACATTTTTAAAATGTTTCCAGGATGTTGTGTGTTTTAATATAATGTTCCCACAATGTTCGCTGATAACAAAGGAAGGACATTCTCAAAGGAACATTTTAAAATGTTTCCTGGATGTTAAGTGTTGTTATAGAATGTTCTCACAATGTTAGCTGATAACAAAGGAAGGACATTCTCAAAGGAACATTTTTAAAATGTTTCCAGGATGTTGTGTGTTTTAATATAATGTTCCCACAATGTTCGCTGATAACAAAGGAAGGACATTCTCAAAGGAACATTTTAAAATGTTTCCAGGATGTTAAGTGTTTTATAGAATGTTCTCACAATGTTAGCTGATAACAAAGGAAGGACATTCTCAAAGCAACATTTTCAAAATGTTGCCAGGATGTTGTGTTTTTTATAGAATGTTCCCACAGCGTTGGCTGATAACAAAGGAAGGACATTCTCAAAATAACATTTTCAAAATGTTTCCTGGATGTTATTTTTTTTTATAGAATGTTCCCACAATGTTAGCTGATAACAAAGGAAGGACATTCTCAAAGGAACGTTTTTAAAATGTTTTCAGGATGTTGTGTGTTTTAATATAATGTTCCCACAATGTTCGCTGATAACAAAGGAAGGACATTCTCAAAGGAACATTTTAAAATGTTTCCTGGATGTTAAGTGTTGTTATAGAATGTTCTCACAATGTTAGCTGATAACAAAGGAAGGACATTCTCAAAGGAACATTTTTAAAATGTTTTCAGGATGTTGTGTGTTTTAATATAATGTTCCCACAATGTTAGCTGATAACAAAGGAAGGACATTCTCAAAGGAACATTTTTAAAATGTTTCCAGGATGTTATGTTTTTTATAGAATGTTCCCACAGCGTTGGCTGATAACAAAGGAAGGACATTCTCAAAGCAACATTTTCAAAATGTTTCCTGGATGTTATGTTTTTTTATAGAATGTTCCCACAATGTTAGCTGATAACAAAGGAAGGACATTCTCAAAGGAACATTTTTAAAATGTTTTCAGGATGTTGTGTGTTTTTATAGAATGTTCCCACAACGTTGGCTGATAACAAAGGAAGGACATTCTCAAAGGAACATTTTCAAAATGTTTTCAGGATGCTATGTGTTTTATAGAATGTTCCCACAATGTTAGCTGATAACAAAGGAAGGACATTCTCAAAGGAACATTTTCAAAATGTTTTCAGGATGTTACGTGTTTTTATAGAATGTTCCCACAATACTAGCTGATAACAAAGGAAGGACATTCTCAAAGCAACATTTTCAAAATGTTTTCAGGATGTTATGTGTTTTTTTTTAGAATGCTCCCACAACATTAGCTGATAACAAAGGAAGGACATTCTCAAAGGAACATTTTAAAAATGTTTCCAGGATGTAAGTGTTTTTATAGGATGTTCCTATAATGTTAGCTGATAACAAAGGAAGGACATTCTCAAAGGAACATTTATCAAATGTTTCCAGGATGTTATTGAAGCCTCGGATTACAGAACATTTTTTCTAAAATGTTTCCACAATGTTAGATGATAACAAAGCAAGGACATTCTCAAATGAACATTTTAAAAATCTTCTCATGATGTTATGTGTTTTTATAGAATGTTCCCACAATACTAGCTGATAACAAAGGAAGGACATTCTCAAAGGAACATTTTCAAAATGTTTTCAGGATGTTATGTTTTTTTTTTATAATGCTCCCACAACATTAGCTGATAACAAAGGAAGGACATTCTCAAAGGAACATTTTTAAAATGTTTCCAGGATGTTAAGTGTTTTTATAGGATGTTCCTATAATGTTAGCTGATAACAAAGGAAGGACATTCTCAAAGGAACATTTATCAAATGTTTCCAGGATGTTATTGAAGCCTCGGATTACAGAACATTTTTTCTAAAATGTTTCCACAATGTTAGCTGATAACAAAGGAAGGACATTCTCAAAGCAACATTTTTAAAATGTTTCCAGGATGTAGGTGTTTTTATAGAATGTTCCCACAATGTTAGCTGATAACAAAGGAAGGACATTCTCAAATAGTGGGGGGCCTTGGGGATATTTTGGTTCAGATTCTTCCAAAAGCACCAAATTTGGCACAGATGTTGTCCATATACTTAATCAAATTTTGCCGGGCACCAAGATAGGTGCCCCACGGGGCCGCCATATTGGCAAAATCCAATATGGCCACCACCCCAAAAAACGAAAAGGGTTACAATCATAAATTATACCACTTTTTAGGGGTTTTCTGGGTCGTAGAATCTGATTCTGATGTTATTTAAATTATTTGAGGTCAAGTCTAACCCTCAGAGTTAGCATAAAGGTCATTTTGGGGTAAAATCCAGTGTTTCTGGTGCGTCAACGCAGATTCTACCTCCAAAAAAGTATTTCTCATTATAAGCTGTAGCCTACATGTATATGTCACATTAGTTTGACATCTCATCATTGGATGTTTACCCCTTAAGGTCACTAAAGAAATCAGTGAGGATTAGATTCAGGAACAACTTATATTGAAACAAAATGATATCTGCAGTGTGCATTTATTCATCAAAATACAAGGATTGTTAATATTTTAAGGACCGAGAAGCAGAATGCTAGAGGCAGGTGTAACAATGAAAAGCCCCGTGGGGCACAAAACTAAACATTCCAACATGTTCTTAATGAACAACAGGCAGGTAGGCGGTCTAGCAAGCAGTCTGACAAGCAGACAGGATGGCTGACAAGCAGGCAGGCAAGCAGGCACAGTAATCCAAGAAGCTGAGGGCAGAAAGAAATGTAGGTCAGCAGAGTCAACAGATCCAGGGGTTGTCGGAAATTAGGTGTATAAAATAAATAAATAACAATGTGAGAGTTAGGCTACAGAAAGCGGCTTTACCATCCTGAGGGTGGAGCAGGGCAGGCAGGGTCAGGAGAGGTGCAGGGCAGGGCCATGCTGAAGGTGGAGCAGGGTCAGGAGAGGTGCAGGGCAGATCTTTACCATGCTGAGGGTGGAGCAGGGCAGGCAGGGTCAGGAGAGGTGCAGAGCAGAGCCGTAGGGCAGATGGAGGCTGTAGTTACTGGTGATTGTCGCTGTTGTTAAGGCACCCGCCTTCACATTTGCAGAGGACTGTGCATCTGACACTGGTACGGTTGCATTTGCACCTTCCCGTGCATGCCTTGAGGCAGCCGCAGTGCACGAGAAGGGCACATGCTGCTGATGCATCACTGAGAGTGGTCCATAGTGGTTGCCATGTACCGGTGCCATCTTTGTGCCAGCCCCACTCACTGAAGTCAGGAATTTCCTGCTGGACTCGGGTGGCCTGACTCCAGTAGAAACTCGCCTGTAAGAGCGCTCGCTTGATGTGCTGGAACAGTGCGGCTTGGGTAGGTGGGAGGCTTTCTAACGACCTGCTTCCAGTGGTGAAGAGGTGATGTCTGGCCTCATTGACACCAGCTGCACCACACCCCTTGCTGTACATCAGTATGACAAAGCGTTTGATGGTCTGCATATGGACAGACTCGAGACTGAAGAGGTCAGGGTTATGAGTGAGAGCCACTAATGTGTCGGTGAGGCCCGGTGTGCTAGTCCAGGCTGCCCAAGCTGTCTTCTTGCCACATCCAAGAAACTGTGAAGTCTTGTCACACCCTGTTAAGCTGTGGAAGAGGGGTAGTGCCAAGGACTTTGACGGACCAAGATCAGAGTAGATGGTATGGACCGGTATGTCACGATACCTTTTACGACTGTCAAAACGACGACATCGCTGTCTACTGTGCGAACATAGGCTGTTGTATGACCCTGCTCTGCCGCATGTGCCAGATGCAGGAGGATCCTGGTGTCTGCCTTGTAATGGTTACACATCTGGGGCCGGTTGCACCAACTGGTCTTACGACTGGTCTTAAGCTAAGTTGGCCGTAACTTTACGACCTAACAGCTACGCCAGTTGCACCAACAGGGCAAAAGCCTTCTTCTCACTAAGACCGGGCGTAAATATTACGCTTAGTCCAGAGCAGGCGTAAGGTGCAGTCATGGGTGCAGTATAGACGGTTTTCACCTGTGTGTTGCGCAATAGCTACAACCCCTGGCTGTATTCAGACCCCAAGCATATCTTGTGCGTTTGATGTGATGCTCATTGAGCGCAGACTGTGCGCGACCGGATGTCAGGACCTCAGCCTTGGACAGGACGGTGACCCAGAGTCGAGCAGCAGCTTCCCAATCATTAGATGCATCTTGTCTTCAATGTGCAGCGCGCCCATCATTGCAACCAGCTTGTCTTCTCCCAAAGTGTGGGGATATTGCCATTGGAGCAGTTTGATGATAGCATACAGCGGCTGATCTGCACGGAGGACGCTAATCTGGCCTGGGTTGAGGAACTCAGTGCCCTGCATTGTCAGTTCCATGACTGTTTACCAAAGATACATGCTGTTACTGTTTGTCACGTTTTGTCCCCTCCCCTGTCTCTAATAGACACGTTTGAAAATCTAACGTTATAGGGCAAAACATTATTTCCGAAAATAATAATAATGAATAAGTATAAAGAAGTTGGATTTAACCCCAAAACGACCTATGCTAGTGACCTTGAGGAGTAAACGTCAAATAATGAGATGTCAAACTAATGTGACATATACATGTACAGTACAGCTTATAATGAGAAATACTATTTTGGAGGTAGAATTTGCGATGACGCACCAGAAACACTGGATTTGACCCCAAAGTGACATCTATGCTAACTTTGAGGGGTAAACTTGACCTCAATTCATTAAAATAACATCAGAAGCTGATTCTACAACCCAGAAAACCCCTAAGAAGTGGTATAATTTATGATTCTAACCCTTTTCGTTTTTTGGGGTGGTGGCCATATTGGATTTTGCAAATATGGCGGCCCCGTGGGGCGCCTAGCAAAATTTTATTAAGTATGGTATGGACAACATCTGTGCCAAATTTGGTGCTTTTGGAAGAATCTGAACCAAACGGCCCTTATAATGCCCTAAGGCCCCCGACTAAAAGGAACATTTATCAAATGTTTCCAGGATGTTATTGAAGCCCCTCGGATTACAGAACATTTTTTCTAAAACATTTGTGTAAAATGTATGACGTTTGGCTGATTGTTGACAACCAAGTAATAAGTAAAGTCATTGTATTACTTTTTAAATGAATAATCAATAATAAGTAACTAATTATACTTCCCAAACACTAATTCTCAGAATGTTTGGAACTGGCTCACATTAAAATAACATGTCTGTCTGTCTGTCCGTCCGTCTGTCTGCCTGTCTGTCTATCCGTGTGAGAAGGTAGCAAGGTGACATTGACATTTAGGATCTTAAAATGTACTTTTTCTCTCTCTCAGCACTGATCTCTATTTGTCTGAAATTTCAGCTCTTCAAATAAGATCAGTAAGATCCAAATTAGCCTGCCCTGCACAAACACAATCATGTGTCTCAGACTCTCAGTGATCAAATTCAAGTATCAGCTCCATGTAGCCTACTAACTGCTAAAACTCAGAAGGTGGCGGTATTGCACAAAATGCTGTTTGCCAACCGCCATTAAACAGAAGAAGAAGAAGAAGGTACTACCCGGGTCCATACTATCAACAGGAAAGACAGATCCTCAACAACAGATTGGAGAGCAATAGTATCAAGCTGGATTTAAAAGCAATATTGCAGTTGAATTCAGGGAATGTGGGATATAGGGATATATTTTCATTTCTAGAAGAAACTGGGCTAAGTAAAAGAATATAGTCAGGATAGTGTAGTGTTTTAGGAAACCATTCTGATCCACACTCCATTTCAGAAGGTGGCGGTAATGCACCATAAGTTGTTTGCCAACCGCCATAATACACTAGAAGAAGAAGAAGAAGAAGAAGGTACTACCCGGAAGTGACCAGGCCAGCACAGCACAACAAGTTTCGTTTGAAATTCGAGCGGGCGTTTCACCGGAGGGTAGCCTGCCGCCCGGGATACGGTAATATTGACAAAACTAGTTGCTTATAATGTATTTGAAACTGTATGTCTTGTATAAGCAGACGGTACCGAAGTATTTTGGTGTACCCCGAAACGCAACATTATGTGTGTTTTTCTATCAGCTAGCATACGTTAGCTAACGCTAAAGCAGATTAGCTTGCATTAGCGCTTATTCTCTAGAGACTGCTTTACACAACGTTACCAGCGTTATTTAACGCTAGGTTAGTCCGTGAGACTGATGTAACGTTAATGTTACGGTAAGTAGTTAAATCGTTTTAGACTTATTTGTGAATTGCATTTACTCAAAGGGTGAACAGTATACAAAACAATGCTAGCTGACGTTAGTGCGGGAGTCAGTCTGCTTAGCTAGCTGCCAGAGACAATCAACTACCAATGGGTTGCAACTACTGTATAACGTTAGCTGCTAACTCAATGCTAAGTTACAACTCTCTCCTGTTCACAATTTAGGCAGTGATGTCAGGAGGATTTTGTCTGTCTTGAAGGGGTGATCATGAAAGGCTACGACAGAAGGTAAGAGAAATAAGGTTACTGTTGTCACTGGGTTCTTTCTCACACACCCTAAAATAGTAAATGGCATGTTAACCTGTCTATTTTGTCATGGTTTATCACAGAACAGAGATTATTTTCTCTCTCTCTCTCTCTCTCTCTCTCTCTCTCTCTCTCTCTCTCTCTCTCTCTCTATATATATATATATATATATATATATTGCAGGGGATTCATCCCCAGGGGAGCAGAGTGATAACTGCAAACTCCACACAGAAACTCCTTTTTGATTAACCCACCTGGGCAGTAGGCAGTGAGGACATGGGGACAGTACAAAGACTGCTTCTAAACGGTTGTTTCACGCAAGCAGTATCATTTTAACAGTGCCGGCTAAATTACTGGCTTCACTAGGCGGACTATCATATCTTCGGATCTGCAATCGGAGGTCGGATACGAGTAGGAGAGCTTTTTTAACAGCGTTTTCCACCTATTGAGGATTTGAACGCTGTGTGACGATGACCGCTGTACGAGAATATTATCGGAGTACAGTAGCAGCGTCACGTTATGGGGCTAGGGGACAGTCAGCTTCTTAGTGTATGTAAAATTCTGACACACTGGAATAGTGATAATATTACAAGTGAAATAATAGACTGTAAACTCTCAATTTCGTGGACCCTCTCTTAATGCAAGTGTGTGTGTAGAGAGAGCTATCTCACTCTCTTTCTCCCTGCAGAATCATATTAGCTTCCCCGTGGCCTGGCAGCAAATGCTTTATGGACCGGGGCCCGGTGGGTGGGAACCACTGGTGTAGAGGTAAAAGCACTTGCCTACCACCGCGGAGTCCCAGGTTCAACTCCTGCCAGAGGTACCTCTGGCTTGGTCAGACATTCCTAAAGATTGCCCGTGTCTGCGGGTGGGAAGCCGGTAGGGTATGAGTCCTGGTCGCTGCACTAGCGCCTCATCTGGTTGGCCGGGCCACCTGTTTCGGGGAATGGGCACTGGGGGGAATGGCATGATCCTCCCATGCGCTACGTCCTGCTGGTGAAACCCCTCTGGCTGGCGCAATGACCGTTATAACAGGGAATTGGCCAGGTACATTTGGGGAGAAAATGTGAGAAAAATCCAGAAAAAGAGATTCTCCAGAAGATGCTGACAAAAAAAAGTACACTCATGAGTACTACAGATAGAAAATGAAGTTTTCTGACTGCAATCTTATCTGACTTGGTTGTCCAGCTTAAGGCAGTGTGTCCAGAGGCTGCTCTGTGTGGGCTGCGGCATGCTACCCCCACATTATCTCCTCGGAAAAACTAGTGCTCGACACATCAACTCCATCTGAGACTTCTCGTCCGCAATGGCAGAAATGGTGCCAGGTATGACCAGGATAACTTTATTTTATTCTAATTGATAATTATCCTTGCTTTTCATATATATATATTTTAGAATAAAAACATTGTTTAAGGAAAACAGCAGGGGCCTGGTGCTTGCCTGTGCTTCAGCTTGGCATATACAGCATTGTAGCGATCCTCGGTCTGGAGGTATAAAGCAAGCACATTGGTCCTTGGCCAACAGGATTGTCACTTTGTTCTGATGGTTAACGTTGCTGGGCTTGTAACTAGTGAGAGAGATCGAGGGTTCAAAACCAGCCTCGCCTGTGCTGTTATAGTATATATCATTCTTGGCGACGTGTTCCTGTTTGTGATTACAAGTTAGTCATTTGATGATGGCAAGCATTAAGGCCAGCCCAGGACATGCTCCAGTGAGGCACTGCGAGGTGGAGCTCATTTTTTGACAATTTGACATTTTAATTGTTTAATTTCCATAAATTAGAAACTTCCCCTTATATATAACTTTTTGAATCACTGACATAGCTCTCTCAGATCAAAAGTTATGAATATTTGAATCTGTTATGTCTAAAAGTAAAACGTGCGGGGAAATGGGTTTCATATTTTCTAGAGTGGCATTCCTCCAAAACCATAACAAATACTTTCCCTTGTGTTTTATGAAAATAATTATTCACCATGATGTACTATGGAGATGAAAGTTACTAAATCACTCAAAATCTCAAAATACCTGCTAAACTTGTTTTCAACCTTCTTTGGCTGTGGTGGCCTCCCACAGCTTGAGAAAAGTAATAGGAAAATTGATCGTCTGGCTTCATTGAGTCCCCCCCCACCCCCCCCCCCCCAAAAAAAAAAAAAAAACATGATAGCAGTTGTAACTTTGAAATTACAGCACAATTGTCCATATATCTTGGTATATCAGTATACAGTATATCCAATTAAAAGCCACTTATGAGTACAGATAGAAAATGAAGTTTTCTGACTGCAATCTGACTTTGTTGTCCAGGTTAAGTGTGTTCAGAGGCTGCCCTGTGCACGCTGCATCGTCACTACCCCCTCATCACTCCATCGCCATCGACAACAGATACAGCTGCCCAGAGGTATGACAGTACAACTGTATTTTATTTAAAAAAAGCTGAGGGACCTGGTGCTTGCATGTGGTTGGAATACAGTATATATAATATCTTCCCGTTTGTGATTCCCAGAGCGGTCATGTCACCTGTCAAGGGCCTGTACCAGCCACCCACCCTCTGCTGGGATACCAGCCATCCACCCGCTGCTCAGCGCTGCCCTGTGTAGAGCATCCTGCCCACTCTCAGCAGACTTCCCCCAAGCAGGGCTTAAATAGGAAGAGACTAAGGTAGAGTCCTGCTCTGGATGTCTGTTTTTCTTTGCACAGATCCCCATGTCTTATCTTAATCATGGAATATTTCAAATGTGATACAGTTGCCATACTCTTCAGGTGCTTCTAAAAGCTGTTGGGAGTAATTGTTGGTGTGGGTGTGTGTTTCTAGATGTGCCCTCTGTGTGTTTGCTCCAACCTCATCTTCACTGAACATCAGATCATCCTCAGTCTGACTGACCTCACTCAGCCTCAACCCAAAGCACACGCCACTAACGGACTCGTCAACATCAGTAGGTGAGTTATCCCTTTTTATATATATTTTTTTCTCATTTCCCCCAATTGTACTTGGCCAATTTCCCTCTGCTGCCCCGCTTGCTGCTCCACCCCCTCTGTCGATCTGGGGAGAGCCGTAGACTGGCACTATGCTTCCTCCGACACATGCACATTTCCCAGCCGCTTTTCACCTGATAGCGGGGAGCTTCAGTGGCTGGATGTAGCACGTGGGAGGATCACACTATTCCCACCAGTCCCCTTCCGCCCCGAACAGGCGCCCTGACCGACTAGAGGAGGCGGTCGTACAGCGACCTCATGCCCTTAATCTGGCTTCCCGCCCGCAGACACAGCCAATCGTGTCTGTATAGACGCGATTGCGTCATCGCAATATGAACATGCGCAATAAACACATTGCAAAGACTGCCTGAAACGCAATGAATAACAAAAGTGGTTTTATTTACATGCGTCATGCATTCACACTCAGCATCTGATCATTTTGTCTTGTGTTGAAAATCCAGCGCACACCGTCCCCTTGCAACAGTGCACTCCGCCCCTCTGCCAAAGCCCAAACACCAGCACACCAGTGTGTAGTTTCAGCTAGAATTGAATTTCTTTATTCAGTGGGCATAGGCTATGTTTGGGGTCTATGTTACCATTATTAAAGCAGAAAGACATAGGAACTGTATAGCTAATATGCATACCGTAAAATACCAATTATTAGCCCGGGCGTTAATTGACAAAATACGTAGCCAGACCCCGCGTCAATATGGGACCTGCGGCAGTTTGGGACCTGCTTTAATTATTTTTGTACAAAAATATTGCTCAGCAAAGATTGTGAATAGTATGAAATTGTTTATTTAAACCATTTATTTTATTCAGTTGGCTACAGCCCCCCACACGATTGCTTGTCTATGGGGAGAGCCGCGCCTCCCTCTCAGCGCAGCAGAGCATTGCATGCCAGTTCTGGCCTGTACATGAAATCAAATAAAATTTGAGCTGAACTGTGACCTACCGGTATTTACCACTAAACTTTCTCCGCTGAAGGTGAGAGAACATGATCATCATGTGAGCAGATTATTTGTTGCATGCGCTGCCTCCTCCGCTGGCAGGGGAAACATTATAGCCTATCATACTCACATTTCTCAATCAGAGATGTCAGATTTGTAGGCCTACAAAATCTTCAGAAAATGCCTACACAATTTTCATAACTGTCAGGTGTTGCTGGAAAACGAATTTTTAAAAAGTTCATCACTCACGGAGCCTACCCTCTTCAGTAGCGCACATGTGAAAGTGCCGTGAAATACCAATTAGAAGCTGACTTCTATGCCCGCTGGCAGGGAAACATACCATAGGCACATTTCTCAAAATAATTATTACACCAGAGATGTCGGTTTTAGTGTATAAAAATCTTCAGGAAATGCCTACACAATTTTCAGAATCATCAGATGTTGATGGAAAACGAATTTTGATCAGCAAGTTTCGTGCATGTGTTTTTTTTTCCTCGTTGTTCCTCGTTTCCTCGTTGTTCGTCTTCTTCATCCGATTTTTCTTCTTCGTTGTGTTTGGGAGATGCATTCCACAGGATGTCGCAAAGGTAAAAAGAAAACATTGAAAAAACTAACCGGGCGTCAAATTGGGACCTGCTTTTATGTACAAAATATGTATCCAGACCCCGCTTAAATATGGGACCCGCGGCAATTTGGAAGTCGGCTTCTAATTGGTATTTTACGGTACTTTAATATCTGTTTATTTATCGCAAGTCGTATCGTCATCGCTATATTGAACAATGTTATCGCACATCGCAGATTTTCCTCATATCGTGCAGGCTTACCTGCGACCCTCGTCTTGGTAGGCAGGGAATCTACCGCTACACTACCCGGATGCCCAGTAGGAGGAAATATTAAGCAGGAAGTATATGCTAATTTATTTGTCAGCTCATAGTCATCTAATTCTAGGGCTGGCCCGAATAAAAACATTTGGGCTCCGGATATTCGGTGGTAATCAACAGTGAATATTTGGATACTTGAGATGCAACACGCATCTTGGTCTACTTTCGTTTCACGTTTCTCCCCCAGACCATGCTGCCACTGGGGGAGAAACGCGTACACACAGTGGTTATCCTATAGAAAATGACTGAAAGATTATCTAAATATATTAGGCTATAAGCTGTGTTGTGTTCTGTGTGCTGTGAACATGACTCTGGAAGGACTTAACTGCAGACACACGATCCATCAGAAAGGATAGCTTTCTGTTGTTTTGGAATGTCAATGCCATTTAAAAATAAAATAAAAAATGCCTCTAATTTGCGGTGACAAATCTGTCCGTCCAGAAAAAAGATGTGGCCTGTGTGTTTCAGTAGCAGACTACTGTCTCTGCACACCCAGCACCGCCGTTAAGAACTAAAGTAAACACTAGGGATGCACCGATCGATCGGCACGTGACCGGAAATGGCCGATTTTCACGTGATCGGGCCCGACTGGTGACCGGCTCCGGTCAGTCCACATAGCCGATTCTCTGCGCCGGTCGGCTTTCCCCTTTTTTTGTTTGGTCAAATACCTGCAGCTGCACGATGCATGCATTCACGTGACGTGCCCGCACCACAAGCAGCCAAAAGGAAACATGCCAGCATGTCATCCTCATTGTGGAAATTGTACAGTTTGTCACACATGCAAGTTGAAAATAAGCCGCGGAGGAGCAGGGTACATTGCCGAGTCCCGCTCGGCTGGAGTCCACTCCGGTCTGAGTGGCTCGCTTCACCTCACCGGCCCCTCTCTCTCCCCAGCCACAGTGCAACACAGCCGGCTTGGCGAAGTGAAGGTAGGCTACTATCCAGCCCTGTGTTACATTCCCTGACCAGCTGTCACCGCTGCCTGCTGCAGATCAGCTGCTGCTGCTATCTGTCAGTCAGTCACGTTGTAACGTGGATACAGGAGAGGAGGACTATTTGTTTCGTATTGCGAATAGAACGACAAACATAATAATAAAACACATCAGACCAGTGTGCAAGCTTTACTGTGCGTGATGATTTTTTTTCCGGATGGCGGATTAAAAGAAACTGACTCAGTGTGTAAACTCAACTCAAACTCATTTCCTCATCTACAGCCAAATCCACAACTGTAGAGTGGGCATGGCTTCGAAGGTCTCTGGGCTCCAGACCTATAAGCTATAAACTCCTTGTCCAGGGATAACATTTTGATGTTTATTTATTTTTATTCTATTCGTTTATTTGGCAGGGACATATACAAAAAAAACATTAAACCCCATAGGGGAAGAGATGCTTTGTAACAGATTTAGCCATAGGCTACTTTCCATCTGGAGCCCCTCATGCAAATGATAAGAAATGTGACATGAATCTTAATTTTCTATTAACACATTGAGTGCCAGCGACGCCATATGGCGTCAAGAGAAATTTACTGTAGACTGCCAGCGACGCCAAATGGCGTCAATAACTCCAAATTCATATTTTGACGGGGGAATGTCGATCTAAGCCTCTTACATCGCTTCTTGAAGCTGTTGAATGTGTCTAGCCTATTTTACAGAACCCTTAGGTGGCGACAGTGCCCTCCCGATTAGACAGAGGCCAGGAGAAAAGAGAGAAGAAGTCATGAGGAAACGGAAATCGCCATTGATATGCTTGAAGCATAACGTTACTTGGCTGTGCCTGTGAACAGCAGTCATCTGCTGCCACGGTTGAGCCCCATCCGTGTCCGCTGCTATGGTCCATCCATATGATTTAGTTGCCGACAGCGGCGTCTTTCTGAGGGGTTACATTGTTCTCGGCTGGGAGCCGAGGACACGCTGTGAAGGAGCGGGGGATGCAGGCAGCGGACTTTTCAGTGCAGCAGATCAAACAGAGCAAATCGCAGGGGAGACACTCGACTCCTCCCACCACGGAGGAGGGGGAGGAGGGGGGTTGGGCACGCAGGGCACTAACAGCATACAACCATTGACACACACACACCCAGGCAGCAAGCAGCAGGCTCGAACTCAAAGCAGAATTCATTCTGTCGCCTTTCTAACATAAAGATGTGATTATCTCAAAAACTAATTTCAGCATGCTCTTTTCGGTCGAAAACACTCTTTTTCAGAGGGGTGTATTTCCAAAATGGAACGGTTTATAAACACAGTTTTTTTTTTTAATGAAACAGAAGGGTTCAAAGTTTCATTGAGGCCATTTGGTTGTCCATATAAGAGGAACACAAAAAATGATATGGCTATATTAAGATGCATTGCGGCTTATGTGGCACAGTACAGCACCTTTTGCCCAAGGGCCGTGGCACTCAAAGTGTTAAAGCAAAGTAAAAAAATTAAAAAATAACCCGTCAATTATTGTTCTTGGAAAGAAAATCGGAATCGGCCAAAATTGGTATCGGCAAGTCAGACTATTCGGAAATCGGAATCGGCCAAGAAAATGGCAATCGGTGCATCTCTAGTAAACATGTGTAGTGCCGTTGGTTAGGTTTAGGCAACAAAGCCACATTGTTAAATTTCTACCTCTTCTCTTACAGTTCCTTGACCTATGCGTTCACTATAAAAGCTTGTCTTGCATTAATTTGTCTTTTTCTTTTCTCATCCCCTCAGCCTTGTCGGCGGACAGGTCTTCCGCTCCGGTGCAGAAGGACAGCAGCCTATGGGAGCAGATCACAGCCTGCGTTGTCAGCCAGCGATGCTGGACAGTCCGAAGTTGAGGGTCAGCATGAGGAGAACCCAGACCACAGACCACTTTTTTCAAATGACAATGAGTAAAAATTCTTTTTTTCCCCCTTAATGTGACCAGCCTTTATAATGTGAACAGCTTTGTATGTTCTCTAGCTAGTTCCACAGTCTCCACACATCTGTGACAGTTCACACAACTTTAACACTACAAACATATATACATCAAACACAAGTCAATATACAAGTAATGTGATGATGTCGTTTTTGAGATGTTATGGTAAAAATGAATAAATGAATGAAAAATGTTATTCTGTTGAAAGATGTTTGAATATTCATGTATGATTGTATTAATAGTCCAATTACAATAGGGTAAATTGTCAGTCATCCTAGTGACCACAGTGTCAAGGATCACAGTCAGGGATTTTACCAGAAAACATTTATATAATGTTTTCAACATAATTATTCTTGCAGCGGAATGTTGAAAACGTTCCAGTCCAAAACCTTTTTAAGAACATTTGGGCATAGTATTCTAACAATGTTGTACCTTAACATTTTAAGAAGGTTATCACCAAACATCTTTAAGATGTTTTTAGAGAATTTCATTCTACCTAGAACATTCTGGGAACAAAAATAAGTTATTGTTCAAAATGTTTTAAGAACATTAGGGCATAAAGTTCTAGCAATATTGTCACCAAACATTTTAAGAAGGTTATCAACAAACATTATTAGAATGTTTGTAGAGAATGTTATCCTAAAACATTCTGGGAACTGAAAGAAAACTACCAGCTAAGAACGTTTTTAAGAACATTATGGCATAATGTTCTAGCAATGTTGTCACCAAACATTTTAAGAAGGTTATCAACAAACATTTTTTGAATGTTTGTAGAGAATGTTATCCTAGAACATTCTGGGAACTAAAAGAAAACTACCCGCGGAGAACGTTTTTAAGAACATTATGGCATAATGTGCTAGCAATGTTGTCACCAAACATTTTAAGAAGGTTATCAACAAACATTTTTTGAATGTTTTTAGAGAATGTTATCATAGAACATTCTGGGAACTAAAAGAAAACTACCCGCGGAGAACGTTTTTAAGAACATTATGGCATAATGTGCTAGCAATGTTGTCACCAAACATTTTAAGAAGGTTATCAACAAACATTTTTTGAATGTTTTTAGAGAATGTTATCATAGAACATTCTGGGAACTAAAAGAAAACTTGCCGCGAAAAATATTACAAGAACATTTTGCGTAACCTTCTCAGAACGTTCTTAGAACAAAAAATTTCTAGCTGGGTAGGCTACTAGAGCATGCTGCGTCTAAATGGAAAGAAATTAGGGATAGCCTATCCCCCATCTAGACGTCTGTTCCGCTCTGTTCCTAAATTATACTTGCATGGAAATGTTGGATTCACATTTCCTATCAGCATGTTGCAACTGTGTAATTTCCCACCCTGTCCAAATGGACCATGCGTAATGACGTGTGCGTAATTTACTTTGTGTCGGGTGTTTTATGGTGCAGCGGAGCATAGACGGAACAAAAATGCATAGCAAGATGCTAAATCACAAAGACTCACCGTTCAAATATATTGCCGTGGGCACCGCTATCAAAATGACGACGACCGCTAGCCCACAGACTCCAAGAAGCACCTTGGCAACGGTGGAAACCTGTGAAAAGTTAAATGGCCAAAAGTCAGGAGACAGAAAATTGCGCATGCATGGTACAATGAGTGTTGGGAGCCCCATGTTGAAGCACAACAGCATCACATCGGTATGTAGGCTATCCGTCCACGAACCATTGTTTCTGCGCGTAGGTGACGAGGAGCCTGTCCGTCTGGACCCAACTCTGCTGCATGCAGAGGAAAATAAAGTTATCCAACACACTCGCTTTTCTGTTAAATATTATCTAAACTTCAGTTTCAAAGGTGGGACAATAAATGTCTACCGGGAGTAAAGTTCGTCTTTGATTGATCAAGTGTTGAGTGTGTTGTGTTGAGGAAGTAACGTTATGCAGCAGCTGCTTGCCTGGCTTTTCCTCCCAGCTCAACTATGCTAAACATTCATAAGTCATTCATTCATTCCATCATGCAGTAAATGCCGTTATCTCTTTGAGAACAGCGCCCAAGTTTACTTTTATTTAGATGGATATTTGGGCGTGTCAGAGTTACTCACCACACCAACTGTATTCAATTCAAAGGGAAATGTCTCATAGGCTATAGCTACTGATGAAATCATCAGTGATGTGAACACTGTCGGAGACATTGTGACATCACACACACACACACACACACACACACACACACACACACACACACACACACACACACACACACACACACACACACACAGTGAGTCCCAGTGAGTGATGATGTCATCAGTGATGTCATACATTGTGACATCATCAGTAATGTCAGAGGCATTGTGACATCAGTGATGTCATAAGAGGTTGTGATGTCATCAGTGATGTCATAAAAGCAGTTGTGACATCATCAGTAATGTCATAATAGTTCCACTGATGATGTCATCAGTGATGTCATAAGAGCAAAATCAAGTCCCAGGGGCAGACATGGGACCCCCATCTTCAGCCATGGACAGCTGTATGTTGCCAGCTCCAGGACAGGTGATCCAGCATTCCTGAAGTATGCCATCAAGGAGCAGCCAGGGTGAGGCCGCACAGCGTATGCAAGCTGCAGGTCCAGCTGGGCGAGCTGCAGGGCGGGCGAGCCTAGGACTTTAGTCCACCTTACGTGGACTAAATTAGGGGTCCTTGATATGAAAAAGTCTGAGAGTTAATTGTGAATGGAGGAGATGCCTTCCCCTGCAGTTATCTACCAGATATTTGCAAAAACAAAATCACTGAAGGGAAAAATATTGTTGTGTATCCTTGCACATTTTTAAATGGGTATCAAATCCTGGAGCTTACCATACTGCGTATACCTGCTCCCGTATACCTGCGTAGAGTCACTAGACAAATTAGACCAGACCTCCATTTGATAAGATTTTGTCCCCGTGCTCCCCTCTGATAAGATTTTTGCTTTTAGATGTTTTATTATGCTACAAAAAGTGTATCAAACCCATGACCACATTATAGTCATACATTCTGTCATTGTGTTACGGTTATGGATGTATTGGTGAAAATAAATTACTCCGCTCGTTGCTGGGGATCCCCTGGAACCCCCTCAAGGACCCATGAGGGTTCCCGGACCCCACTTTGAGAACCACTGACATAAAGGACTGGGCCCAGTTGCACAAATGATGTCTTGGACTATTTTCAATAATGAAGACTACTTAACAGCCAACGCCCAGTCTTGTCATATCACAGTGCACGCCCCCTTTCTTTGAGGTTGTATAACCCATTCATTGTTAGGCTCGCCCCCTTTAAATGGGTTAAATGCAGAGGACAAATTTCACCGGCCACCGTCAGCATGTGTGTGTTGTGGCCCTCCGTGCATGTGTTGATTGTAATCGTGTGACAATAAAGACGGGCTTGTCCGTCTGAAATCGTGTTTTCTCTGATGCTGTCTCCTCACCCATTCACAGTTTACCACACATGTGGCAATAACCAATCAGCCCAAGGTATTCCTCTCCAGCTGATCCCAATCACCTAATCAGCATAGTATATCAGGGTCCATGTTTACTCTGTTTGCTGTGTATGTGCCATATGTCATTCTCAGTTGCTGATCATCATCGCTGAAGCAGTTGTTTTCGCCCCACCTCCTCCCCTAACCACCACCATCGTCATGACTCCTCATTGAAGAATTCCCTATGGGGGATTTCCTATCCTATTCTTCACTGACGACGCCCTCTCATCATCTCAGGAGAGCGTCATCATATCATGGAGTCATACGCCAAAATTAATTTGTTGTATCATTAAAGCTTGTTATACTTTCTACTAGTCTCTCATTATTGAAAGCACCTTAGGTTAAGATTTCCCTTAGAGTCAGCGTTAAGGGGCTCTATTCTCTCCCTGGCCTTACGTGCTAAACTGGCCTTAAACGCAAAATAAAACACGCTTTACACCCCGAAATGCACTTTACGCTGAAGAGGCGTGGCGCAGTGCCAGAATGGGCTAGAATGGGCGTTTCGGCCTTAAATGCCAGCCTAAAGTGATCTTCCCAAAGGGCATTAATTTTGCAGTTAACACTTTTCAAAACCAGGCCTTATTCAGTGTGCCACGGCACGTTGTGTGCCTCCCTCCCCTACCAAACGCCACACACAGACACACATTTGCATCTCTCCCAGCATGCATTTGGGGTTAATACATTTTGACAAGAAAAAGCAACCAAATCAGCCTAAGTAGGCTAAGTGGTAGATATAAATAATATTTATGTTAACACAACATGCAATTTTAGAACATTAATATTGGACAAAATAAAACATAAAAATCAAAACACAACCCTATGTGAAACATACATGTAATCCAGGTTATATAGGCTATATATCCGTCGCAAATACGTGTTATAGTCGAGTTTGACAACTGTAACACGGTTGTACTGTGATGTCCGCTCCTACAAGACTTAGCTTACTTGACATGTTTTCAATAAAAACACATTTATGCCATTACTTTACATAATGTATATTTATGTCGCATCATTTAGCCTGTGTTGTGATGTGCAGGAGCAGCAGGTAGCCTACAAGTTATGAAACTAAGTCTGCCCTGAATGAGCTGAGTGGGGGGGCTTGTTCACTATTGTGAAAGTTATGTGTTTACAACATATAAAGATCATGGAAGTGGATGGTATCAGGAATGTCACCGATAGTTAACGTTCTATATTGTACAGGGAGACCATCAGCCCTGCTGAACAGATCTGTATTTGCCTGTAGGTTGAATCGTTTTATTCAGGCTATGATCTGTGATGCGCTGAGATATCCGAATTGGCATGAAGAGATGACAGCATGCAGCCGCAACCGGACTGGATCGAGTCGCTCCGTAGATCGGAGCTTGGAAGGGAGGAATGTGATTGGTTTACAGGAGATCACCAATGGCCACAGTTGTGAATAATTCTACGCTTAAAAAGGCATGGTTAAATGGTTAGCGCCGCGCATTCTGCTGTTTAGCGCCAAGGAAAAATTAGGGAATGCGCGTGACCACGCCCACTAATAGCACTGCGCCATGCCATAAACGCAAATTTAAGGCCAGGTGGAGAATAGAGCCCAAGGTGTCCATAAAATAGAATCGGCTGCACAAAACACCCTTAAATCTTGTGCTTATGTTTTCCTTAAATTGTTTAACCTTATTATGGAGAAGATTTAAGGGTGTTTTGTGCAGCCGATTCTATTTTATGGACACCTTACTTAACTCTGACCCTAAGGGAAATCTTAACCTAAGGTGCTTTGTGCAACTGGGCCCTGGTCTTCCTGTTCCTCTTGGAAGAAGAGTATGTATAGCATCCTTGCTGTGGTGCTTCTCTTCAGGGCAGTTTATAGGCTACAGCGATTTAAGATGGTCGCCACCGACCATGATCATATTCTATCATCAATGTCCAATAGAATATGATCATGGTCGGTGGCGACCATCATAAATCGCTGCACTATACTGCCCTTTACTCTCATGAGACTTTTAAATAAGACCTCTGACTCAAGAACTTTTAATATTGGTTTGGTCTTTGTCTCAAGAGTAAACCTCCAACGCAGAATGCAGAAGATCCTGGAGGAAGCATCGATAATTACTATGTATCTTGCACAATATTAATTATATTACAGCTCTGCACTGAGAAATGCAGATATTGTCTAGATATTTTCTCATTTCTGTCAGAAAACAAGCATGCTGTCCTCAGAAGTTGCCTTTTTATGTTTTACTTTTATTTTTTTCATATAAAAGGACATACAGTGTGCAGTCAGTAAATGGATCAGATTATGATGCCAGAAGATTAACAATCAGTGTGGAAGAATGTTGTCTTGTGGTCTTGATTTTCCACAGATGACTCAGACATGTTGCATGTCTGATTCCACAGCACTTCACCGAACGAAGGCCAACAGACTGCTGTCATAAATGTCATACACTGCATACATTGTATTTACATACCCCTTAATAGGCCCTTCATCACTTAGTCTATTGCCTGTAGGCACCGTGAGAACTCCATTATCTGGAACTTGGACGCAAGGGCGGATAATTTTTTCAAGGGGGAAATCCACTCTAAAACTGAATCCATGTGTTAATGTGATACTTTATTGATGATATCTGCTGTGAAATTCTGTTTTGTGTTTGTTTTGGCCCTGCATGGAGGTCAAAGGTCATGGGAAAGATAGAGGAATGCTCAAGGACACTTTAACCTCCACTCAAACGACCTCCAACACGGACAAACCTCTATTTGGTTTTGACCAGATGAACCATTCCTTCCTGCCTGTAACATGACAATAGAGAGCCAAAGTCAGGCCTACTTCCAGTTTAGGCATACAAACCAAGGGATTTCATCCGCCATTTATTTTTCCATGGGCATTTGGTTAAAAAAAATATTTTACTTGGTCAAACCAAACAATTTAGCTAGATTTAAATCAGGAGAGACCATAGAACATTTCACTCAGACTGAAAAAAAAAATTAATAATAATAAATAAATAAATAAATAAATAAATGTTTTTTTGAGAGAAAAGAAGAAAAGAAGAGTGAAATGTTATATAATTTGACCAACTACTTTTTTTTAATAAGGATTGTACAAAATGTCTATGGAAAATAAAATGGTGGAGGAAATCTCTTGGTTGATATGCTTAACACGCAAGTGGGCATGACTTTGGCTCTCTATAGATAAAAGGTTCATTCAAATTGAATTCTGTTGAGATTTATTTCAACAGTCAGACGATTCACGAATTCCAGATAGCAAAAATAGTTTTGAATCAATCCAGTTAGCTCTTGTCGAGACTGACCAGATGAAGATAAAAGTCTATTTCAGTCCGTGTTGCCTGTGGAAGATTCCCTCTGGGTACATACTGTGCAGATCAGTCAAAGTAAATGCTAAAAGCCTGTTAAAAGCTTAACAAATATGAGGCTCTGCCTTTATGGGGAATAGACATCATATTCTGCACTGTTCCCCTCAGACCGGACATCCATCTGCAAACAAATAGACAGTGGTTTTGTCCCTAATGTAGCGCGGCTTGTTTGAAGAGCGTTATTCCATTTGCCTACACTAAGCTTGACTAAAATCGTTTATAGGTGTCACTTTGAGCACATTTTGCCTTATTGGACTATGCGTGTATATGTATTTCACAGGTAGGCTACTGATTGATCATTTGCTGTGTATAAAATGGGTTATCACTGTGTTGGTTAATTCTTATATGAAAATAATCAAACTCATTTAGCTATTATGGGTATATCAGTATGTCAAAATGTTTGCTAAGTCTGTTGTGCAATGACTGCCTATCTATCAATATCAATAGTACTGATCACTCAAAAGCATATCATGCTTATGTGAAAATACTGTATGATCTCACATGTCACATTAATGTCCTCTGATCTCATAGTATGTCACATTAATGTTAATCATTTTGCACTGTGACCTTTTTACCTTTTAACACGGCTCTTTTCTTTTCATCCATTTTATGTAGGCTAAAGCACTTTGAATTGCCTCTGTGTATGAAATGTGCTATCTTAGTTCTTCTTCTTCTGTGGTGTTTTATGGCAGTTGGCATCCTTTATGTTGCATTACCGCCTCCTTCTGGATTTATAATAATAATAATAATAATAATAATAATAACTTTAATTTATATAGCGCCTTTCATAAAACCCAAGGTCGCTTCACAAAAGTGGGATACAGATAGGGGAGAGAGGGGGAGGAAAACAAACAAACAAACAAAACAAACAACAGGGATGGTTGAACTAAACTGAACTAACTAATGTGGAAAGGCCATGGAAAAGAGATGTGTTTTGAGGTGTGTTTTGAAACTGTTCAGGGTCGGGGCATTACGGATTTCGGCAGGGAGAGCGTTCCAGAGGGTGGGGGCAGCCACGCTGAAGGCTCTGTCCCCAAAGGTTTTGAGTCTTATCCATCCACTGTTTCCATACATTCTGTAAATCCTCTCCCCTCTCTCTCTTAATTCCAGGAACCCTCGCCCTTGCTATCTTTCTTTCTTTTGTTAAAATTGGCTAAGTGGTGGGTGATGGTGTCTGTGGCAGCGGTGTCTGTCACAATTGTGATGTCATCAGTGATGTCACTTGAGCAATTGTGATGCCATCAGTGTTGTCATCAGTGTTGTCACTTGAGCAATTGGGATGTCATCAGTGATGTCACTCGAGCAATTGTTGTGATGTCACTCAAGCAACTGTGATGTCATCAGTGTCTTTAGTTGAAATTGGCTAAGTGAGCTCTGTGGTGGTGGTGTCTGTCTGGGCCCTTCAGAATAAAGGTTCTAAACCATTTCCTGTTCTACCGCTTGTGATCAATGGAATCATGTTTGCACTCGGCTGCTGGGTCACAATGAAACTCATCCCTGCTTTCAAAGACCATTTCATCACTGCCAGACTGTACAGAATAGACATGAACAAAGTACTCCAAAATGAAGTTTCAGAGTCCCAGGGAGTCATCAGGTGGTACAGTGTTCCTCATCATCCTCTGCCTCTTCATCCCAGTGCCTTTCTTTAGCTTCGTAGGAGATCAGTGCATAGGCTTCCCACATGAGTTTGTGAAGCTGATCGTCGCCCTGTTGGCCATCTGCTGCATGATCTTCCTGGGCTTCGCGGACGACATGCTGAACTTACGGTGGAGACACAAGAGGCTGCTCCCCACCATTGCCTCTCTGCCTCTGCTCATGGTCTACTTCACCAACTTCCACAACACGGTCGTCATGGTGCCCAAGCCCTTCAGAGCCCTGCTGGGGTGGAACTTGGATCTCAGTATTCTCTATTACATCTACATGGGGATGCTGGCAGTATTCTGTACTAATGCCATCAACATCCTAGCAGGCATCAATGGCATCGAGTCAGGTCAAGCCCTGTTCATCTCCGGCTCCATCATCCTCTTCAACCTGCTGGAGGTGAGTGGAGACTACTGTGATCACCACGTGTTCTCCCTCTACTTCATGATACCCTTCTTCATCACGTTAGCACTTTTTTACCACAATTGGTACCCCTCATCTGTGTTTGTGGGAGACACTTTCTGCTACTTTGCCGGGATGACCTTTGCTGTAGTCGGCATCCTTGGACACTTCAGCAAAACAATGCTGCTCTTCTTCATTCCTCAGCTGGTCAACTTCATCTACTCCCTGCCTCAGCTCTTCCATGTCATCCCCTATCCCAGACTGAATCCAGATACAGGCAAATCGGGAATGAGCTACTCTAAATTCAAAAGGAAGGACCTTTCTAAATTATGACAGCTGATTCTGAAGGTGGCGAAGTTACTAAAGCTACTAGATGTGCAAATGGGCCAGGAGGGAGACGATGAGTGTATTGAGTGCAACAACATGACCTTAATTAATCTGGTGTTGAAAATACCATGAAATTCCACAGCCAAAAGGTAAACAGTGAACCACTTGAAGGAAACCAGTTGAAATGAAATGATGGAGCCAGGAGTCAGAAGAAGTCGTCTGATATGATGTATTTGACATAGATCTTGGCTAAGAGATGCACTCTTGTATATTCACGGATGGATACACAGGCTTACATACATTGAACAGAAAGTCAAAGATACTTATAGGACACACATCAGATTACATGTCTTGACGCACACTTGAAGGCTACTCTGTAGACTCAACCTGTCTGTAATTCTGGCCCTGTAGAGGGCACCGTGGCACGGTGACAGGGCACAGTGTGCGATAGAGAGGAGCTGCAAATGTAAGGTACAAGTTATCTAAATACGTCTGTCTGTGTACACAGGTTATCCAAATATGATGTCTATCTGTGTATGTACACAGGTCATCTAAATATGAAGTCTGTCTGTGTCATAACTATATGTAACTAAAATGGAAATGTATATGAATATATTAATAACTAGTGATTGTCCAAATAAAGGCTAATGTGATGTAAATTTTCTCTATCACTCACCATCATCATGCTTACCATACAGGTAATGGGCACTGCAGTGGCTTTTGGAATACGCTACAAGATTGGCAAGACAGTGAAGAGAAGACGAAGAATATGAAGATGTTATGGAGTTATTTTACCGGTTCATGGTTGATCTGCTTTTGATCGATTCCATTATCTCTGCATTACTTTTCTACCTCAGACTTGACCTGCAGTAAAGACTCAGTGGAACCCTCTTGCAGTGCACCGTAAAACGGGCGTTACGTTGCTACATAGCAAATTAATCGTCTGAATCTTGCGCATCGAACCCTGTCTTCCTTTTTCGGATCAGATCAACACAGCGGAAGTTATAGCCGTCTTTGTACAAAGACAAAGACAATATTTCAGATTATTTGGCTTTTTCAAATGGCTTTTTGGAAATCCACCTAGGTATCTCCCTACAAAAACCACTGCCAAATACTCATGTTTTGGTATTTTTTCATCTTCTTTGAGTTGGGATGTGGTAAGGCCTGTGGCTATGTCTCCATTGGGTTTCTAGCCATAAATACAACAGCCACAGGTAACTGTTTACACTCTAAAAGTGTTTTTTATTCTAGGCGAGAATCAACCACTGTGTTTGAGCTGGTGTTACTCAGGGTCAGTAACACAGAGTCATTCTGACACTTGGAACAGAAACTTTAAAGTCTTACCTTTCAGAAAAGGTCAGGCAGTTGTCTGTAACCCTAGCGGTTCAGCCACAGTAAGCATTGTAGTTTGGGTATGTCTCAAGTGACATCATTGATGACATCACAATTGTGACAGACACCGCTGCCACAGACACCACCACCCACCACTTAGCCAATTTTAACAAAAGAAAGAAAGATAGCAAGGGCGAGCGTTCCTGGAATTAAGAGAGAGAGGGGAGAGGATTGACAGAATGTAGGGAAACAGTGGATGGATAAATCCATTATGGATTCATGGATTTTCCCATAGACATTTCGTAAAATGCTTATAAAAAGAGTTATACTTGTTCAAACAAAACGGTTCAGATATATTTAGAAACAGGAGAGACCACAAAACATTTCACCCAGACCAAAACGCAAAAAAAAAAAGCGGATTTAAAGAAAATATTTTTTCTATGTAGTTTTCTTTAGTTTTGGTCCAAGTGAAATGTTCTATGGTCTCTCCGGATTCTAAATATAGCTGAACCGTTTGCTTTGACGAAGTAAAATTATGTCTATGGGAAAATAAATGGTGGGTGAAAATCTCTGGTACAGTGCTGAAGCAGGAAGTAGGCGGTCACTTTACCTCTCTATTGATTAAAATGTATGACCTTAGTAGAAAGGACATTTATTGTACAGGCATTAAGCTATCATGATAGCACATCATCATGATCAGATGATGTGCAGCAAAGCATATGCATTTGCATTTGTAACCACTTGAAAATCTGAGTGACTTTCTAACCTTTCCCAGTGTTTATTCACATAGCTAAACAGAGAGGCAGGGTTTTTGATTCCAACAGATATGATGTGAGATTACTATAATGGAATTCTTGGCTCAAAGTAGAATAGTTGTGAGGTTGTTTGTGAAAACTGAGGGAATCATGGTGTTTGAAATGGGTCAGTGGAGCCTCCATAAACACTGCTGTCTGTGTCTGTTTCTGTCTGCCTGTCTGTGTCTGCTTAATGTAGCAGCACCACTCTACCTAGCTCTGGACAAAGATACCAAACAATCATGAGAGACCGGTTGGTAAGATTTAACAAGTGGCTTTATTTAGCAAATGGCATGCATGGCAACTACTTTGGCATAGTGTTCAATCTTCAGTCTACTAGCGGAATACCTGTGTGACTGGCCATTTAGTCAGGCCTCGCTCACAGAGTTGGCATGCAACCTCTCCTCTCTCCCCACAGGGTTTTCATAGTCCACTTGTGGCTGATTACAACTCAGCTCACCTGTGTGCTGCTCCAGAGTTCACTGGCTAATTCAAATTCCACTCACCTGCAGTGCTGGTGTGCCTGATCATTGTTGTGACTGCAGCACACCTGACATTAATCAGTTAATCCAATAGTGATGACAGGAAATAAAGAAGCTGGACTAGTTTCAGGAAGTAGTGGAGTTGTGCATGTACCCCATTAGCAATTTTTGCACATTTAATCAGCCATAATAACCTAATTGCTTTTTACACTTCCTGGAAGATTCAGCCCGATCGCACGTAAAGTGGCATAGCTGTGGCCAAAGACAATTCCGCCTCTGAGGTTTATTTGGGGAGTTGGTTTCCACTCCTATTGGATTTGATTGCTTCCTGCAGCTGGCTGGTTTGAACTTGGAACCTTTAGAACTTTATTGTATACTGCTTTGATGAAATTGTTGTTAATATTGGTCTAATTTCCTCATATAAGCCCATTAGGGTTTCTTGTCTCTACCTGCACAATCTTTTTATCCACGTATTGCCTTTTGTTTGTTCTTGATTTTAGCCTACTGTGTGCAAATAATTACATGAACTAAAAAATAAAAAGTGCATGTTTGTGAACTCATCACATCTGTGAACTTAAATTTCTCATGTCCACAGCCTCTTTCCTTCAGGGCCAATCAACAGCTGGATAACTTGGGCCGAAAAGATTCTTCCTTTGAAATGTGGTTGAAAAATGTGTAGCCTTCAGTAGGCTTTGGTTGCCTTTTATCTGTGTCTCGACACACCTGTATCAGATCTTCAATCAACACAGCCTCTTCCTGCACCAGCTGTCCATGCACTTATTAGTCAGTAACATATTTACCAGTCACTGCCACATTGTCCACAAATGAACTCTGCCCTGTCTGATCCCTGCTTTGTTCGCTTGTATTTATTGCTTTACTGACAGTAGTATTTGACCTGCCTCAGCTTGAAAACATTTTCTGATAGTGGGCAGTGTCAGTCTTCACATTACTAGAAAACAAACAAATGTCTTAATTTTCATATTTCTAATTTCTAGACAATTCTATTTGACATGATAGGTAAATTATTTGACTTTTAAGGTGTTCAAAAATCATTATATGCCGTGGTCTCTCTCGTAGGCTATATAAATAGTCTCATGTACATTGCCAATCTTCTAGCATTCTCACTGTAGCCGTTACATCTTTTACCAGGATACTTTACCAGCGTTTAGCTTGGTAAATTGTCTCAAAAGCCCCATCTAGTGGTGACTGGGAGACGTGCAGGGAAGGCGAAATCTCTAAGGCGATCTCTCTCATGCAAACATGACTGTTCATGTTGCAATAAATAACTTCCATCCTGAGTAGAGCTAACTATTATCAATCGTAGACATGGCAGCGTTCTGCAGGCCCGTGCAATTACTGTAATTCGTCTCCAAAAATCTGTACAGACCACCATGAACGTTTTGTTGCTGAATGCTAATGATACCTTCATGTACGGTTGGAAATATCGCAAATAACGTGTTGACGTCTCACACGCCCTTAAACGACCCCACATACCGGGAGTCATACAGTGTGAGAGTTAGATATGTAATAGTGGTTTTGTGGGTGACGGAAATAGACATCTATGGAACTACTAAAATGTGACTTGTCAAGGGGAGCGTGGAGTATTTGTCAAAAACTGTGGTAGTAATTGTAATTTTGTGTAAAGTTTAGTACTGTATATTCCAGTTTTCAACAGAAACACATGTCAATACACATTTTCATTTAAAAGCAATTTCCATATTTATCCTCTTCCCTCTGCCACTGCAGCACAAAACAGCTGTGTCGCTTGATTCCACAGTCACCGAAATTACTTTCGATTTGGCAATATTTCATAAGTCCGAGTTCGGCAGTGGGAAGAACGAGTTTACGAGCAGCACTTGAAGGATTCTGGTGGGTGGGTCTTCGCTCGTCCTCATCATTGGCTATATACGCTGTCAATCTGTCAATGCACTTCCGACAGCTTTCAACAACTCGGATGTGATGTAGCTAAACAGGCTTATAGGAAGTTACTAAGCGTGTAATACTTTCACTGCCAGCCCAGACAAACTTTTAGATATTAAACACTGTGTTGCACCAATCCACCTGTGACAGTTTGACCTGCTTCTCGGAAATGGCTTATCCAGGATACGGCGGGGTGAGTAAAAGGGGTTCCAACGTGTTTCCACACTGATTAACTTGCATAACAACACCAGAACTGGGGGCCTGGGGCTTTGCTAACGTTAACGTTAGCTTCCTGTAATAAGGTCGCTAACGTAATCCAAAAGTACATAACTACTTTTAACTTCCCACAGGCTACTTTTTAACGATCCAGCTGTACGTTGTTATTGTTTTGTTGTTGTTGATCTAAATGTTTCAGCCTCCAGTTGGTGAGCTTTTTAATGTTCCAACTTCCAGTTAGTGACATTTTTAACGTTTCACTTTCAGTGGTAAAGTTATGGGCTTGAGTATGTAGGTATCTTGACCATAGATCTTGACTTAGAAAGTCACGTGACTTGAGGAAGTGTAGCTACACCCTATGACGGAAATAGTTTTGGAAGCCAGGGGCACTAATCCAGAGACCTTCTCTGACTAATCACAACTTTTATCCCAACCCTAATTTGAGACACCTTGAGGCTATAAATAGCAGGGAAGGGCATGCAACAAGGCAGCTGAACACTCTGGTACTGCTGGTCAAAGCTCTCATGTTAGCCTATGAGGAAGTGGTCTATAGTACTGAACAATATAAACTCACATGAACCTTATGACCACACGTTTGAGGTACTGAATATACAGATACTTCGTTAAGGTCATGGTACAAAACCCTGGCGGAAATCCACATGGATTATAGAGACCTATTTATAACTGGGACTCTTTCCATTGTTGTCCTTTCTGTGTCAGTATGGGGGACAGATGCCAGGCATGCCTCAGGGTATGCCCGCCCAAGGGATGCCAGGAGGACCCATGGGTGGCCCCATGAGAGGCCCCATGGGAGGCCCCATGGGGCCTATGGGAGGTGCACCAGGCCAGGGAGCCTATGCTTCGTATGGAGGGGGCTATCCAGCGACGTACGGTGCCCCGCCTGGCCCTGCCAACGATCCCATGTGGGGTTACTTTACAGCAGTAGCCGGCCAGGTAAGTGTACATAAACTAAATGTGAACATCATGATATAGGGCTGTCAGGAGACAGTAGGTCTGGGCGATTAATTTAATTTGAATCATGATTACGATTTGGGCTGTCCACGATTATGAAAACAAGATAATCGACATCAAACGATTTTGCGGCTCTTGTCTCTCTCATTCTGTCTTGTGTTATAAATCAAGCGCACCCCTTCCTTTGCTCGGCCCCTCCCCCAAAGCCCAAAGCACACCAGCTCGAGTTGTGACTGTCATGTGAAGAGCCACGGCACGTTTCTCCTCCCCGCTTATTTCCGTGGTAGCACAAGAATAAGATAACAGAAGTCACAGAAAGAGAGCCGCTGGTCGAGAAGAGAGGTGAAACAACGTATGTGGGGTGGAAACACTATGGTTTCGCCAAGTTTAAAGGTCCTTACACTGCGCATATCTTGCACTGTTTGTTCCAAGTCTGTGGCTGTGATTGACAGGTGGGTCAAAACTCGCATCGCAATTCTGTGCTGTATATTCGCATCGCTCTTGATGTGTAAGGACCTTAACTGATGTGTAACTTACACATCAGCACGATGCGATGCGAGTTTTGACCCACCTGTCAAGATATGCGCGGTCGTGGCAGCACCCCGCAACACGACCTCTCCCTCTGTTTAATCACTTGAAATCCACTCACAAAGTGGTCTATGACCAAGAAATAACGCTAAATGAACAAAGACAAAGCCCCATCTAGTTACTCCTGCCACAACACAGTCATCGATTCAGGACACTCTTTACAATGCGACCGCATATTCAACAGCTAACGCGCTCACAGATAAACATTAACAATTGCCTATTATGAACCTAAACGTAAGTCGCTTTGGATAAAACCATCTGCCAAATGAGTAATTTAATGTAATGTAAACGAACGTTACTCAATAGCGTTCTCATTTGGTTAGATTTGAGGTTTAAGGACTACTAGTATTGAATGTAGATTAATAGTTGCAGTTGGTTGTGGCAGTTCACTGCAACATAGTAGGCCTACATATACTGTATATTTATTTTAGTTTTTATTTTATTTCTAAATCTTTGCACTTTTATTATTTATTTTCACTTATTTATTTATTTATTTATTTATTTTCAATTATATCTAAAATCCAAAGACATCCAATGTTAAAAAGAAAAGCCAGTGTCAATGTTCAATAAATTCATGATGTTCTCAATGTCAATGAGTAATCGTGTTAAATAATCGTGATCTCAATATCAATCAAAATAATCGTGATTATGATTTTTGCCATAATCGAGCAGCCCTAGGAGACAGCCCTATTGACACATAGAAAACATGCACATATTTTCTTAGTGACTCTCCAGGATGCTGGAGACAGTCATGGCTTTTCTTAAACTGACAGTGTGCATAATACAGATGTAGCCTTTGTAAAGTCCCTCTTCACTGCATGAAGGGTGTAGTCATAAGACTGCCCTTCTGCCACATTCCTAGGAGGAATTGTTTGGCAAAGAACAAGTTAGAACAAGCTATGCTGCATTTACAGTTGAGTGAAAAGCAATGGTTTTTGGTTGAGAGACATTAGCTTTGTGTTACAATTAGGGGTGCACCGATCACGTTTTTTGCCACCGATCACCGATTGCCGATCACCTATGAGAAATATCTGCCCAACCGATCATCGACCGATCGCCGATTACCGATTACCGATCACCGATTTTATTTATTTATTTTGTAAGCAGCTATAGCAATCTATTATAGAACAGTTTCCATTTTACATATAGGCCTACATTTCATGCATCAAATTGAAAGTGCAGCACATTTTCTTTTTTTTCTACATCAATATTTTATATTTTGTAGGCTAAAGGAAACCGCCAAAATGATTTTTTGTGTGTGAGATAATTGGAGCACAAGACTGTGTTGAACTAAATGGCTAGTAGTAGTCCAGTTCCCTCAGTTCAGTTTATAAAAGAACAAAAATTACTCCACTTCGGGATTTCCATGTTACCAGTTCAATGCAGTTCAGTTCACTCAACAAAAAGACTCCATTTTCCGGGATTTCCCTGTTACACATGAAAAATAACTTCGACCCAAGTTAACTATTTTATCGATTAAGCTAAAGCGGCTAAAGCTAACCGGAGCTATTAACGTTAGGAGGATACACGCAAATATGGATCAAACACGGACTTAACAGCATGCAAATGCCTCGGTAGGCGGGAGGACTGGAGGTAACTTCTCTCTGCTGAGTCTGCTCTAATCACCAGCTGATGTGTGTGATTCAAAGACGCAAGGGGTGTGTTGACAGTCTGGTGTGGTGTGTGGAGGTGAGTACACTGACGAAAGCAAAGCGTGTGCTTTGCAACACAATGATATAAACGTTAGAGCACAATATGAAAGTTAAACGATAGACATTGAAGACATGAAAATGGGCTGCCTCATGTTTCTCACATGCAGCATGATCGGCTATGCGATCGGCGACAATAAAGAAATATCTGCAGCAGCAGATCACATATTTGAGGTCAAAATCGGCCGATACAGATTGCGTGCCCATCGATCGGTGCACCCCTAATTACAATATACTAATTTGGTTCTAGTGTGCTTTAGGGTGCTTTCTTACTGGGAACGATTGCTTTCGTTCCGTTCCATTCCGCGCCCGGGCACCCCCCTCTCCTCTCCCCCGCTGGTCAGCTTTCACAATACATGAAAAAGTGAATAAAAAGCTCCAGTTTCAGTGTTTTTATTTTAACACCCCAAAAGAAGTGATGTTTCGAGCGTCAAGCTCTTCATCAGACTGGCATAGGACTGTGAGACGCCATCTTAAATGCATACATTGAGGTCACATGATACAATCACAATACAATCTGCAATCATGCAGGATGGGTTACAGCTGTGGTTACATGGTCTAGGTCAGGTGAACTTCTTAGAAGTACTAATTGTATACAATATACATGAAAACAACTTAAAGTCCCTGGAAACCAGAAATATTTTCTTATTATTTAGCATTTTGAGTTCATCACATCACAGGAACCTATGTTAGTAAGCCACCAGCCAAATTTGAACGATGATGAACGTCGCAAAGTATATAAATTTAGGTTTGACAGTCATGGCAAAAGTCATGAGAATCAATTATATTTTAGAGTGTATTTTCTCCCGCGGACTGTGTGGGCGTGTCCCGTGTGTGTGTGCGTGCAAGAATACAGGGCCCCGTTCCAATACCCATACTTGTACTTCTTTCTTGTAGTATGTACTGCCGCTGCCCTCACAAAGTATGGATTGTAGTGTGCAGCATGCATGCAAATGCATACTATTGGGACACACTACATCTGTCGTCACGTGAGCTTCCTGAACTCCGACCTCTTGCTCACTTCCGCCGACGTCCGCAGCGCCACATTTGAGTTTTATTTTTATTTTTTATTCAATAAACAAAGTCTGGCAGTAACAAACAGTACATTATACAAAAAATTCAGACTAAACATTTACAAAATTGGAACAGACAATCAAATAAACAAAATAAAATAAATAAAGCAAAAACATTAAGTCAGAGATCTAAACAGGAATCAAGATATGCATGTTTTGGTACACACCATGCTTGTTTGGTTTTAACATATTTCAAGGCTTTCTTAAAGTTAATTATCTCATTCATGAACACGCAGCTCAGTCAGTGCGACATAACTCCAGTAGGTGGCGGTAATGCACAAAAAGTTGTTTGCCAACCACCATAAAACATTAGAAGAAGAAGAAGAAGACATAACTTCCTGCTGCGCAAAGGATTGTGGGGAAGTTTGGCTGAAGCAGCATGCATCGATGCATACTCCGAAATAGGAGCTGATGTAGTACAACATCCTGGTACTCTTGGCATACACTGAGCGAGCGCTGTGGGGGCAAAGAACGGACAAAAGGAGAAGGCCGGGTTGCGCGCGTGTACAAAGGTTATATAGAGCTTATGACGTCATAAGATTTTGCATTTGAGCACCTCGCGCACTGCTCTCTTCAATGAGGAAGTGGAAATCCAGACCTTGTAGAAAAGTGTCGATTTTAAGGCTTTGGGTTGAAAGTAATGTATCATAATTTCTGAGGCACACAATTACTAACATAAGACCCTAAATAACATAGTTACAACGTTTTTGAGGATTTTGGTTTCCAGGGACTTTAAGACCATAAAGCATGATCAATGTTAAAGTTGTTATACTACGGTATATGAAATTCAGTGACGGTATCAAAATGTGAAAGACAAAAGTAAGAATTAAAATTAAAGACCCTCACTAGAGTGTCCCAGACACCACCGTCAGGCTAAAAGGCCGTCATCATGGGTGGGACTAAGCTATAATAATAATAATTGATTGGATTTAGATAGCGCCTTTCTAGACACTCAAAGCGCTTCACATATCAGGGGAGGGAGGGGGAGGGAACTCAGCTCATCCACCACTGATGTGTAGCACACACCTGGGTGATGCACGGCAGCCAGTTTGCGCCAGAACGCTCACCACACATCAGCTATCACGGTGGAGAGTAGAGGACTGAATATAACTCTACAGAGGCGCCTCCAAGTGTCTCATGGGTGCATTACAATAAAACAATAAAGCTCGGCACCTGCCCAATCTGGATTTGGATGTGCGTGTTTCCTCCTTGATACAGCTTTCACAATACAACATTTCTTGCATGCTCAGAAACGGAACAGAGTGCACTTCCGTCATCAACTATGCCTGGAGTGTATCCTCGCCGTGTGTTGTTGTCTATGTCATTCGGAACGGGTTGGCGTTCACATTCACAAGTGTTCCGTGCCCAGGCAAAGTGCTCCCCAGACCACCTGTTCAAGTGGATCCTGTCACGGTTCCCCGTTGCGTGCCCGGGTGCGGAACGGAACGGAACGTTCACACTCATCAAACGTTCCGAAACTGGGGTCAATTTGGGGACAAGTGTGCTCGGGAACGGTACCGGGGCGCCAGTGTGGAAGCACCCTCAGTTGATGTAATTGTCAGCAATACTTTACCAACACTGGATAGATGCATGGATAAATGCATAAAATGTGACTTCTACAAGCTGCCACAGTATTGTTTGCACTGTTATATACAGTAGAAGTTAGAACACAATGCATTTAAAAGCAGGGAAGTGATAACTCATTTGATCCTGACTTTACTAGGAAAGTAGCATGTTTACAGTTTGAACATTGCATGCCATGGTAAAGCTGGCTCATAGTGTGTAGGCCTTTTAAAGGAATACACCAAGTTATTGGGAATTTGGCCCTATTGGTCAACTTACCTGTTACGCAATCATCCATGTGTCCTTGGTTGATCCTTTGCTCTGGCACTGTCATAGTCCATACAGCAGTGCTGATGCTAGGCACACACACATCACAGCACGCGCTGTGCATGGGCAGCAGTGCTGACGCTAGGCGCACACACATCACAGCACGCGCTGTGCATGGGCAGCAGTGCTGACGCTAGGCACACACACATCACAGCACGCGCTGTGCATGGGCAGCAGTGCTGACGCTAGCCCCACACACATCACAGCACATGCTGTGCATGGGCAGCAGTGCTGATGCTAGCCCCACACACACATCACAGCACGCGCTGTGCATGGGCAGCAGTGCTGACGCTAGGCACACACACATCACAGCACGCGCTGTGCATGGCCAGCAGTGCTGACGCTAGGCACACACACATCACAGCACGCGCTGTGCATGGGCAGCAGTGCTGACGCTAGGCACACACACATCACAGCACGTGCTGTGCATGGGCAGCAGTGCTGACGCTAGGCACACACACATCACAGCACGCGCTGTGCATGGGCAGCAGTGCTGACGCTAGGCGCACACACATCACAGCACGCGCTGTGCATGGGCAGCAGTGCTGACGCTAGGCACACAAACATCACGGCACGCGCTGTGTATTCACCTTATGTAGCTCCGCCCACTTGACCCAAAATACCGTCTGTTTTACCTGGTCACTAGTACCATAGATATATATAAAGGCTAGATAGCTTACCCGCGCTGCCGGCCAATGGAGAGCGACGTCGTCGCATGGCGGCCATCTTGCCACAAGGAGCTCAGCTTTATATATATCTATGGGTTAAAAAAACGCTAACATTTTATTATTATTTTTGGCTCCAAATTACACCAAACTTAAACCGAAGCATCATCATCATGAGATGAATTCACGCACCTAGTTTCATGCAGTTTCATCCATTTTCCTAGGAGTTATGAGCATCTGTTGTTGGGTTAGTATTATCTGTTGTCGGCAACATCAGATGATCATAACTCCTAGGAAAATGGATGAAACTGCATGAAACTTTGTGCCTGAATCCCTCTCATGGCATAGATGCTTCGGTTTAATTTTGGTGTAATTTGGAGCCCATCAAAAAAATAGTGCTTTTAGTGTTTTTTTTTTTTTTTTGGCCGTATCTCGGGAACGGAATATGCTTGTAATAAACCAAACCGTTTGTAAATCCGTCAAGATTTCAGCGAGTTATGAGTATTTTTGTCTGTGCGACCCTCCAACAGCTACCATAGAACGTACCAGAAAGCTAACTGTGGCAAGATGGCGGCCGTTCAACGACGCTGGTGACTCCGCCTTAAGCCATCTAGCCTTTATATTCACCTTATTCACCACACCCACTTTTTCTCTCTTCCGCGTTCAACGCAAACGTATTTGTTCTTCCGGTTCAGCGCTAGTTGCCTTCTGTGGCTAATATTAGCCGCTAGTTAGTTATGTTATATGGCAGTAAAATGCCACTGAATGACCAAGTTCGATTGATATAACTTTTAACCATTTCGAGTAACACTGTTTCCATACGGATCACCAGCGTTAGTTTGTTGTTTATAACGTGGCTATATTCATAACGTTTCTATCTCGGATGCGTTATTTCGAATCGCACATAGGTTACGGCTGGCGCAACCTATGTGGGTTTCAGGACGAAACAGCCTCGACTCCAATAACGTCATCTTTAGAGCACAATATTCCTGGAATGCAAGTTTAACTAAACAGTTACATGTCCTCTGCATTCTACTTAAAATTAAGATATTACGGGTTGTTTTATTTTGTATGTTACATACGTATTGGCCAAGATATGTTAGTTTATGGGGGAGTAATTTTGCCACTTTAGGAGGGGAGTGTGTGCATTTTGCCTGCGGGGTTTTTGGCAAGTCAAAACGGAAATACTATTACGAAATGACGTAATGCGGAAGCGTCCATGTGTGGGCAAAGAATAAGGTGAATATATATCTATGACTAGTACTGTACTGTCACAGGAAGTGTAAACACAATAGGAAGTAATTGGCTGACTCCTGTGTTGGAACATAAGGTGTTAGGCCGAGTGCCGTGAGAGGCATCATCCAAGGCAAGAATGATACCATGGTCAAATGGACAGTTTGGCTGTAATGCCCCCTCTGAAATTAACTAGTATCCACACGGCCAGTTTGCCATTCCCTGTTTTGAACCCTTAAAAGAAAGTTGTGGATCTCCTCATTTAAAACTACATGCGACGCAGTGAATGAACAAACTCACGTTTCCCTCAGTCATCATTGTAGCAGTAGCCTGCATGAGGCGTTTAGGGAGTATGGTAAATAGCCGACGCTGTCAGGCGTTAGGGGACATCTGTAAGTAGCAACAGAAAATAACCTGGGTTACACTTACTGTACGTTATCGTGTGTTACTGGACATGAAATTAACTTTGCAAACTGAGCCATCTTACATGTGCTGTATCACACTGCAGCACTTAATATCTCTATTAGAATATTTTGTTGAGGAAAAGAGACTGAAAAAAATATTTTAGGAAGGTTTTGGGCTTTTTTGGGCAGCGCAAGCGGGCCCTATATCTGGCTTTGTCCAGTCCAATTTGTGTGCTGTTTTGAGTGCCGATGCTCATGAACGCTTTATCGCTGGCCATATGCTAGGTCCCGACCTAGTTTTTTACTACTGTTCTATATACAGTACATGCAGTTAGTGCTATAGTGTGATATACTGTTATTTCATAGTTCTGTGTTTCTTATTGGTAACATTGATAATGAAAATCTATTTCTTCAGTTTAAAAAATATTGCATTTGTGTGTTTTTCTTGGGAGGAGGGGGACACCATGTAGCAATTACGCTTAGGGCACCAAAATGGCCAGTAGCGGTGCTGCAAAACAGTGTTATTCTTTTTCCATATTTAGCTTTTTTTCCCCTAATCTCCTTTTTTTTTTTTTTTTACTAATCTCCTACATAAAACTGACAGACTTATCATTTTAGATTAGATCTCACTTAAGATAATGCTACTCATCTGTTATCACTCAGCATAGAGTGATAACAGAGCATAGTGTTCCAAATGGGACATATGGATGATTTTGGTGTCTACGTTGACATTCCCATCACTTCTTCCCAAATCTGGCAAATCCCCTGGAAGCTTGTTGTATTCCTTGAAGATACACAGATGTCCCTCTGCCTGCTCTGTGTAGGATGGAGAGATTGATGCAGAGGAGCTTCAGAGGTGTCTGACCCAGTCTGGCATCGGCGGCGGCTACACTCGTAAGTCCACTACCCTCCCTTCTACTGGAGCCCGAAATAAAACTTGAAGCCTGATTCTCCTTTATCTGCTTACTGTACAGTGTTGGTGCTCAATTCAGTTCAATTCAATCAACTATTTTACAGGATGATTTACATGGCAGGTATGGGAGATATACTAAAATCAAAACACATATCTATAAACAGCAAGCAGAACATAGAGTATATTATAAACTCTGGAGATGATCATCTTCGTATACTGTGCAGTGAAAAGGAAAAATGCAAATGTGTTGTGGTCATTGCAAAATCCTGATGGCCCAATAGAAACTACTGTAATTGCCACATAATGCCACATAATGTGTCCATTATGGTGCTATTCTACTGTGAACTCTAGAGTGAACTACATTTACGGTTCATTGTTAACTAAATTTACTGTCCACTTGTGTGACGTCTCCACTTTCTTTGCAGCCTTCAGCTTGGAGACAAGCAGGATCATGATTGCAATGCTGGATGTATCCTTTCTACACCACTCTGCTAAAGGACTGTGTTGCCAGGTGGAAATAGTTTTCCTGCGTTGGTCAATTATAGTGTGGGACACCTGATACGAGCACTTCACAGAAAATAAAATAAAAAATACTTAGGCTATAGGCTATAGTCTGTACATAATCTTAGAAAAGCTCCAAAATAGGGGTTGGTCATATGGACCAAAAATGATATCTCTATATTTTTAGGCTGAATGGCGATACACAATAATATATATTGGTATTTTCTCTAGAGTGAACTAAATGTATAAGTCAAAGCCACATGTGAGATGTCACAAGCACTTTTATTAAAACAAGACTGTGGTCAAAAATGCTTAAGTTCAAGTTCAAGTTCAAGTTTATATTATGTCCCAGAAGGGCACTTTGGGTTGCAGCAGAGCATAAACATAAAACAGTCATAAAATCACACAAAGCTTGAGATAAAAACATGAAAATAAAGTGCAGACACAAATAGACCATGAAAACAAAAATGGAGACACAATAGACCACAACGTAGTACAAAGTAGCAGTTCAAAAGTGCCAGTGTAGTTTAAAGTGCATTAGAGGCCATGGCCGATAAGTGCAAATGCAAGGCAGTCTAAGAAGGACACTTAGCCACACAGCGCTACATATTACAGAAAAGAAAATGCTACAATATTACTATTGTATAAGAGAACGTAAAATAAGTAAAAACATCAAAATAGACGTTACATTATATTCTCTTAAGTAGCATTTAAAGCTCGAATCGAAGCAGGCACAAAGGAATTCCTATATCTATTTTTCTTAGCCAAGGGAGCACGAAGACGAAGGCCAGATGGAAGCAGCTCATATTCAGAGCTCAGCGGATGGGCATTGTCTGAGCAGATAGCCCTTGCTTTTTTCAGCATCTGCAAGTTGAAAATGTGGTCTAGGCTCCCAAAATGGATTCCGACTATTTTTGAAGCCGTTTTCACAATTCTCCCTAGGGAGTTCTTATTCTTGGTGTCGAGGTTGCCATACCAGCAGGCAATAGAGAAGGTGATAACGGATTCAATGAAAGCGCTGTAGAACAGTTTCATCAAGGTCTTGTCTACCTGGAATTTAGCAAGTTTCCGGAGACAACAAAGGCGCTGCTGACCCTTTTTGCACAGCGACTCTGTGTTTAGATCGAACTTCAACCTGCTATCAATTATAATACCCAGATATTTGTATTCAGTGACCAGGTCAACTATCTGACCATTAACAATACTACCTTGGGGAACAGGGGGGGAGCGTCTGAAATCAATGCAAATCTCTTTCGTTTTTGAAACATTGAGTTGCAGAAAGGCATCTTCACACCAGGATACAAAGTCATCAATAACAGGGTTTCCTTCCCTGACGATTGGTGCTTTCACAAAATATTTACACGATGAGATTTTTGATAAATAATCATCAGTAATGCTGATATTATATAAGTGGGTAAAGGCAAATAATAGAACAGTTTGAACAGTCTGGTACAGTAAGTTGAGTAAATTACATTACAATGCTCTTAATGATGTCAGTGTTGACCAGCATGTTAGATACTGTACTTGAGCACAACTCTCGTCTCGCTTGCCAGACTCTCTCCCTGCAAAGGGGCAGGGGAGCACCACCTCAGACTGGCTCCTCCCTCTTTGCAGGAGTGCTTTTGAGTTTGTATCCACTGCTCTTTGACCTATCAGTTATTAAACCTTAATCAAAGTGCCACCAGAGGGACTACACAGGCAAGATGGGTTTCAATGAGTTCAAGGAGCTGTTCACGGCTCTGAACGGCTGGAAGCAGAACTTCATGATGTACGACCAGGACAGGAGTGGGACTGTTGAACCTCACGAGATGTCTCAGGCAGTCAATGCCATGGGTGAGTGTTCAAAACGCTTTAACATGATTTAAAGCAGCTACGAGGCGAGCAAGATTTTCGATTGTTATTAAACAGTCTAAATGTAATATTGATGCATCACATCTTACCTATAATAGTAGCTGAGACCACATCCGTGTGAATCGGAGATTGCTCTCTTGATGATTATAGAGTCTGTGTCTGTCTTCCGGCCCCTTCCGGCGGGCCAGATAGACCAGGAAGTGAAACGAAACGGTTTACGGCAGCTGCATGCTTTCAACCGTTTCGCTCTGCCTAGCAACAGACCATAAACAAGAAGAACGTCATGCTCGCTACATCCAGGGGCTTGCTACTCTCGCGAACATCTCTCGTTATATTCTAACAGTTTGTTTGGAAGTAATTTTGTTATTTTGTGGTTATGGCCGAAGTGGCTGCCGTTTCATTTCACTTCCTGATCTGCCCCGGCCGCAGACAGATTAATCATCAAGACAACACTGGCCGATTCACTCGGGGTTCAAGCGAGACTACTCGGCGTTGGTCTCGTCTACTATTAGAGGTAAGATGTGAGGCATCGATATTAAATTTAGACTGTTTAATAACAATCGAAAATCTTGCTCGTAGCTGCTTTAATGACTTGTAACAACACATATTTGACATATTTTGATTTGATTTGTTTTTATTCATTGTGTCATGCACTTAACAGTGCCCAGCCCACATGGGCTTACAAGACACACAAGATATACTGTATAACATAAGCTAGCTATAAAAATACAACAAAACAGGTCATTACTTTCTGAACAGAACAGGTCTGGGAAATCAAATCTCCTCCAAAGAAGGTCCCTTTCTTGAAACGCAACTCAAGTTTTTCATAATCATCCATCTAAAAAATCAGCATAAATAGAGGACATTTAAAAGTACAAAAGTATCTCTCTTAAGCTTGTATCATCTCGTATCATCATAAGCTGTACAATAGAATAGAAAATGGATCTCGTTCTCAATTTCACACAAATCACAAAGTAAACAGAGTCTGTCTTCTTCAGGGTCTTCTTCAGGGGTAGCATTAAACCTACAGGTCTCCAGTGCCAGGGGCAGAGTTCCAGATCGTAACTGTATATAATGCATATAATGGCATTTAGAATATTTAATGGCACTTAACACATTCACTGCCAGACGTTTTTTTTTTTACTGTAGTTAGCTTCTGCCAGAGGGTTTTTTTGAGGATTCTGGCTCATCTTTCAAGACCCGAGGATTCTTTTCTGCTAAGATTTTGTGAACACACAATATCTCAAAAGAACTAATAGAATGTGTGCTTTCTGTGTCCAAAAGAGTTAGTTTGTAGAGTTAGTAGTTATGTAAGCATTAGCAGTTGAATACAGCATGGTTTCAGCGTCAGAAAAATTATTCAGAGATAAACGGCTTTTTGTGAAATTCGATAGAACAGTCACTTTAACCATTCATTTTTGGCATCAGTAAGACGTCAGACATCTAAACAATAGTTTTGAACAGTAATTTCCTCCATAACAGCAGGAAACCCCCCTCTGCTTCCAACTCCTCCCTCCGTGGGCGTTCTTCTTGGCTGCAGCGGCCGTCACAAGCTTGTCACCAGTCTCACTGCTTTGCTGCTGCTGCTGCCTGTCTGCGCGGCCGCTGTTTGAGGAAGTCTGGATGGACTCGCTCGCTTCTTGGAGTTTTGGTTGAGAGAAGCTTTTGCGATTCTGGTCATATTTATGCTGCGTGTTTCAAAGTGTGTTCCACCTGTAATCTATTATGCAAATTTGCAATCCCGCATCGCCAGCAATCAGCGCGAAAACGAAAGCGTTTTCCCCCATCCATTTTCATGAGAATGGCTGCTTTTTGCTTGCCTTCCTCTAGTCAGGAGAGCACTGTCGCCACTTAGTGGCTCGGTGGAATGGGTTGTAAACGTTCGGTGGCTCCAATAATTATATAAGAGATGTAAAAGGGTTAGATGCACATCCCACGGTCAAAAAAAAAAAAATCATTTTTTTGACGTATTAATACGTCATTGGCAGTCAACCGTTGGATTATTTTTGACGTATTAATACGTCATTGGCAGTGAACGTGTTAATTAGACTCAAAGCGAAAAAATGAGCTGCTTAGAGTTTAAAGATAAATACATTTAACACATTGAGTGCCAGCCGTTTTTTCAATCCTGTAGGTAAGTTGTGCCAGGTTTTTTTTTGAGGATTCTGGCTCATTTTACAAGAGCCGAGGATTATTTTCTGTTAAGACTTCATGAACACCAATCATCTAAAAAGAACTAATAGAATGTGTGCTTTCTCTGTCTAAAAGAGTTAGTTTGCAGAGTTAGTAGTTATGTAGATATTAGCCGTTGAGTACAGCATGGTTTCAGAGATTTTCAGAGAGTTTGGAGATAAATGGATTTTTAGAACCACCTCACGTGCCTGTGATTATGGGTGCCCTTGGGCAAGTCTGTATACTGTATTGTGTGTGTGTGTGTGTGTGTGTGTGTGTGTGTGTGTGTGTGTGTGTGTGTGTGTGTGTTCGCGCGTTGCTCCGCGGCTCTGAGAGGAAGAGATCTCTGTCCGTTCTTTGCCCCCACAGCGTGTCTGTCTCCCACTCTGTGTGCTCTCTCTCTCTCTCTCTCTCTCTCTCTCTCTCTCTCTCTCTCTCTCTCTCTCTCTCTCTCTCTCTCTCTCTCTCTCTCTCTCTCTCGGGACTAGAGAGAGAGAGAGAGAGAGAGAGAGAGAGTGTGTGTGTGTCTCCAAACTCCTCCCTCCGTCTGTGCTGCGGAGGGAGGAGGCTCCGCGGCCGCTCTCGGCAGTCTGGACTGTAAAAACTGGCTCGTTCGTTTCTTGAGGTGTCGGCTGAGAGCTTTGAAGAAGCTTTTGCGATTCTGGTCTTATTTATGCGCAAAGGTACTCGAGTGTGTGTGTGTGCGCGCGTGTGTGTGTGTGTGTGTGTGTGTGTGTGTGTGTGTGTGTGTGTGTGTGTGTGTGAAATCGAAAGAGTTTTCGCCCAGCTATTTCCTTAAAAATTAGACTGGCTTTCCAGCGGACCCGTGGCTGTGGCTTTCTCTGTCTGGAGAGAACTGTCGCCACTTAGTGGTCGGTAAAATAGATTATACACATTCTCTTCCTCCAATATTGATATAGAAGACGTAAAAGGGGTTGATTGATGTCCCACCGTCAAAAAAAATAAATGTTTATGTAAGACGAGATATCTCGTCTTTGGCACTCAACGGGTGGATTATGTAAGACGAGATATCTCGTCCATGGCACTCAAGGTGTTAATAAGAAGTAATTTGTACCTGCGTACTTCACAGAGTTAACATACAGTGTACATCTTCACAAGTACTGTAGTTGATACGGGCAACAACACAAAACGCAACGCGTTTCAACCGTTTGTTTTCATCAGGCTGTAATGAAAACCAACGGTTGAAACGCTTTGTTTTGTTGCCCGTATCAACTACTTGTGAAGATGTACACTGTATGTTAACTCTGAAGTACGCAGGTACAAATTACTTCTTATTACATTTATTTATCTTTAAACTCTAAGCAGCTCATTTTTTCGCTTTGATATTATAGTTGCCTGCTGAGTTGCTTTGGTCCACACCTTTTTGTGCGTTCTTACTTAATTAGACTCAACACAACTCAAGTAGGCTTTAAGTAGTTCTCAAACTTTATCATCCTTTGGGCATCTGGGTAGTGTAAGTATTTATTTATTTATTCGTTTATTGAACAGGGACAAATGCATTGAACATGATTTCATATGACCTACAAAACAAATGTCATGCATACAGGTTTCTAGCCGAGGCTAATTTGCAACCCCTGTCCCTGGTTAGGCCTTTACTATTAAAACAAAAGTTCAAGAGAAATGTTAAAACAGTACCAAAACGTTAAAAACGAACCATATAAAGTATAAGTAGGCTTTAAGTAGTTCTTAAACTTGATCATCCTTTGGGGCATCTGGGTAGTTTAGAGCTAAAAGCACTCGCCTACCACCGCGGAGACCTGGGGAGGGGAACTGCGCTACGTCCGGCTGCTGAAACTCCTCGCTGTCAGGCGAAAAGAAGAGGCTGGTGACTTCACATGTATCGGAGGAAGCATGTGCTAGTCTACAACTCTCCCCAGATCGGCAGAGGAGGTGGAGCAACAACTGGAACAGCAGGGGGAGTTGACCAAGTACAATTGGGGAGAAAATGTGAGAAAAATCTGAAAAAACGATCACAAAAAGAAAGAAAAGAAAATTATGCATATTACTGTTAGACAGATTACTGCACGTTTTCCATATTTTTATTCCAATAGGGTAGAATAGCAGTGTAGATTGTGATTTTAGTTAAATATATTGTGAGCTATGAAATATGACACTTAAAATCCCCATCAAATGAATCCCCATTATTTTTACTCCCTGGAAGAAAGTGCATCTTTCATGGAAAATAGTGTAACTTTCATGGAGGCCTCGTGCTGCACTAGTAGGTGTAAAGATTGATATTCCATTGCTTTGGACTTTTGGATGATCCCTCACTGCATTATGCCCCTCCCTAATAGCCTGTTTCAATAGGGAAATGCATCAAATCCAGGACATCGCTCACGTCACAGCGTTAATATGTTGCATTGGGGCCAGACTTTTGTGATAGTTCTATTGAAGTACATGGGGCGAGCAAGGAAAGTCCCAATCTAAAACATATCTGTTTTCATCTTTGATTGGAAAATGCTTCCACCAGATTAAAGAAAACACATTACATAATAGGTCGGACCTGCCCCGTTTGCTCCTGTATCATGATGTAGTTCTTGGATAGGGGTGGGACAAAATATCGATACCCACGTTATCGCGATATTTCCACCCGCGATACGTTATCGATACACTGGCGCCAAGTATCAATATGTTTATTAATTTTTTTTTTTTTTTTTTTTTTTTTTTTAATAAACAGGCTAAAATATTATGCTGTGTGTGGTAGTTGAAACATAGTTTCAAGTTGACTTTATTTATGTTTGTAGTTGAAACAAAAACATAACTACTGTAGGCTACATGAATGGAAATGTTTGATCATTAATATCTACTTTTAGAAATTATATAGGTAGGTAGGTAGGTTATATAGGTTTTCTTGTTTTAATAGTAATAATAAAAAGACTTAATGTGTAACTTTTCCTCCGTGGTATCGAAAATGGTATGAGTGAGTGAGTGAACTCAGAGAGTTCATGTCAATTCTGCTAATAAATGCATAATACATGATTTTTTGCCTTCAGAGGTATTTTTTTCACTTGTTACACAGGTATCGTGATGTATCGTCTTCCAATATATCGCAGTATCGCAGTATCGCAGTATCGTGATATATCGTTATCGAGGGCCAAGTATCGTGACGATATCGTATCGTGAGCTACTCAGCGATTCCCACCCCTATTCTTGGACCAAACAGGGGCTTGAGTTGAGCTATATGCAGCTGCTGGACAGAGCCATGATCTGATCTGTTGTTTTTAATGAGGAAAATTACACGCATATTTAGAAAAAACAAACAAAACAAAAACATCAGTCAACATCACGAAATGCATTTTCTTGAATCTGGAAATCAAGGAAATAAATATGCCATTTTATGGGGTCTTTAATGTTCTCCATCTGGCATTTCTGTTTAATATGCAAGGGTGAATAAACTCCTCCTACTGACAGGGGGAGCTCTCGGTCCCAGGACACTGATTGTGTTTTCCCCTCTCACTGGGCTGTAACAGGCTACAGGATCAGTCAACAGTCTCTGAATGGAATCATCAAGCGATACAGCAAAAGCGGACGCATCTATTTTGACGACTACGTGGCCTGCTGTGTCAAGCTCCGGGCCCTCACAGGTACGACGCCGCTCCCCCCTCTCTCCATTCCTGCCTCCGTTAGAAGTAGGGGTGTCAGAAAAAAAAAGATTCATGTAAGTATCGCAATTCTTACATGAATCTTCTGAATCCCACAGGGGGCTGGAGTAGACCCTGCAATCGCCCTATGTACTGAATCACCTGGAAATGCCATTTCAGCTGGACTTTAATGTGAAATGACACTCATAGGTTTTCTTAGGTTTCTGTGCCATTTAAGAAATTAATTGTATTCTGTTCCATTCAACCTCTTTATTCCCTTGACTCGCTAGCGGTTTCTGTTGTGATCTGTAAAGTGCTGCTGTGACATTCTGTTGGCTTGGTGAATAAAACGGCCTCACCAGGTGTTCTTGATGAATAAGTGTTCATGTCGGTGCCATAACCGTTTACTCTTCCTCACACAGACAACTTCAGACGGAGAGATACGATGCAACAGGGAAGTGTCACCTTCCCATATGATGATGTAAGTCTCTCTTTCTCCATCTCACACACAACCTCTCTCTCTCTCCCTCGTTCCACTCTATCCTCTTTCTCTTCTCTCTCTCTGTCTCTCTCCTCCCACTCCCTCCTCTCTTTCTGTTATCTCTCCCTGTCTCGCTCCTCTCTCTCCCCGTCTCTCCTCCCACTCTCTCTCTCCTTTCTTTTTCTTCTTTCTCCTCTCTCCCTGTTTCTCTCTTTTCCTGCTCTCTTACTGTATCCCCTTCTCTCTCCTCCCTTCTCCCTCTGCTCTCTTCCCTTCCCTCTCTTCTCTTCTACAGTATGCTTGTTTTTTTATATACTTTATATAAGTAATCTCATTCTGTTTGATTGTGCCCAGCTACAGTACATTGAGCTAGACACATTCTCTGTGAAGTCATCTGAGACATGCTTGTGAATTGGGGCTATACAAATGGACTTGACGACCTAATTTTCTTTTTTCTAGTGTCCAATTTTCTCTCTTTCTCTCTCTCTCTGTCTCTCTCTCTCTAAAGGTGCTTCCCTGTCACCCAAGGTCCTGTGGTTGATTTCTGAAAAGAATATGTGGTTGACGCGTTCTCTCTGTCTTCCTCTTTCCCTCCCTAACAGTTTATCCTGTGCACAATGTCCATCTAAGTGGCGCTGTCTATCCTACACCATGAGGGCTGGGCATTTAAGGAACCAATCAGTGGTGGATTCTAGAGCGCTGCCTCACAGGAACGCAGAAACGGAGGCCAGAATATTTCACAAAGTGACGGTGAGGCGCAACAGGAAAGTACACATTGCTTGCTTGCTTGCTGTAACGCTTTATTCTTGTATGCCGCACAAGAATGTGCTGATGATGTGTCGGTTGTAGACACAACACCGCTAGAAGTACCTGCTTGCATAAATAAATAGATTTATTCCAAAATGCCAAAAAATATCATTACCTGAAGTGTGTCATTCCATATTAGAGGTCTCCACGGGTCTAAAATGATGGACATGAACCCTAATAGAAATCTGTGCCCGGATCCATTTGACCGACATTTTTTAAGAAATACTATATAGACTGTTTAATCTCGACAACATAAACATGCTAAATTGCCCCCAGCTTACTTCCTGTTGCAGTGTTTGCTAGTGCAATAACTGACAGGACATAAGCTAGGTTCTAAACTGTTCCCTAGCAACACAATTCCATGAAAATAGTCTATATCCGACCCGCTTTTGCCCAAGAGAGACCTGACAAAACCTGGTATTCTAATTAAAATAACAGAAAGACCTGTCAACTTGTGCCATTGTACAGTTTGTCCAGTCGATTCCAGTAGATGACAGTGAGACTATAATCTGGCAGCTAAGTAGGAAACAATAAGTGACATTCATTTTCTTTTAGCTTATTTTTCACCTCGGTGTCAGTAAAGAAGGTATCATTTCCTCCGCTCCAACTTGTTTCCTGCCGTCTGTTTGTTTATCAGCAGGATTACGGGAAAAACTACTGGTCCGATTTTTCCTGAAACTTCATGGAAGGGTGTAGCATGGGCCAAGGAAGAACCCGTTACATTTTGGAGCGGATCTGGATTTGACTCAAGCCTCATGAACAAGCACTTGGCCTTGGCGGAGGTCTGCGCTGTCTCGCTCGAGCATAACCAAGCAGCACGCACGTTACACATCGCTTCCATGCGTTTCTCTCGTGATCAGCGCTGATCAGCGATCTTCTCTGATCCACTCGGGTATTACAAATAATGATAGATAAACAGACCCGGGACGCGACCCGGACTGACCAATTGACCAGAATAAAATGTGGACCCAAACCCGTACAGGTCCCGGGTCAGATCTCGGGTAGACCTGTGAAGACCTCTTTTCCTCTCTAAAATAAATGTGATCAAGACGCTGAGTTATGAAATGTCAGCCAAGGACTTAAAGTTATAATCACGAAGATTTCATTTCATTCTTTTTGCCGACACCTATGGCGATGAGCGGTAATTGCAAGTGAGATCCAAAAAGTGTTGCATTCTGTGAGTCAGTCAGTTTGTTCGGCCATAGTAACCACCCGCAATACTAGCAGAGATCGTAAAAAACAAGTAGCTTGTTTTCCTCCTTCACACAATAGTTGTCAGGAATCTACAGTGACGTGAAGAGCAAGTCTAGTGAAGCCTCGTTGGCGCAGTAGGCAGCGTGTCAGTCTCATAATCTGAAGGTCGTGAGTTCGAGCCTCACACGGGGCAGCTGTTTTCCCAATTTCCCCCCGGGGATCATTAAAGTCTTTCTGATTCTGATTCTGATTGTGTTAGCTCCACCCACCCTCTCTGGGGTGTCGCAACAGACACCCATCATAGATGCTGTAGTACTGAAAATGCAAAGGCTTCCATCAATGGGCCATAGGCTCAATCACCATTGTGTTAACGCAGTCTGCGATAGTGACTTATCATACATGAAAATCTCTGAGATTATAACTTTAAATGACCAACTATCCTTTAAAAAGTGTGAGAATGTGTTGTGATACACTGCAGTCAACACTTCAGATGGTGGATATTTCATTTTGGAATGAATCTCTTCCCATGCTAGTGCCAAGTGAAAATAGAGGATTATTGGGAGGATGTTCAGATCTGTGAGACGCCTGTTGTGCCATTATAATCTCTGAATGTACGGTCCATATTAAATCCACTGATATTTAACTGAATACTAATTACAGCATCACATCTACAGATAACATTGTATTTCACACTGACTGAACGCCTGAGGAGTTGATTTATAGACTGCATTTTCTCATGTGCATTAATTATGTGATCATGATCATATTTTCTTGTACAGGAAATAAAGTGCACCTTGTTGTCTAATAAAATGTAAATCAAATGATTAGATTCTATGATGTTTAACTTGATAAAAAGTTATTCAGCCAAAGTGACACTGTGCTAAAATGAACATGCACCGATAACCATTATTGATATACTGAGGCCTGGAAGCATGTTTTCATCAAGCTACATTCATACGATCTTGCAATCTACCAGTCAGATAAACATTTGTTGCTACGAGTAAAATGTTTTCAATCATGTTTGAGTACAAATACGGCCAATATTTTTTTTAACTGTATAGGTTGCAATGAGTTCAACTTCTATGTGCTCAATGTTGTAGGAAAGAGTGTATTTTGTTATTCACAATAAACTCATTTTTGTATTCAGTATGCATTCAGTTTATTAATTTATACAATTGCGCAAATTTTTCAGTCTATTTACACAATATATTTCATTTCTTTAAATATAGGTAAGAACAGAAACATTCAAATTAGCTGTTAAGTGTTGCATTGTATAAAATACAGTGGCAAACATTTAAAAAATGCATAAAAACAATTGTGAACAGCACTAGATTTAAAAAGTGACATTTATATCCAGTACAGCAAGTTTTCTATCTCTGTGCAAAAGTTTGCAAATCCCATGAAAGTTCAGTAGTAACTCTTCAGGCATCGGACACGTCCAGTTAGGCTTCAGCAACTTTTGATCTACATCTGTGCTCAAGAAAGAAAGCTTATAAAAGAAAAAAGGAAACAAAACATCAATTAATCTAATTGTCTTCTTCTGAAAAGCTGGGGAAATTTCATCATTCCTTACTCTACAAACCATTTAATCAGATCTGCATGTTCTCTTTCATGTCGAGCCTATCTCTCCCTACTACATTTCGAATGTAATGTATACTGTATAGGTTTTACTCTGATCAGCGGCAGCTGCTTAATTACTCTGGATGGGGCCGCACTCTGATTAATCTGAGGCTAGACCAGTGATACTCAATCCGAGGCTCTAGAGCCACATGCGGCTCCTTTATGGGTAGTTGTGGCTCTTTTAAGTCCTACTTAAAATAAATAAATAAAACTCTTAAAAAAATAAAAGGGAGGAAAGGGCCGTTTTTGGATTGTGGCTCTTGCAAAGACATTTTCCCCCTTCCAATGTGGCTCCTGAGTAGGGCAAGGTTGTTACACTGCTATAGACCGTATCTGTTCAAACATTCTAAATTGGCCCTAGTCATCCTGTTGCAGTGTTTGCTAATACAATAACTGACAGGAAATAAACTTGAGTCCAAACTGTTACCTAGCAACAGAATTTCGCTGAAACAGTCTACTGTATATCAGCACCACGCAGGCACAGCCCCCTTGCTTTCTTGATTTTCACGGCAAGCAGTTTGATGTGTCTTGGCATTTGGATGCACACTGTTGTCAACCCCACACATGCTAAACATACATAACTCAACCCCACACATGCTAAACATACATAACTCAACCCCACACATGCTAAACATACATAACTCATCCCCACACACGCTAAACATACATACCTCAACCCCACACATGCTAAACATACATGATTCAACCCCACACATGCTAAACATACATAACTCAACTCCGCACATGCTAAACATACATGACTCAACTCCACACATGCTAAACATACATAACTCGACCCCACACATGCTAAACATACATAACTCAACCCCACACATGCTAAACATACATACCTCAACCCCACACGCTAAACATACATGACTCAACCCCACACATGCTAAACGTACATGACTCAACCCCACACATGCTAAACATACATGACTCAACCCCACACACTCTAAACATACATAACTCAACCCCACACATGCGAAACATACATATTACATAACTCAACTCCACACACGTTAAACGTACATGACTCAACCCCACACATGCTAAACATACATGACTCAACCCCCCACACATGCTAAACGTACATGACTCAACCCCACACACGCTAAACATACATAACTCAACCCCACACACACTAAACATACATAACTCAACCCCACATGCTAAACGTACATGACTCAACCCCACACACGGTAAACATACATGACTCAACCCCACACACGCTAAACATACATAACAACTCCGCACATGCTAAACATACATAACAACTCCGCACATGCTAAACATACATAACAACTCCGCACATGCTAAACATACATAACAACTCCACACATGCTAAATGTACATGACTCAACCCCACACATGCTAAACATACATGACTCAACCCCACACATGCTAAACATACATACCTCAACCCCACATACGCTAAACATACATGATTCAACCCCACACACGCTAAACATACATAACTCAACTCTGCACACGCTAAACATACATAATTCAACTCCGCACACGCTAAACATACATAACTCAACGGCGCACATGCCGGTAACTCAAATGCCAAGACACGTCAAACTGCTTGCTGTGAAAATCAAGGAAGCGTGGTGCTGATATAGCCTAATCAGGGCCCCATCCAGGTGAAGTGTCTTAAAGAGTAATTCACATCAGCTGCCTCTGATCAGGGTAAATCCCATAGGCTATACATTGTAAATGTAGTAGGGAAAGATAGTCTCTTCACTCAGGAACCTGGGTTACAATGTAACCAACCGTTATCGGAGTGAGGCGGTCTAAGGAAATCAAACGTGTTTTACACAACAGTAAAGTGGTCGCCTCTTTCAATTCACCGCATACTCCCTATTCAGCTGAGAATCAACACTGGGAAAGTCTGTATGCACTGCAGAATCTCTGTAGAGACGACATGAAAATCGATGTGCAATATCAATAGTGCCAAAATCATGCCCACTTCCAGTTTAGGCATACGAACCAGAGCCATTCGTCCGCCATTCTTTTTTCCAAGTACATTTCATAAAATGCTTATAAAAATAGTTTTACTTGGTTCAAACCAAGCGATTCAGCTATATTTGGAATCACGAGAGACCTTAAAAAATTGAGGATAAAAAAAAAATCTAGGTTTTGGTTTTAAGTTGGTCCGAGAGTAATGTTCTATCGTCTGTCATGATTTCAAATAAAGCTGAATCACTTGGTTTGACCAAGTCAAACTTTGTATACACATTTTACCAAATGTAGATGGAAAAAAGAATGGCGGACGAATGGCTCTAGTGCGTATGCCTAAACTGGAAGTGGGCATGACTTTGGCTCTCTATTAAAACCAAGCCATTTTGAAACAACATAAATGCAACACCCAGCTCCAACTTTTCTTCATCACTGAAATCCTTTGCTTGCTACATTTAGAAGATATGCATCGCATTTATCATCATCATCCCATTACCAGTTCACACCATTCTAACATCGGGTTTTTAAAAACACGGTTTAAATAAGGTACATAGAAAAATAATGGCAAATTAAATATTCTGTTTTAGAAAAATAGGTATGACCATTATTTCTAAATATCTTTTGATGAGTTATGCGCTGCACCTTCCATCTCACTACAGGTCAGACAGTTGATTGAGATTTTATATTTTTTTGTCAAGTGCAGTGCATGCAATACATGAGTTTGTGTTGGAATTGATGTAGGTACCGGTATGTTATAAAACTAAAATGACTAACTCGTTTTCATCATGCAGTTCACCCATTATAAAGTTTAAAATGGTTCAATACATTTACATCTGTGACTGTAGAAAAGCGTATTTTCTTGCATTGGATGTACTGTAGGATTTACATGTCATTTGTAAAGGCTAGAGCAGGCTAATAAAGCTAAGGCTATAGAAGGCTGAGCTTCTTGCTCATCCCAAAACATGATTTTTTTCCTTTGTTTCTGATGTTACCGTGTTAGTGATGCATTTTCTTTTCTTTACAAAATAGTATTTTTCAAGAAGATAATGGAAGACCTAAAGCATGCGTACACAACAGAATTGAGTCAAAAAACTTGTGTGTGGGGTCGTCTCAGTTTGCTCCAGCTATGAAGTGTCCAGGATGTTTGCTTCATGTCCAGCAGTCTTAAACACCCCACGGCCATGCTTACATAAGGTTGATACAATGCAGTTGGTTACATGGTAATTATAAGTTTTGGTCTCATTATGTTTTCAAAACTACACTAAAATACACAACTTGTTTAAGCATGATTTTTCAATTTGTCTTTTGTCTCCCAACAATGACCCATTGCAAATGAAACGTCTTGTGTGAGAAAGTCGAAGGGTGTGTAAAAGTACACATACGAATCTTAAACAACAGTGTGTCTGACATTTGCAAGCAAATTAATTCACAACATAAATCTCATAGGCAGTTCTCTCTCTTTCTCTTTTTTTTAGCTCAGGTTATATAAAAGTTTTTCCAGAGCATATTAACCTCTAGAAATATACTGTGATTTTGAGTTAATTTCCTGTATTATGTTGTCATTATTGCTTTCGTAGACTGTTAAAAGTCTTGGTTGTGCTATGGGATGTTGATGTTCACACAGCCTCTACACATGTTAAAGGAAAAGTTCACAAAAAAGAAAAGAAAATTCAGTCATCTACTCACCATTCTAACATCGGGTTTTTAAAAACACTGTTTAAATAAGGTAGATAGAAAAATAATGGCAAATTAAATATTCTGTTTTAGAAAAATAGGTATGACCATTATTTCTAAATATCTTTTGATGAGTTATGCGCTGCAAGGTCGGAAGTTTTTCGTAAAAAAAAAACTTTGTGGAGTTTCCCAAGGAAACAGCGTTGCAGTATTCTTCCAAACAACTGAAGTGAATGGTGACCAACTTTCAAACATAACAAAAAAGGCTCCATACTGCTCCACAGGTGTAATCCAACTCTTCAAAAGCTCCGACATGCCAAGTTGACTTGAAAAGATACCATTTACTAAATTTTTAAGCCTAAATCTTCACTGTATCCACTGGTAGCTCTGAACCTTGTTCACATCCACGCGCAGGCTGTCTGAAGTGGGCCCATGCATGTACATGTGCTGCTAGTAGTATTTCTGGTTTTCTTTCCTGGATTATTGGATGGTAATTCTCTGGTGAAATGTGTTCACTACACACCTGGACTGCACGGAGTGATTCAATGGAGCAGTTGAGATCCAGTCAAAGTCAAACAGTGCATGTACGACCACTTTAGACGGGGTGCGAATGGACGTGAACGTAGCTTGGAGCTACCTGGATACAGTCAGGATTTCAGCTAAAAAGTTGGGCCAAGTCAACTTGGGGCTTTTGAAGACTTGGATTATGCCTGTAGATCAGTATGGAGCCATTGTTATTTTTTGGTGTGTGTGTGTGTGTGTGTTTTTATGTTTGAAAGTTGGTCACCATTCACTTCAGTTGTTTTGGAGAATACTGAAACCCCATTTCCCTGCGAAACTCCATGATTCCCCCCCCCCTTTTTTTGGACTAAAAAACTTCATCCGACCTTCTACCGGCATGGGGGTGAGTAGATAATGACTGAATTTCCATTTTTGGGTGAAGTTATCCTTTAATATTATTACTTTGTGTCCTGTATTTAGAATTGAATAAGAAGTGATTCTGATTTTAAATATCTCTTAAGAGTTGTGGCAATGTGGTGTACTAAACAGTAGGCACACAAAATACTGTATATAGCGTGATACTCGTCAGCCTGAACGTGTTGCATGGGCTCTTCTGGAGGTGCTGAAAAGATGAACTGACGTCAAGGTGTTTTAGACAGAAATGCCTCCGAAAGAGGTTTTCAAGTAGGTTTGTCCCTTTGAAGCGGGGAGTTGTATAAAAGGAGACTGGTTAGCTACAGTAGTCTGTAAGCATGCCAAAATCACACCTGATTGCCCGATGAGTTGCAATGTGTGTGTGGAACATGCAACAGAAAAGGAAAAACGTGGGGAAAAAACGACATGCATATCTCTTTTAGAAAGAGCACGTTAGGTGCCTTGTGTTGCTGGCAGTGTTCTATTTGAAATAAGTACACGGTAAATTATCACTATACATTATGTTAATAATATAGCGTATAAATACCTCTGTATAAATGGACTTTATACATCTAAATTAGATAGTTGGAGGGGCCGGGGCTGACAGATATTCCCAAAAGGAATGGAAGAAAGTCTACAGTTAGTTTTTTTCCTTTGCATATTCAGTCTCTTTCTTAGACCCTGAGTCAAACTTGAGAGAGAAGACCTCCAGTCACTGTTAAAAGGGGTGGGGGGGGGGGGGGGGGTGGTTTGGGTGGGGAGCATCTATCCCTACGGACGTGGCCTGCATACAGAATGCCTTGGGGCCCGAAGAAGGCCGAGCTCCCGTCAGGATTGACGGAGGAACAACTAAATGCCACAAAACTCTTCAAACATATTTCACTGCATTAAAATTTTTGTTTTAAGGATGTTGGTTGTTACGGTTAGGATTAGGCAAGTAATATAACTTGGTTAGGGTTTGGTCATGGTTGAGAAAAACGTTAGTCTGAAATTATCGTTGGGGCCTTTGGCATAGGGGTTAGGCGTTCTCCTGTGGTGTGGGAGCCTGGGGTTTGATTCCCAGGTGAGCCATACTTAAATTTTAACAAATGTTTTTCTTATTTGAAAATGTAAAATTATGTCCCAAAGGTTGGTTATTACGGTTATCGTTACACAAGTAAAACAATTTGGTTAAAGTTACGGTCTGCTCATAATTAAAAAAGAAAACCATATACCCTAAACTTAACCCTAAACCAAGTAACAACCAACATCCCTGAAACAAAAATAAAAATGCAATGAAATATGTTTGAAGAGATTTGTAGCTTTTATCTCGGCCTTCTTCGGGCTGCAAGGCATTCTGGGTATACAGGCCACGTTGGTAGGGATAGACGTTTGGGGTGTAGGACTGGAGAGGTCTATTTCCCTGGAATCCCCGGGTCAGAAACTGGCCTGTGAAGTCCCAACATTCCTGAGCTGCTGGGCGGGACGTCCGGGAGCGAGGCTTGTCGGACTGAAGGGAAGAGGGACCTATGTGGCTGTTGTTGTTGTTGTTGTTGTTGTTGTTGCTGCTGCTGTAGAGAGTCTGTGTTTTGTATGTGTCTCTGCTCGGTGTCCTCGTCCCTCTCTAGCAGTCCGGCAAAGTTTCCATCTGGAAGAGTCTCTGTGTGGAGGAGGACCGGGGAGGAGTCTTTGGATTTGTTCTGTGCGTTTTCTGGGTCAGGGCTCTGAGAGACACAAAGTACAATGGGCATCCGCCAATGAGTTGGCATAGAAAGAGAGGACAGGCATATCAAAGGAAACCGTGCAGACAGCTGCCATGGAAGTGTGTGTGCACTGTTTAGACAAAACCAGCTGCCATGGAAGTGTGTGTGCACTGTTTAGACAAAACCAGTTTGGCAAACCCCCCCCTCCCCCCAACTTGCACATGGATGCACCTGCCAACGTGACTGTAATGTTTGTGGTTAGGCTGGCTTTAGGCTGGCTTTACACGCTGAAACTTTCACGCAACTTTAGTTGGTTGAAACTGAGGTGAAACTAAGTTGCAAATGATTTGCATTGCCTCTGCAAAGCACTTGAAAGGTGTCTGAAACTCAGCTGCAACAGTTGCAAAACTCTCAAGTTTGTGAAACTAGTTTCATGCAACAGCCAATCAAAACACTGATAAGTAGGCTATTAATGCACTGATGGATCTCTCCGGGACAGCCATAATGAAAGAAAGTAGCCAGCCAGTGGCAGAAGAACCCGATACAACACGTGCAAATTGATATTATGTCCAGCTAGAAAACGATACAAAATAAGATACAAAGATGCAAGTTACAATGAATGAATGACACTCCCCACTTGGAGAGAGAAAAGGAAAAACAATATGACAGATGAAACATTACAATCTAGCTAGCCGCTTTAGTGAAACAAGTGTTGCATGAGACTTGATTTTTTTTTATTGCTTTGTGTAAATGTCAAGTTGGATGAAAATTATGTTTCATGCAATTTGCAACCTGCAACGAGTTGCCTGAAAGTTTCACCATGTAAAGCCATCCTTACACTGCACCATAATTCAAGGGAATGGGAGGGGGCTGTATCAGAGACTGTACCAGCGCTCTATCAACAGCTGAATCTCTTGTGTTTTTACGTTCCCTCCTCCTCACTCGGGGGAAACCACTGCAGCACCCAGTCGATAATTCTTCTTTTTTTTATACAGAATGGATTTTAGTCAAATTGCTGACATACTCAAACACATGGCTGGATTCATGAATAGCAAAGATTATTTTCTTGTGTTTTCCATGACAACAGAAGATGATGTGGCAATTCTGGTGACAGTACAACACTGTTCCAGCCTGGTTTTCACCCCTGTTCTTCCTTGTTGTCTTTCGTTCTGTGTGAGTGTTTCTCCACATGATACGCACAACACATTAGACAAGCTGCCTCTCAGAGTAGGGTGAGGCCTTGGAGTTCACATACTCCTCAAATGAGATTCAGCAGCTGTTGCAATTCCTACAGCTTGCCACTAGATGTCGATAAAGGTCATAGGGCAGGCTCTCCCCCTCCCCGTGGGCTCTGGTGTACCTGGGGCAGGGGCGGTGCGGGGCCGAGGCTGAGGTCTGTCTCGATGGCTGACACCGGCTGCACCCTGATAGCCGGCCTCTGGTACTCGGGACTGGAGGTGACGGTGCTGTAGGCCGGGGGACCGGAGGTGGTTTGCCTCTGAAGCAATTGCAGGATGGCCTGGATGTCCGCTGTCATCTGGGACTCCAGTCTGTGGTGGGCGGAGGAAGCAAAAAAGACAGTATGTAATGGCAAATAAACACCATGAACTGTCCCAGGCTCAATTAGGACCAATTTTACATGATAAAAGCTTTGATCAAATTGCACTTGCTTGATAACCTTGCACAAGTTTCGCGTGAGATCATGAGATCACAATCACACGACAAATCCATTTTGCCACGCTCCAATCTATTGGTTTGAATCCGAACCACCAGTGGTTCGCACCAATCAGTGACCTATGAGGCAGCTGCGGGCGGGCTTTAGGTGTGAAGATGGCGAGAGTGAGCCCATGCTAGATGTGATAGATCTGATGGACAGATAGTTCATCCAATCACCTGCCAGACATTTTTTGAAAGTGGCTGCCGTTTGAAACGGTTTCCCAAGCAACTCGTTCCCAGATGGTTATGTGAAAACAAACCATCTGGTAGCATCAGTGAATAACCAATTGATAACAAATAATGTATTGACCACTATAATGCAATATACCATTATAACATATGAATGCAAAAGTACCAAAATAAACAAACCTGCCTGTCCAGATTGGGTCACATATTTACAAATTCCTATGGCACTATAGGGAAGTTGCATGTGTACTCAGTTATATTATTATTATTGTTATTATATATGAAGTTGCATGTGTACTCAGTTATATTATATTATTATTATTGTTATTATATATGAAGTTGCATGTGTACTCAGTTATACTTTTCTTTTCTTTTCTTTTTTTGCAATCAGGTATGCTCACAATTAGAAGTAATTTTAAGATGAAGTTGAAGGTGAACTTGAGGTATGTTTCTGAAAGATGCATCAAGGTATTATGTATGAGCATTATGTATGACGACACCACAAAGCTGACTGATCTCCAGACTGGTCTGTGGAGTGACTCAGAGAAACGGATAGGCAGAGAAGAACAAACGATAAGGAGAGAGCTGTAGCTTTCTGCTCCGGTCAGCTCACAGGAGAGCAGCTTTTGTGCAGTCTGGTGACAACACCGACATAAACCAAAAACTAGTTGACCTTGCAGAAGTTGTTTGGAGTTGTAAATGCTCTTGAGGCTTTTATTGGGGAAATAATTATCGTTGCTAATCAGGACTGATTTACATACTGAAGACAAACAGGAGATGAGCCCCCTGCTGAGCTACTGATGTTTCCTCCCCATGTGTATCTGGAGCACTAATCTCTCACATCAGTCCTCTATCAGGGTTCCCACACCTTCGTAAACATCCCATTCAAGGACTTTCCAGACCCAATCGCCTTAATTCAAGGACCTAACAAGGCATAGTTTGAGACAGGGGTCAAGGTTAATTACGTAAATTCCGGACTATAAGCCGCGGCTTTTTTCCCGTTTTTTGGCCTTTTTTGGCCCCTGCGGCTTATATAACGGTGCGGCTTATCTATGGATTTTTTCCCCCAAAAAAAAAAAAATCTCTCTTTTTTAGCACTCTTTCTAACTATAAATCCACTTCTGTTTTAATTTCCTCTCTTGCCCTCTTTTAACAACATAACATAACATAACATAACACAACACAGGTAAGCAGAAAGAAAAAGACGAAGCAATCACTGCCATGAATGAGGAAATGACTCACCTGCTGGAGGCTGGAGATACACGGCTTGGGCTAAACTTTTACTCCGTGAAACACTATCGATTAAGTCCGACATCGCTCAGAGGTTTGAGCAGCTTGAAAACAAGTTTGAAAACGTGCAGAAGTCCATCCACTCACTCACTAAAGAAAATAATGCAACCGTGAACATAGTTTCTAATGCGGAAAAGCGCATCAGCGCACTGGAGGACAAAAACAACACAGTGAGTCCGAAAGTGGATAAAATGCAAAAACATCGAAACGCTGCACACGCAGGTTGATGACTTAATCAGCAGGAGTAAAAGAAATAACATTCGCCTGATCAATGTAAAAGAGGGAGCTGAGATTGGTGACATGGACGCTTTCGTGGCAAAATCCTGTGTTACATCCTGGACCTGAAGGAAGGCGAGAAACCACCAGAGGTGGACAGGGCACACCGGGCGCCTCGGCCACGTCCAGACCCCGGCCTGCCACCGAGGGCCATCTTCATCTGCCTACTCCGCTGGCCCGACCGTCAACTCATCCTCCAGGCTGCGGGGAAGAAGCCCCTCACCTGGGAGGGTACGCGCTTTTTCGTCCGGCTGGACCTCTCCGCGTTGGTGCAACAGAAACGCGCAACATACAACAGCATCATCGAAAAGGTTAAAGTCAATGGATATCGCTTTGGCGTACTGTACCCAGCGAGACTCGTCATAACCATTGATGGACAGCGGCGGAACAAGAGCTCAAAGTGAAACTGCCGAATATCTTTTGAGTTGGACTGGTCAATAGTACTGTGAGTAACTAAAATAAAAAAATAAAAAACGGAATTCTCTCTTCTTTAGCACTCTTTCTAACTATAAATCCACTTCTGTTTTAATTTCCTCTCTTGCCCTCTTTTCACCACACCGCGGACACTGTGCACTGTAAAAAAAACAAAAAATACCATTAAAACACCCGCGGCTTATAGTCCGGTGCGGCTTATATAAGAAAAAAATAGTCAACTTTGAAGGTGCGGCTTATACACCGGTGCGCCTTATAGTCCGGAATTTACGGTACTGTTTAACACTGAGAATTTTAATAATGAGAACTAGCAGGCTTTACAGAGGCTCACATACAATTAAAAAGAGAAGAGAGGCTTGTGGTGTGAACAATTCTCAACTGATTAATAATAAATAAATAAAATCTATTCTTGCACAAAATATATAAATTCAAGCACTTTCATTGACCCATGTCTATTTATGTTTATTTTCAAAAACTTTCAAGGCCTTGATTTTTTCTCTCAAATTCACAAACTTTCAAGGACCTGTAGGAACTCTGCTCCATACCTGTCTGCTGTCAGATATGTAAATCAGCAAGTGTGCCATCGTCACATATTGTAGAATGATCCTGTTTGGCTGCTGGCCTGATGGTAAATGTCATTCCTCTATGTATTTGTAAGAAGAAATTAATTCAGAAGACCTTTCTTTAAACAAGGCCCCTTGTGGTCCTACTAACGATGTTGGTTGTTTTTCAGTTTGTTAGTGTTGCTGTAGTAATTGCCATGTTGATTAAAAGCCTAATGACCATAATCATCACCACTCATGATGAAACTGGTGCTATAATATGCCAGCCCTTTCTGTCAGCTTATGAACGTTACATCCTATAATATGCCAGCCCTTTCTTTCACCTTATGAACGTTACATCCTATAATATGCCAGCCCTTTCTGTCAGCTTATGAACGTTACATCCTATAATATGCCAGCCCTTTCTGTCAGCTTATGAACGTTACATCCTATAATATGCCAGCCCTTTCTTTCAGCTTATGAACGTTACATCCTATAATATGCCAGCCCTTTCTGTCAGCTTATGAATGTTACATCCTATAATATGCCAGCCCTTTCTTTCAGCTTATGAACGTTACATCCTATAATATGCCAGCCCTTTCTGTCAGCTTATGAATGTTACATCCTATAATATGCCAGCCCTTTCTTTCAGCTTATGAACGTTACATCCTATAATATGCCAGCCCTTTCTTTCAGCTTATGAACGTTACATCCTATAATATGCCAGCCCTTTCTGTCAGCTTATGAATGTTACATCCTATAATATGCCAGCCCTTTCTGTCAGCTTATGAATGTTACATCCTATAATATGCCAGCCCTTTCTTTCAGCTTATGAACATTACATCCTATAATATGCCAGCCCTTTCTTTCACCTTATGAACGTTACATCCTATAATATGCCAGCCCTTTCTTTCAGCTTATGAATGTTACATCCTATAATATGCCAGCCCTTTCTTTCAGCTTATGAATGTTACATCCTATAATATGCCAGCCCTTTCTGTCAGCTTATGAACGTTACATCCTATAATATGCCAGCCCTTTCTGTCAGCTTATGAACGTTACATCCTATAATATGCCAGCCCTTTCTTTCACCTTATGAACATTACATCCTATAATATGCCAGCCCTTTCTTTCACCTTATGAACGTTACATCCTATAATATGCCAGCCCTTTCTTTCAGCTTATGAACATTACATCCTATAATATGCCAGCCCTTTCTTTCAGCTTATGAACATTACATCCTATAATATGCCAGCCCTTTCTTTCAGCTTATGAACGTTACATCCTATAATATGCCAGCCCTTTCTTTCAGCTTATGAACATTACATCCTATAATATGCCAGCCCTTTCTTTCAGCTTATGAACGTTACATCCTATAATATGCCAGCCCTTTCTTTCAGCTTATGAATGTTACATCCTATAATATGCCAGCCCTTTCTTTCACCTTATGAACGTTACATCCTATAATATGCCAGCCCTTTCTTTCAGCTTATGAACATTACATCCTATAATATGCCAGCCCTTTCTGTCAGCTTATGAACATTACATCCTATAATATGCCAGCCCTTTCTTTCACCTTATGAACGTTACATCCTATAATATGCCAGCCCTTTCTGTCAGCTTATGAACATTACATCCTATAATATGCCAGCCCTTTCTTTCAGCTTATGAATGTTACATCCTATAATATGCCAGCCCTTTCTTTCAGCTTATGAATGTTACATCCTATAATATGCCAGCCCTTTCTTTCAGCTTATGAACATTACATCCTATAATATGCCAGCCCTTTCTTTCAGCTTATGAACGTTACATCCTATAATATGCCAGCCCTTTCTTTCAGCTTATGAACATTACATCCTATAATATGCCAGCCCTTTCTTTCAGCTTATGAACATTACATCCTATAATATGCCAGCCCTTTCTTTCAGCTTATGAACGTTACATCCTATAATATGCCAGCCCTTTCTTTCAGCTTATGAATGTTACATCCTATAATATGCCAGCCCTTTCTTTCAGCTTATGAACGTTACATCCTATAATATGCCAGCCCTTTCTTTCAGCTTATGAACGTTACATCCTATAATATGCCAGCCCTTTCTTTCAGCTTATGAACATTACATCCTATAATATGCCAGCCCTTTCTTTCAGCTTATGAACGTTACATCCTATAATATGCCAGCCCTTTCTTTCAGCTTATGAATGTTACATCCTATAATATGCCAGCCCTTTCTTTCAGCTTATGAACATTACATCCTATAATATGCCAGCCCTTTCTGTCAGCTTATGAATGTTACATCCTATAATATGCCAGCCCTTTCTTTCAGCTTATGAACGTTACATCCTATAATATGCCAGCCCTTTCTTTCAGCTTATGAACATTACATCCTATAATATGCCAGCCCTTTCTTTCAGCTTATGAACATTACATCCTATAATATGCCAGCCCTTTCTTTCAGCTTATGAACATTACATCCTATAATATGCCAGCCCTTTCTTTCAGCTTATGAACATTACATCCTATAATATGCCAGCCCTTTCTTTCAGCTTATGAACATTACATCCTATAATATGCCAGCCCTTTCTTTCAGCTTATGAACATTACATCCTATAATATGCCAGCCCTTTCTTTCAGCTTATGAACATTACATCCTATAATATGCCAGCCCTTTCTTTCAGCTTATGAACGTTACATCCTATAATATGCCAGCCCTTTCTTTCAGCTTATGAACATTACATCCTATAATATGCCAGCCCTTTCTGTCAGCTTATGAATGTTACATCCTATAATATGCCAGCCCTTTCTTTCACCTTATGAACATTACATCCTATAATATGCCAGCCCTTTCTTTCACCTTATGAACATTACATCCTATAATATGCCAGCCCTTTCTTTCACCTTATGAACATTACATCCTATAATATGCCAGCCCTTTCTTTCAGCTTATGAACATTACATCCTATAATATGCCAGCCCTTTCTGTCAGCTTATGAATGTTACATCCTATAATATGCCAGCCCTTTCTGTCAGCTTATGAATGTTACATCCTATAATATGCCAGCCCTTTCTTTCAGCTTATGAATGTTACATCCTATAATATGCCAGCCCTTTCTTTCACCTTATGAACATTACATCCTATAATATGCCAGCCCTTTCTTTCACCTTATGAACATTACATCCTATAATATGCCAGCCCTTTCTTTCAGCTTATGAACATTACATCCTATAATATGCCAGCCCTTTCTGTCAGCTTATGAATGTTACATCCTATAATATGCCAGCCCTTTCTGTCAGCTTATGAATGTTACATCCTATAATATGCCAGCCCTTTCTTTCAGCTTATGAATGTTACATCCTATAATATGCCAGCCCTTTCTTTCACCTTATGAACATTACATCCTATAATATGCCAGCCCTTTCTTTCACCTTATGAACATTACATCCTATAATATGCCAGCCCTTTCTTTCAGCTTATGAACGTTACATCCTATAATATGCCAGCCCTTTCTGTCAGCTTATGAATGTTACATCCTATAATATGCCAGCCCTTTCTTTCACCTTATGAACGTTACATCCTATAATATGCCAGCCCTTTCTTTCAGCTTATGAATGTTACATCCTATAATATGCCAGCCCTTTCTTTCAGCTTATGAACGTTACATCCTATAATATGCCAGCCCTTTCTTTCAGCTTATGAACGTTACATCCTATAATATGCCAGCCCTTTCTTTCAGCTTATGAACATTACATCCTATAATATGCCAGCCCTTTCTTTCACCTTATGAACATTACATCCTATAATATGCCAGCCCTTTCTTTCAGCTTATGAACGTTACATCCTATAATATGCCAGCCCTTTCTTTCAGCTTATGAATGTTACATCCTATAATATGCCAGCCCTTTCTTTCAGCTTATGAACATTACATCCTATAATATGCCAGCCCTTTCTTTCAGCTTATGAATGTTACATCCTATAATATGCCAGCCCTTTCTTTCAGCTTATGAACGTTACATCCTATAATATGCCAGCCCTTTCTTTCAGCTTATGAACATTACATCCTATAATATGCCAGCCCTTTCTTTCAGCTTATGAATGTTACATCCTATAATATGCCAGCCCTTTCTTTCAGCTTATGAACGTTACATCCTATAATATGCCAGCCCTTTCTTTCAGCTTATGAACATTACATCCTATAATATGCCAGCCCTTTCTTTCAGCTTATGAACGTTACATCCTATAATATGCCAGCCCTTTCTGTCAGCTTATGAACGTTACATCCTCAAGTGTGCCATGGTTTCCTTCAAGTGTTTAAATTATCACCTGCATATGCTTAGATTCTATTTCATTGCTTTTTATTCATTGTGTTTTTATTTGTTGTTTTCCATTGATTATATCTTATTTCGTGCTTCTGTTATACCCCCCCACCCCCCGCTCTAAATCCTATTACTTTTGCTGCTGCAATGACCCAATTTCCCCATAGGGATCAATGCAGTTTCATCTTGCCTTCATCTTCAAGAATAGGTTTATTAAACTGTCATCCCTATAACTGATGATCTGATGACTGGTATTATCTTTTGCCCTACTTTTCTCTGAGGCAAAAACAAAAACAGGTCTGACCATGCGACCAAATAGCAGAAACCATATGATGAGTCTTTAGCAAAAATATCATTGTGTAAATATTTTATGAAAGCACCAATAATCATCCCTACAATATTGTTGCGATATCGAGGTATTTGATCAAAAATATTGTGATATTTGATTTTGTCCATATCGTCAAGCCTACATCTCACATGTTGCTTTGACTTACAGCTGAACATTTAGCCCATTTGTAGAAAATACAGACATATATATCGTGTATCACCATTCAGCCTAAAAATACAGAGATATGACTTTTCTTCCATACTATTGCCCAGCTCTATGCCAAAGGAAGTGCGCTGTAGCTCACCTAGATAAACGGTGTGGTGCAGAAGGTTGTTGGTTAAATCCCTGTGTCAGACTTTTCTTTAAATGGATTTAGCGGGGGGTTCAACCCCAGTGGAGCACGGGGAGAACATGCAAACTCCACACAGAAAGGCCCTTTTGACGAGCCCACCTGGGCAGTAGGCACTGAGGACATGAGCGTACCAGGGGAGAATCGAACCCAGGACCTTCTTGCTGTGAGGGCGTTACCACTGCGTCACCATGCTGGCTTTAGAAATGTTCACATGATAAGCTGCTGGCTGTAAGATGCCAGCAGTGATGTATCTTTATCATCAGTAGTTTGAACACTGATATCAATAAGCTGATGAAGGAGACTGGACAGAGGTGCTGGGCTCTATTCTCCCACAGGCCATCGGCGCTATTACGGGCCTTAACCGCAAAAAAACGTGCCTTGCGCCTGTTTCGGCAAGATAGCAATAGGCTTTAGGCTGCCAAATGCGCTTTAGGCCGAATGGGCGTGGCGCAGTCCCAAAGTGGGCGTGTCGGCGCTAAATACCAGCCTAGTGATATCTTGGGACCTGGCCTACATTTAGCGCTTTGCGCTTTTGAAAAGCACGCCTATTCTGTGCCTTCACTGCTTCTTCTCTGTCACCCTTCTCTCTCTCTCTCTCTCTGAGTTCCCAGCATGCATTGTGTTTCTTCATTTCGCTACTAAATAGCCACCAAATGAGCCAAAATAGATATAAAAGGTAGTTCTAAATTAATGTGTAATGGTAACACAGCCTGCCATTGTCAACATTTCAATATTGGACCAAATCAAACATCGAAATGAAAATACCACCCTATGTGAAACATATATGTCCTCCTGGGCCTATATATACCCCTTGTCGAGTTAACGTGATTTAGAGAAGTAACAGCGGAACGCGCTTCGGAACGCGCTTCTAATGGCATCTGCTATACTGTGATGTCCCTCCAATAACTTGGCCCTATTTCACATTTAGTTTTACAATAAAAACACATTTATGCAATGACTTGACATAATGTAGGGTATATTTATGTGGATCATCCTTCCTGCAGCAGGCGAGAGAAAATGATATCTTTCTGGACAAACTTTCACCAATCTAATAGGCTATATTTTTCTAGCTGATGCATAGAACATTATTTTCACTTTGATCTTGCTATAGTGTAGCGTATTTACATGCTTGCAGTATTGAAACTGCAGTTAGATTGGTTTGAGAAGCATAATAATATGGAATAATAGCCTATAATGCAGACAGACAGGCTGGATGAAGGGAGGGGGGGGGGGGGCAGAGCGTTTGGCTTTCGTCTGGTTTTGCGGGATCACTGGAATTGGAGCTAAAAAGGCAAGCGTGCGATTCGTTTATTGCACTTATCCAATGAGCATGACGGTGCATAATTTTACGCCTAAAAGGCGTGGTTGTAATGCTTTGGGCTGCATCTAGCGCCAGCACGACGATATCAAGTGCGCCTTTCCACGCCCACTGCTTTGATCTGCGCCTGCCGCTCGGCCTAGAAACTGCGCCGATGCAACGATAGGGGCCGCTGTCTCTAGCTCAGCTGTTTGGGGTGTAGTTGTTCACTGGTTCATATCCCACCTGCCTCACTCTTTACGCTTTCAAATTAGATGCCAAAGCCCAAACTGAGAAATGGACAGTCTATGTGTTTTGTGTTTTCAAAAGGAAGTTGTACGCCTAGCGGCTGCAGTTGCACGCGGGTTTGTGACTGCAATGTCGGTAAAACTTCAGCTGTCTGTGGTTTCCTCTCTCTTTCATCTGGGTGTCCACTTTCAAAACTCTCTAACTGACTGAAGTCACAACCTCAAAACTGTCACCCAGCTGTCAAACTCTGTGAGCCACTGAGTCTCACAAGGTCAAGTCATTTCTGTCACAGCTTTTCAGTTTTCACTTGAGAAGTTCTTCAAAGTCCAAGCTTTTCACTGAGGCTCAAATCCCAAACCTCCAAATTGTGATGTGTCCATAGGTGTTATTTACAATGGGGACATGTCCCCACCACTTTTCAACACAAAGTGATGCCCTTGTGTACACGTATGTCAAATATGGTCTGACAGAGAAGTCTGGAAACATATGGAATTTTGAAATGGAAAATGTGTAGGAACCCTGATTTGACACTAATCTATGCAATGTATGGTATGAAATGTGATAAAATGTGATATTTCGTATGTTAATCCATCCCGATAGCGATACCTGGATTAACACTGTTTCTATCACAATAGAATTTAAATGTGCACTGACTGAGGACAAAAATAGAAAGACACAATGCTGATGTTTCTTTGTTCAGTGTGTACTCCACAGTGTTATCATTATAGAATAGTGTTTTGATGAATACTCATTTCAAACACTAGGGGGAGACTCAAACCATAACACCTGAGATGGTTATTGTAATGCTTGCGATTCTCAAGGTGGCGTCCATCCAGGAACATTAGGAATTCTGTCAATTAACATTAATTCCATTTACCAGAAATCAGCATGACGAGTGTGGTTACTGTGATTACAATCTCCCCACGTAAAAAAACAGTTCTGCAATTCTATATGAAATCATGCCAAATGAATAATAAATGAAAGATAAGGATCCCTGTGGCTCAGTGAGTAAACACTGGGGGTTTAAGAATTCCTGGTTAGTTAGTGCATATTTTTCAGTGACAGAACATGAGATGGAGTTTTGCATAGAGCTCTTATGGCAGGTGTCAGAACACCTAGCACCTGCACTGTTATACCATCACCTTATGCAGCGAGTTACATCATAGCATGGATGCCAGAGACAGCGGATCAGCTCCCCCACTCACTCTCAGCAGAAACAACGGGAACACTGAGACGGCACATTAACAGAGTCAGCGGAGGCTTTCCAAGTGTGGAGGGGGGTTGCCTCCCTGTCCCTCTGCCAGGAGCTGGTGTAGAGAGAGAGCAACTAGGGCAAATCAACTCTTTGGCGAGAGGCTGTTTCAGTAAGATGAGACCATGCCCGCTGCCTCAAGCCATTACCTCTGCAGGCCCTCGCCCTAACCGCCATAAATGAACAGATAGAAGAAGATGAGCGGCTGTGGGAGCCCAACCTTATGTCCATTCCACACTTTTTACCTTTTATTTCTTCAATTTATATCAATACAGTCAATTGACCTGGCTGGATTAAATGGGAATGGAGTAAGGCTGCAACTAAGGATTATTTTCATTATCAATTAATCTGTCGATTATTTTCCCAATTAATCGATTAGTTGTTTAGTCTAGAAAATGTCAGGAAAAATGGTGAAAAATATCAATCAGTGTTTCCCAAAGCCCAAGATGACATCCTCAAATGTCTTGATTTGTCCATAACCCAAATATATTCAGTTTACTGTCATAGAGGAGTAAAGAAACCAGAAAATATTCTTATTTAAGAAGCTGTAAACAGAGAATTTTTACTTTTTGTAAAAAAAAAAAGAAAGAAGAAGAAAAGAAGAAAAAGTTACTCAAAACGATTACCGGTAATCAATTGTCAAAATAGTTGTCGATAAATTTTCTGTCGATTGACTAATGGATTAATCGTTGCAGCTCTAGAAGATGGAACGTTTTTAGCAAACTCACTTTTTTGTCTTTGTCATAAATGTATCAAAACTCTCCATCACACCCACCATCCCAAGCAGGTGACGTCAGGAGACTTTGCAATGCGTCTGCATCTTGTGGCTCTGCACTATAAATAGAGAGCCTCTGTCTGCCTGGCCTGCCTCCCCCTCCTCTGGATCAGTACACCAGCCGAGAAGAGAATCACATGCACCACTCACATGCGCCGCTCTCCTTAATATGCCTCTGATGGTTGTCTAGGCAAAACAATTGTCTGTGCAACTTTTTATCCAACCAATTATGGGCAGAATCACAGGGTTCTAATCGATTACATTGTTGAAACGAGCTGCAAGTTTGCACAGCGGTGGGTTATGATCTGGGCGGGGAAGGTTATGGGCAGGTTGTATAGTCCTGGAAACCATTTGGAAAGTCTTGGAAACTACCTGGACACCACCATCATTTCTGGCCAAGCAAAGGGCTATTGCTTGTTCTATTGCTTTGTGTCTATTTAACCTGGGCGATGCCGGGTACACTGCTAGTAAACTATAATTACCATATATTTACCGGATAAATACTTAGTAATTGACTGTAAAAGGAAGCGCTACCTATCCCAGTCAATTCCCAGCTATGTTGCAACTTGCACCACGCCACACAGAATGCCAAAATAGATCGCTTATAGCCATACACCACAAAGTAAACAACTGAGAAATGTCCAAAACCACACTTATATAATTCAATACAGAGTCCTCATCTCAACGGGCCTGAAAATTCAAACCATCTAAACAGACCCGAGATCATCACATACAGCCTACTGACATCATCACATACAGCCTACTGACATCATCACATACAGCCTACTGACATCATCACATACAAGCCTGCTGAGTCTGAGACCGACCGAGTCGTGCTAGAAAAGGCAAGGCTGCTCAATTTAGGTTGACGGTGGCTAAAATCACATAGCACAACACGTGAGAGAGGAAAAGACACAAACAACAGAAATAAGCTAAACTAAACAGATTCTCAAATTAATTATTGAACTAAACCGGTCGGATTTATTGTAAGAAAATAAAGAAAAATGAGAGAGCAGAAACGGGGGAGAACAAAAACTGCTTCTTTTTTGTGATACTTGTCATCCAAAGACTGCTTGTCAAAATGGACCACTTCCGGCTTGGTCAGACATTCCTACAGACACAATTGGCCGTGTCTGCGGGTGGGAAGCCAGTCGGGTATCAGTCCTGGTCACTGCACTAGCGCCTCCTCTGGTCGGTCAGGAGGCTTGTTCAGTGGGGAGGGGAACTGGGGGAAATAGGGTGATCCTCCAACTCGCTACGTCCTGCCGGTGAAATTCCTCACTGTCACGTGAAAAGAAGCGGCTGGCGACTGCACATGTATCGGAGGAAGCATGTGCTAGTCTACAACTCTGACCCAGATAGGCAGAGGGGGTAGAGCAATGACGGGACAGCAGGGGAAATTGGCCAATCAGTGGGAGGCAGGATAGCATTTGTTGATTGTGATCGATCACTGATGATCACAATGTCTATGACATCAGTGATGATGTCACATTGTCTGTGACATCATCATTGATGATGTCATAGGATTGTGGATGTTGATTGTGTTCATGTTTGTCTATGATGTCATTGTGGATGTTGATTGTGTTTGTGGAAGTTGATTGTGTTCGTGTGTGTCGGAATCCACCCTATTGTAAGATAGTAGGGCGGTGTTCATGTGGGACCGCACCATGCAATCTGCCATGTAAGATGTATCATTACGACATCATCAGTGTCATAAATCACTGATGACATCACAATTCTCGAGTGACATCACTGATGACAGTCTATGATTGCTCGAGTGCCATCACTGATGATGTCATAGCTCTTTGAGTGTGAAGGCCTAAAAATGTAAAATATCACTGTAGATCTTTTTTCCCTCCACCAGATTCATTCCACACCCCTGAAAAGTGTTTTGGCAAATTTTGGAGGGGATCGGAGCAACGGTGCGCCTCGCAACTCCGAACAAATAAGACAGCTCTTCAATTATAGTAGTAGAGGTGGTCAGAATGATATCACACTCAAACAGACTCAAACTGGTGCTACACATTTAATTCAGGATTTCTGCAAGATGCTAAAAATATATATTTACATCAACAAGCAATTACTACAGCGTTTCTGCTTCACTGCTTATACAGAGATCTTGTAGTCTCGGTTGACAGCAGAACAACATGCAGGATGGCGAGTGTGGAGACAGCCGCCGAGCATGAACGGATCCTCCGGGAGATAGAGAGCACCGACACCAACTGTATCGGGCCGACCCTCCGGTCAGTGTATGACGGCCAGGAGCATGGCCTGTTCATGGGGAAGCTGGATGGGCGGATTAGGAACCATGACAGGGAGATCGAGAAGATGTGCAACCATCACTTCCAGGGCTTTGTCGACTCCATCACAGAGCTGCTCAAAGTGCGAGCAGAAGCCCAGAAACTGAAGAGTCAGGTGATCGAGACCAACCAGCACCTTCAGGATGATGGCAAGGGGCTCATCAGCTCCATGGAAGAGCTGTGCCAGTGTCGAGTGCAGCAGAGGAACATTGCTACCGCCATTGACAAACTGTCACACTGTCTGCCAGTCCTGGAGATGTACAGCAAACTGCAGGAGCAGATGAGGGCCAAAAGGTACTACCCGACGCTGCGGACCCTGGAGCAGCTGGAGCACACGTGCCTCCCCAGGGCGGGACAGTACCGCTTCTGCTCCATCATGGCTGACAACATCCCCAAGCTGAGGATCCACGTCCGGGATATGGCCATGTCGCAGCTGATGGACTTCCTAGAGAGCATCCGCAAACACTCTGACAAGATAGGGGAGGCCGCCATAAAGCAGGCCCAGCTGCAGCGCTCGCTGGACTCCATGCAGCAGAGGGCCCTGATTGGGCGACACGGCAGGAAGGAGGCGAAGTTGGGGGCAGGGGCGGAGAGTGACGGACAGGGAGGCAGTCCAGTGTTGGAACAGGACTCCAGCATTCTGGAAGTGGATGATGAAGAGGATGAGGATGAAGTACCAGGAGCTCAAGACTTGGTGGATTTCTCTCCAGTTTATTGCTGTCTGCACATCTACACTGTACTGGGTTTGCGTGACGTGTTTGAGAACTACTACAGAAAGCAGAGGAGGAAACAGGCTCGCCTCGTTCTGCAACCCCACTCTAACATGCATGAAACTCTGGAGGGATACAGGAGATACTTCCATCAAATAGTTGGGTTCTTTGTGGTGGAGGATCACATCCTCCACACTACGCGGGGTTTGGTCAACAAAGCGTACGTAGAGGAGTTGTGGGAGCTGGCACTGTCCAAAACCATTGCTACCCTGAGGACACACTCTTCGTACTGTGACGATCCTGACCTGGTGCTGGATCTGAAGAATCTCATCATCCTCTTTGCTGACACACTGCAGGGTTTTGGCTTTCCCGTGTCCCAGCTGTTTGACATGCTGCTGGAGATGAGGGAGCACTATGGAGAGATCCTGCTCAAGAGCTGGAACATCACCTTCAGGCAGGTGTTGGACCAGGACAACTACAGTCCAATCCCGGTAGCAACGGAGGAGGAGTACAGACTCTACACGTCCCAGTTTCCCCTGCAAGACCCCGAACTGGACAAGCTGCCCTTCCCCAAGAAGCTCCCCTTCTCAGAGCTTGTGCCCAAAGTCTACTGCCAGCTCAAAGAGTTCATCTACGCCTGCCTGAAATACTCTGAAGACCTGCTCCTTAGTTCCACAGAGGTAGATGATATGATCCGTAAGTCGACCAACCTGTTGTTGACAAGAACCGTCAGTCACTGTCTGCAGTACGCTATCAAGAAGAAGAAGGTCGGCCTGGTACAGCTGGTGCAGGTGATCATTAACACCACCCACCTGGAGCAGTCCTGCCACTACCTTGAGGAGTTTATATCAAACATCACCAATGTCCCTCCTGACACGGCCAATGCTACCCAGCTGTATTGGACCTCTACTTTCAAGGACGCCCGTCACTCAGCCGAGGCAGAGATCTACAACAATCTGAACGCCAAGATCGACCAATTCCTGCAGCTGGCTGACTATGATTGGATCGCCACGGTGCAGGGAGGCGGGGGCTTGACTCCCAGTGACTACCTGACCGACCTGATCGCTTTCCTGAGGAGCACCTTCAGTGTCTTCACCAACCTGCCTGGTAAGGTGGCTCAGATGGCCTGCATGTCAGCCTGTAAGCACATCTCCACCTCTCTGCTGCAGCTGCTGCTGGACCCAGAGCTCAGGCAGATCTCCATGGGAGCGCTGCACCAGCTCAACACCGACACCCGCGAGTGTGAGGGTTTTGCCATAGCCAGGCCGGTCGCAGGCTTCCAGGGTGACACATTGCTTCTGGCTTTCAGTGACTTGAGACAATTACTGGACCTGTTTACTCAGTGGGATTGGTCGACTTACGTGGCTGACTATGGTTGACCCACCTGTAAATACCCGAAGGTCAACCCACACAGCGCACTGGCCCTGCTGGAGAAGATGAGGGAGACGGGGAGGAAGAACGTCTTCGCCCAATTCAGGAAGACGGACAGAGACAGACAGAAGCTCAGAGACACTGTCCTCAAGCAGCTACGCAACCTCATCGCCCAGCACCACACCTAGAGAACAAGCCGCCTGATCATATAAATGTTCTATCATTATCCAAGGTCTGAATGTAAATAACTAATTTTTCATCACATTATTAATTGAAACAATCTTAAGATTGATTCTGAGATCGAGTCAGAGTGTTTCTCTAAGACATCAGCCTCCCTATCCTCACTCCTTAAGGGCTTATAGGGAAACTTCATCCGTATATTTCATCCGTGTTTTCCCTAGCCAAAGTGCACAAGTGAACAAAGTGTTCCTCACTGCCTAGAGCAGCTGCCACCAGGCCCGGACTCCCCAAAGGGAGGCCAGGCAACCGAGTTTTCTTGGTTGCCTGGCCTGCTAAATGGCCTGCAGGTGCATAAAATAAAATCACCACAATGCGGGGAATTAAGTGTTTGACGCTCAACATTTGCTGAGGGAGGACCCCCAGACCCCCCACTTAATGTGCTACCCCCCCCCCCCCCAATGTTCAAACGAAGCCTACAAATGCCTGCACTATAGCTACTGTCTTCCCTTTATGGTTTATGCCCTGGACAAAAAGTATACACCCCCCCTCCATTGTCATTGAGTAATTTTCACTCTGGTAGCAGTGCACAAAAATTCACCAGGATGCAGGAAATTAAGTCTTTGTAACAAAGATTTTCCTGGGGGGGGACCGGGACCCCAGTCCCCTGCTTAAAAAGTGGCCTGACTGCGGCTATATCTGGCGCTACTGTATATTTCCCAGCCTGAATGATTTTCCCAGTCCACCCCTGGCTGCCACTCTGCTAAAAATTATTTCTTCAGTGTGGGTTTCAGATGAGTGTTCACTGGTAGTGCTCTCGCCTTGCACTCTTGCTTCACAGCAAGAAGGTCCTGGATTTGATTCCCACCTGGGAAGGTGTTGGCACTGGGGGTGTCTCCCCATGCCTTCGGTGCCTAGTGTCCATGGGGGTTATGGGGGTTGAGTTTGCATGTTCTCCCTTGGGGGTTCCTCCATATAACATCAATATGAACCCCCCACTAAAAACATACAGAAGATCGTCGGTCCCCGGAAGTTGGTCCCCGGTCGTTTCACTGCAGCTGCCCACCGCTCCTGCCTGGCCAGCCCGTGGAGGAAGGACGAGCCAGGATGGGTCAAATGTAGAGGACAAATTTCATGGCACCTCCAGAAGCATGTGTGTACTGCCTGCCGTGCATGGAGCATGTGTGTACTGGCTGCTGTGCATGAAGCATGTGTGTACTGGCTGCCGTGCATGAAGCATGTGTGTACTGCCTGTCGTGCATGAAGCATGTGTGTACTGCCTGCTGTGCATGAAGCATGTGTGTACTGCCTGCTGTGCATGAAGCATGTGTGTACTGGCTGCCGTGCATGAAGCATGTGTGTACTGGCTGCTGTGCATGAAGCATGTGTGTACTGCCTGCTGTGCATGAAGCATGTGTGTACTGCCTGTCGTGCATGAAGCATGTGTGTACTGCCTGCTGTGCATGAAGCATGTGTGTACTGCCTGTCGTGCATGAAGCATGTGTGTACTGCCTGCTGTGCATGAAGCATGTGTGTACTGCCTGCTGTGCATGAAGCATGTGTGTACTGCCTGTCGTGCATGAAGCATGTGTGTACTGCCTGCTGTGCATGAAGCATGTGTGTACTGCCTGCCGTGCATGAAGCATGTGTGTACTGCCTGTCGTGCATGAAGCATGTGTGTACTGCCTGCTGTGCATGAAGCATGTGTGTACTGCCTGCTGTGCATGAAGCATGTGTGTACTGCCTGCTGTGCATGAAGCATGTGTGTACTGCCTGCTGTGCATGAAGCATGTGTGTACTGCCTGCTGTGCATGAAGCATGTGTGTACTGCCTGCTGTGCATGAAGCATGTGTGTACTGCCTGCTGTGCATGAAGCATGTGTGTACTGCCTGTCGTGCATGAAGCATGTGTGTACTGCCTGCTGTGCATGAAGCATGTGTGTACTGCCTGCTGTGCATGAAGCATGTGTGTACTGCCTGTCGTGCATGAAGCATGTGTGTACTGCCTGCTGTGCATGAAGCATGTGTGTACTGCCTGCTGTGCATGAAGCATGTGTGTACTGCCTGCTGTGCATGAAGCATGTGTGTACTGCCTGCTGTGCATGAAGCATGTGTGTACTGCCTGTCGTGCATGAAGCATGTGTGTACTGCCTGCTGTGCATGAAGCATGTGTGTACTGCCTGCCGTGCATGAAGCATGTGTGTACTGCCTGCTGTGCATGAAGCATGTGTGTACTGCCTGCTGTGCATGAAGCATGTGTGTACTGCCTGTCGTGCATGAAGCATGTGTGTACTGCCTGCTGTGCATGAAGCATGTGTGTACTGCCTGCTGTGCATGAAGCATGTGTGTACTGCCTGCTGTGCATGAAGCATGTGTGTACTGCCTGTCGTGCATGAAGCATGTGTGTACTGCCTGCTGTGCATGAAGCATGTGTGTACTGCCTGCTGTGCATGAAGCATGTGTGTACTGCCTGTCGTGCATGAAGCATGTGTGTACTGCCTGTCGTGCATGAAGCATGTGTGTACTGCCTGCTGTGCATGAAGCATGTGTGTACTGCCTGCTGTGCATGAAGCATGTGTGTACTGCCTGCTGTGCATGAAGCATGTGTGTACTGGCTGCCGTGCATGAAGCATGTGTGTACTGGCTGCCGTGCACGCGTGGTGTGACCAGTTTAATCTAATCATGGCCTAAGTTGCTTGAGACCCTTCCATGACAAGATGGATTAATGGGAAACACCGGCACTGCACCCCCCCCCCCCCCCCCCCGCGCGTACCTGTTGAGGTGCTCTTGCAGCAGGTCCAGCCGTTGCTCCACCTCTCCGTAGGTGAGGTCCGTGTCGCTGTCCTCCACGGCCGTGGCCTCCTGACCCTGGGCTGACTCCTCCGTGCCCTCCTTGGGAAGCTCACACGCCCACTCCTCTGTATGGAGATCTGTAGGGAGAGGTGCGTGTGCACACACACACACACACACACACACACACACACATACACATAAATGATCTGGGTTATTAGAACAGTGCCCCGGGGGAGCCATCTTGGTCTATTGTGTCTACTCATCATGGAGCTTCCCGAGCGTTGGCTTACCTCCTTCCTGAATCCTAACCTCTAACACACATCTGACTCCCCTTGGCTTTTCTGTGCGTGCGGAATAACAGCGCCTGGCCTTCGGAGATGAAATTGACATTTCCTCTGCCTTTGCTCCTGCTGTGCTGATTATAAGAATCAATATCACTTTGCTTTCTGCTCGGGCAGAAATCCTCTTACGGCTGCAGCAGCTGAATTATAGGATATTACTGTCAAATCAAAATCCACTGACACAGCTTCCCATCTCAGAGCAGATCGTGTTAAGTTGAACGTGGCCGTTAAAATGCTGTTGCAAAGTTTATTCCATCATTCTGTTGTCAGGATAATAATGTGTTACTGTTTGTGCGCGTGCGCCCATGTGTGAGTGCAAGGCTGGGTATCGCTACTTGATATCTTTAAGGTATTGACCGAAATAACCCAGTACCAAGTGGTATCGGAACTTTCCATTCAAACGATACCAGCATTCGATCGACCTTTTTGTATACAGATTTAGAAAGAAATTACTATTTGTATGGTTTTGCTCACAGCCAATCACCACAAGCGTTATTTAATGCAACATGTGATTGGCCCACTACCGCAGCAGCTACAGCAGCTACAGGTAAAGTCGAGTGCGGTGTATGTGACGGAGTTGGCAGTTCAGTGTGCCAAGATGCCTACAGGGATGAGGTCAGCAACCTGTTAGAGTGGTGCTTCATCAACAACGTGGCACTCAACACCTCCAGAACAAACAATGTGGAAAGTGACTAGCTTCAAATTCCTAGACACACACATCTCCCAGGACCTCACATGGACTGTTAAAGATGAGCTGAACCCAAAAATGACATTTTTTTTATAGTTCACATACCTGGGTATTCAGTGCACTTATTTAATAAAGTATGCAAAAAAAATCAAATTTCTTTAGTTTTTCACACTTTTTCACATCAAAAGTTACAATTTCATTCATAACTGTAATCTACAGTATGGTGACGTAACGAAGAACTATAAAATTTCTACCCCATTTCAACCAATCATATCACGACATGGCAGCTGTCAATGAATTCATTTCAAGGAGAAAATTCTATAGGCAAGATGGCCGCCTAGTGCCGACATGGGCAGACTTTTCTAAGCCCATATATGTTAATATACTTGGCCAATAAGTATATAACATACAAAATAAAACAAACGGTAATGTCTTTAATGTAGAATGCATAGGACATGTAACTGGTTCGTTAAACTTGCATTCCAGGAATTTCTTGAGGACCAACTCACCTGGGAGATTTCAAACTATTTGGGACCCGTTTCTGGCCTACCTTGACGAGGTTAGGGGTGACGGGTGATTCGCCCGGCCGGTCTCTCTCCCTTGTGTGGGATGCCACTCATATATATCTATATATATATTTACAAGCACAATATATATATATTTACAAGCTGTATGTAACCGGTGTTGTGATTTTGGAGTGTATGTATGTTTTTTCTTTCTTTTCCTGTATCTGAGTTTGTTTGTTTTTTTTGTTTTTCTGTGTTCTAAATAATTGAAATAGCAAAAAAAAAAAAACTTGCATTCGAGGAATAACTTTAACGTCCACGGGTCTTACCCCGGACCCTCGGACATTCCAAGCCGGCAGGTGGCACACACGAACAGCAGTATGCGCGGAGACAGCCTCCCCCTCGGCTCTCTGCGGAGCTCACTCGCGTAGCCCTGGAACACGCTCGATTTGGGGGCGGGACACGCCAGGATTGGCCCACGCCAACTCCAGTCCACGGAACTGTCAAATCAAATCGACACGCTATGGCCTGTCTCTCAACCCTCTTTCATCTCAGGCACTATCTGTTTTCGGTCTGATACGTCATCGACCCTCTCTGAGACCCGGTTCATGTGCTCTTTCACACTACAAGAAGGCACTGAAGGGGCTCTATTTCTGAGGACATTGAGGAAAGCTAACCTGTCCCAGCAACTGCTGCGGTCCTATCACTGCTCTGTTGAAAGTGTACTCACCTATGGCATCTTGGTGTGGTATGCCAGCTGCACTGAGGCTGGCAAAAAGGCTCTTAAAAGAGTCATCAAATCAGCAGAGAAAATCACCAGCACTCAGCTCCCTTCACTTGAGGATATATACAGAACCCCATGTCTACGTCGGGCCACAAACAGCATGAAGGACTCATCCCACTGAGGTAACCACCTTTTCACTCTGCTGCCCTCTGGAAGGTGCTACAGGGCTATCAAGACCAGGACCACACTTCCAGACTTCTGAAAAGTTTCTATCCAAGTGCCATCAAAAAGTACTGAACTCTGTCAAATAACTCATCTCTTGGACTGTCCATATTCTGGAACTAAGTACAATAACATGCAGAGTATATACTGTATGTGTGTTGATCTGATGAAGATTCGGCTGCTTCTGTTTTATTTTGTTTGTATATACTACTCACAGGGGACACACTCATGGTACAGCTGTGCAATGACAATAAAATAATTCTAATTCTAATTCAAAACATTCAGAAGTATGGCTACCCTGCACGTCTGTGAAAAAAAGAGGTACTACTGGTATCATAATTTTTTTAAACAATACCCAGCCCTATATGTGCAGCAGTTTGAAAGAGTCGAAGCCCCTGCAACACAGTTGCCTCTTTCAACAGGTGGTTAGATTAGGCCAAGCCACAGACACAACCTGTCCCCAGTGTGTTTGGTCCACACGTACTGTAGCAGACACAACCTGTCCCCAGTGTGTTTGGTCCACACGTACTGTAGCAGACACAACCTGTCCCCAGTGTGTTTGGTCCACACGTACTGTAGCAGACACAACCTGTCCCCAGTGTGTTTGGTCCACACGTACTGTAGCAGACACAACCTGTCCCCAGTGTGTTTGGTCCACACGTACTGTAGCAGACACAACCTGTCCCCAGTGTGTTTGGTCCACACGTACTGTAGCAGATACAACCTGTCCCCAGTGTGTTTGGTCCACACGTACTGTAGCAAATACAACCTGTCCCCAGTGTGTTTGGTCCACACGTACTGTAGCAGATACAACCTGTCCCCAGTGTGTTTGGTCCACACGTACTGTAGCAGATACAACCTGTCCCCAGTGTGTTTGGTCCACACATACTGTAGCAGATACAACCTGTCCCCAGTGTGTTTGGTCCACACATACTGTAGCAGATACAACCTGTCCCCAGTGTGTTTGGTCCACACGTACTGTAGCAGACATAACCTGCCCCCAGTGTGTTTGGTCCACACATACTGTAGCAGATACAACCTGTCCCCAGTGTGTTTGGTCCACACGTACTGTAGCAGATACAACCTGTCCCCAGTGTGTTTGGTCCACACGTACTGTAGCAGACATAACCTGTCCCCAGTGTGTTTGGTCCACACGTACTGTAGCAGATACAACCTGTCCCCAGTGTGTTTGGTCTCCACGTACTGTAGCAGACACAACCTGTCCCCAGTGTCTTTGGTCCACACGTACTGTAGCAGACACAACCTGTCCCCAGTGTGTTTGGTCCACACGTACTGTAGCAGACACAACCTGTCCCCAGTGTGTTTGGTCCACACGTACTGTAGCAGACACAACCTGTCCCCAGTGTGTTTGGTCCACACGTACTGTAGCAGATACAACCTGTCCCCAGTGTGTTTGGTCCACACGTACTGTAGCAGACATAACCTGTCCCCAGTGTGTTTGGTCCACACGTACTGTAGCAGATACAACCTGTCCCCAGTGTGTTTGGTCTCCACGTACTGTAGCAGACACAACCTGTCCCCAGTGTCTTTGGTCCACACGTACTGTAGCAGACACAACCTGTCCCCAGTGTGTTTGGTCCACACGTACTGTAGCAGACACAACCTGTCCCCAGTGTGTTTGGTCCACACGTACTGTAGCAGACACAACCTGTCCCCAGTGTGTTTGGTCCACACATACTGTAGCAGATACAACCTGTCCCCAGTGTGTTTGGTCCACACGTACTGTAGCAGACACAACCTGTCCCCAGTGTGTTTGGTCCACACGTACTGTAGCAGACACAACCTGTCCCCAGTGTGTTTGGTCCACACGTACTGTAGCAGATACAACCTGTCCCCAGTGTGTTTGGTCCACACATACTGTAGCAGATACAACCTGTCCCCAGTGTGTTTGGTCCACACGTACTGTAGCAAATACAACCTGTCCCCAGTGTGTTTGGTCCACACGTACTGTAGCAGCAGCCAGACAGTGAAAGTGAGGATTTCCTCGAAAGCTTGCTTGAGATCTACATCCTACTGCAGCCTTCTGTGCAGAAGCTGCCCAGTCGAGCCTCAGACTGTCTAAACTGTACTGGGATCCGCAGGAGGACTTTACCGCTCTCTTACAGCTCTTTATTGCACACTGCTGCCAGACAGTGTATTTACCCCATATACTGTAGTACCACACACCTGCTCTGCTCTGTTTTGTGCCGATGTGACTAAGTGCTGTGCTGCACCTGGTATTCAAGGCAGCTGAAAAAGAAAAAAAGGAGGAAAAATCCCTCACGATGACACAATTGCACACTTATATCTCGTATACGAAGATTCAAATGTGACAAAACTTACCACCTACAGTAATTTAGACAACATGATTTTGCCTAATGTTTCCTGTAAATCCTTTTTTTGGTCATGTCCTGTGATCTAAAGGGGTGACCCCAGTTGCTGAACATAATCCTCTTCAGTTTGATTACTGAGTGGGTTTTAGGTTGCATCAAAATGACACATAATCCTTGTTTGGATTTTTAATAGGTGTGACATTCCACTTCTGGGGCTGAGGGATATTTGGGTTTTTATAAATTAACTTCTGAGTCAATTACCCTTTCGGAGGAAAACTTTAGAGGACAACCATTGCACCGTGGTTTATATTCAACTCAATTCAGCTCCCCGAGGCTAAAATATCCAGCAAAAAGCAAGAAATATCATGCTTTAATATTCTGCAAAATACCCTGAAATATTCTAACCTGACGCTGCCAGATGGACGGTATAGCTCCACATAGGTTTCACTAAACCAGTCGATCTGGGTTTGAAGTCACCAGACCCGCTGACGGAGACGGGCACTTTGTCCAAGCTACTTGGCAGGTGATTGGATGACCCATCTGTCTATCACCGCTGGTGGGTGTTAACTTCAACCAATCAGATCGCGGAAGGTGCCTGTGGATGATCTCCGTGGTATTCATTGATTGAGTCCTCGCGGTCGTAAAGTCACCTTCGAAGCATTTAGTTAGATTATAACGAACTAGTTGTGTGGCTTAGCCTTCCCAAATGTTGAGGGTCGTTTTTTAGAATTTAATACATAGAATTGGGAACATTACATTCAATTTCATTCAGACTGCCTGTCACTTCCGCGATGTTGACGAGTGAAAAGAACTACAAAGACCATGTACCCACTACTTGCCCAGACGAGCCTGCCCGCCTACGGCCGCCGCTGATTCGTCGGCCCGGCAATGGCCGGCATGGCTCGACCAATCATCTTAAACTGCCTGTGCGGGTCCAGACCGTCACGGAGAACCAAATGAAATGTGAGTTCACGTGACGGGCGGTTTACCAGGCTAGAAATATTCTGCAGATTTACAGAAAATGTCATATTTATTTAAAGCAGCTACGAGCAAGATTTTCGATTGTTATTAAACAGTATAATTATAATATTGATGCATCACATCTTACCTATAATAGTAGCTGAGACCAAAGCCGTGTGAATCGGAGATTGCTCTCTTAAGTCTGTGTCTGTCTAAACTCGCGTCAACAGGGGGCTCTCTCTATCTCTTTCCTTACCGCCGGACCGGATAAACCCGGAAGTGAAACCCGGAAGTGAAACGCAGCTGCCTGTCTTACCCCGTTCGTGCTGCCTAGCAACATACCATAAACAAGCAGAACGCCATGCATACTCTCGCGAACATCTCTCGTTATATTCTAACAGGTTTTTTGGAAGTTATTTTGTGGTTATGGCCGAAGTGGCTGCTGCAAACCGTTTCATTTCACTTCCTGATCTGCCCTGACCACAGAGAGACTAACACTGGCTGATTCACTCGGGGTTCAAGCGAGACTACTCTGCGTTGGTCTCGTCTACTATTAGAGGTAAGATGTGATGCATTGATATTAAATTTACACTGTTTAATAACAATCGAAAATCTTGCTCGTAGCTGCTTTAAGAAGACAGAGATTTGCCTGCTATACATATATGTCTAGCCGTTTTCCCACATGCGCTTTTTACCGCTAAATGACCGGAACGCGGTCTAATGCCTTCATGTGTGAAAGTTGTTTTCCGGTATAAGCGCGACCCCGTTATCGCGGACATTTCACCAGTTTCGAGCCAGTCAGAAGAGCGGTATGCGCGATCAGGGACACAAGTGTGAAACGTGTCAAGTCATTTGCCGCGACACCGGTCCTTCTCATGGGCGAGGTGTACACACGTTGCTTAATGTTCCAGCGGGCATAATCTAATCATTCGCGCACATTAAAGCAAACTGGCGAAATGATCTTGTGATAATAAGAGCGTTATGTCAGCTTCATGTGTGGGCGTGCTGATTTCCCCCTCTCCCCTCTCTGCTGCCTGCTCACTCTCCAGTCCTTCAGTCCTCCTCCAGCAGCCCGACAGGGACACAGACAGCTCTGAGAGTCTTGCAACCCGCCCAACGCTTGTTGAGAAAGCAAAATGTGGAAGTATTTTGCTTACGTTGCCGACAGCGAAGGCAAGCCCGGACACATCAAACGAAGCCAGTCTGTAAAAAGTGCTTCAACGCGACGCAGGTGAACGGATAAACATTGAACCAGCCAGGCTATTTCTCTCAGACACGGATCCCAACTTCTTCAAATATTTCAGTTCAAAGACTGGTTAGCGAATGTGAATGATACAACATACATACCCTCTTAAGTCAAATGAGTGTGATTTATTGTGTGACAAGCAAACTTATTTCACCATCGGCGTTTTGCCGACACGTCACTCCCCACCCGCTCTGCAGTGCCGCCCCGCCCCCCAACATACAGGCAATTTCGCTGCTATATTCCCACATGCGAGCGCCCAGGTGTGAAGGGAAATTTCAGGACATGTCCGATATTGACTTACAGGTAATTTTCCGGGAACGCATGTGGGAAAACGGCTTAATTGAAACAGTTATGTCTGTCTCTCTGATGTTCTTTGTGTCTTAAACTTTGATTGTGCTGTTGTTTGATGTTTGGGCAAAAATAGAAAAAATCCGTTCAGGGAAACAATCAGTTGAATGACAGGGAGGAAAAAACATTTCTTTTGAAGAGGCTTTGCGCTGCATGTCTCTTTTCTGAATCTAAAATAGATTAGATAGATAGAAGGAGCGGGAATGGAAAAACGTGTATGTTAATATTCACGTACTGTATCTACAAAATGTGATACGTGTATTTTGGTTCAGAAATGTTCATATTCTACATTTTCGTGGATTCCAGAAACGTACAATGCTGACATTTGATTCTGGCAACTGGGCTGCATGGTCTCACCTTTATAGGGTTGGCTCTGTGCGCCGTCGTCAGCCTGGACGTCTGCGGCCCCGCTCAGCCCGAGGCCCAGGGTGTGGTCTCGAACCACCGGGTACCCCAGCACGCCCGGGTACCCCAGCACGCCCGAGCACAGAGGCCTCTGCTCCTCTTCCTCCTCCCTGCCTTCCTCCTCCTCCTCCTCTTCTTCCTGTGCGGAGTCTCTGTCTCTCCTGCGTTCTGCTGCAGGGGAGGCGTACAGCTGCCTCTCCCGCTTGGCATCGCAGTACGTGGCCGCCGCTGGGTCCTTGCTGTGGCCAGCTGGAAGAGACATGGAGGTGGAGATCAGTAAATATGTTGGGGGTAGAGCTGCACAATTAATCAAATATTAATCTCGATCACGATTTTGGCTTTCTACGATCACGAGAACTAGAAAATATTTTTTTATTACGATTTTTGTTTCAGACACCCGACCCCACCCACCCTTGCCCTTTTCTCCCCAATTGTAGTTGGCCAATTCCCCCTGCTGTCCCAGTCGTTGCTCCACCCCCTCTGCCCTTTGGGGAGAGTTGTAGACTAGCACGGTTCCTCCAACATGAAGTCGCCAGCTGCTTCTTTTCACCTGACAGTGAGGAGTTTCATCGGCAGGACATAACACGTGGGAGGATCATGTCAAGTCAAGTCAAGTCAAGTTTATTTATATAGCCCTAATTCACAAGCATGTCTCAGAGGGCTTCACAGAAAGTATGTCTAGCTGATTCTAGCTAACACACAGTAACAAGAATATACAGAATAAAGATAACATTTGAACATTTGAAGAAAGCAGGAGAGTGGAGGAGGGAGGGAGAGGGAGGAGGGAGGAGAGGGGGGAGGTGGGGAGAAAATAGGAAATGTGGAGAGGTGGGAGGGCGCAGGGGAAGGAGAGCAGTGGGAATGTGAGAGAGGGGAGAGGACAGAGAGGAGGAGAGAACAGAGAAGGAGAGGTGGAAGGGTACAGGGGAGGTAGAGTAGAGGTAGGGTCTAGGGTGGAGGGAGGGAGGGAGGAGAGGGGGGAGGTGGGGAGAAAATAGGAAATGTGGAGGAGGAGAGAACAGGGGAGGAGAGATGAGGGTGCAGGGGAGGGAGAGCCAGGGTAGGGGTAGGGTCTAGGGTTGAGGGAGGGGAGGGAGTAGGATATGGGCCCGGATTAGGGCGAGGGTGGGGAGAAATGGGAAATGTGGAGGAGGAGAGAACAGAGAAGGAGAGGGTGCAGGGGAGGGAGAGCAGGGGGAATGTGAGAGGGAGGAGAGGGCAGAGAGGAGGAGAGAACAGCGAAGGAGAGGTGGGAGGGCGCAGGGGAAGGAGAGCAGTGGGAATGTGAGAGAGGGGAGAGGACAGAGAGGAGGAGAGAACAGAGAAGGAGAGGTGGAAGAGTATTCTCCTCAGTTCCCCTCCCCCCAAACAGGCGCCCCGGCCGACCAGAGGAGGCGCTAGTACAACGACCAGGACACATACCCTTTAGTCTCTCCCTGTTTTGAGGGCGGGTCTATGGGTCAAAATTGAATGACTGACAGGTAATAGCACCAATAAGAGTGCTTTGTTTTCAAACGTCAACAGAGCCAGGTTGGGTGGGCATGCCTGATCACTAAAGTCGTTACTGATTATTGCCCCCAGGATTTCGGGGGAACCAATCACTGGCCATCAGTTTGGAGCTAGAAGTGTTCCAGACCCAGAGAGAGATCTGCAGCATGCAGTAACCTAGTGTATCAGCATACTCTCATATTATGCTCAAGTTCAAGTTGTATTATTACCCACATGGCCTTATCATGGGTCTGGCGGGGAGACTACATACCCTTAATCTGGCTTCCCACCTGCAGACACGGCCAACTGTGCCTGCATGGACGCCCGACCAAACCGGATGTAACACGGAGCTCAAACCTGCGACTCTCATGTTGGTAGGCAGGGCATCTACCACTGCACTGCCCGGGTGCCCTTGCCTCATTATCTTTGACAACAGGTGGAAGACTATTTGCTTCACGCTTGAGATGAGTCCAAACAACTAAAGGGTGAGTTGATCTTTCTCAGCCAGACTTTTATGCACCGTAATTAAAAACTGCTTCTGATCGTGTTGTGCAAGCCATAATCACCTTTTCTGTGCGATTAAACGAGCAGTAAATCAATGTGTGCGCTCATCTGCTTCCACTTTCATCGTTCTGGAGCAGAAATATGCACACCTGCTGAATTTGGGCGGATATGCCGACTGCTCTGCCGTGAAATGCATGGTTAAGTACATTCTCTGTCTTCGTTTGTGTTATATCGAGAGATGGTGATACTGTATTCTGAGGGCCCGTAACCATAGTGACCAATTAGATTTGCCTGAATCGATGCCAAACTGCTGAGTGCTGCTGTGTGGAGGCCCAACTCTCTGAGCTGTTAGAACTCAAATTACAACTGCTCCCGCGCTGCGAGCGGCTCTCGCTCGAACACGGCCAATTCTGTCATTTCAAAAGCTTCCCTGCAGTCTGGCAGGCAGGCAGGCTCCTGTGTTTATCTAAAGTGTGTGATTTGAATACATTTCCCTACCAAAATCACTTGTACTAGCTAGGGTGAGCACCTATAGCTGGGATGTGAGAGGGAAGGGAATGGGTGAGTGTGGCTGTGCTATTAGGGATTTTAAGTGGGCACGTCCCCTTATAGATATTTCAATGTTATAAGGCCCACAAACCTGCCACAAGGCATCGCAGTATACATGTACATGTAGCCCGGCTTCTTCATCTACTGATTGGGACTCAAACATAGGCTGTGGGGGGGAAATCTGGCACTGGATCCCCACATGATATGATTCACAATATGTTTGACACTGTGTCCTTGGATGAGAGACAACATTTTTTAATTTTGCAGACAGAAAGGTTTATGAATCTTTATGAAGACTTTACTTGGGCGGGCCGCCCAGGTGTATTAACGGCTGCCAAAGTATATTTGGCGACCCATTAGCATCTTTATTTTTTTGTCTGTCTGAACGACGCCATCCGTGATGGATTAAGAGGTCGACAATCTGGCCTCACTCTGCCCCTCCCGTACCTATTCGTTCTGCTATCGCAAGGAGGGTCTACTAACAATGGCACATGCTCTGCAGAGACACAGCGAGTGAGGTCAGGGTTTCCCACACATAGAAAAGTGACAGCACTGACCACCATTAAGTATTATAATTTTTCTCACTATTTAATTGTAGATCTGTGTAGCGCATTGATTCGCTCAGCCCCAATTGCTCCAAGCTCTCTCTCACTTGCTCTCTGTCTCTCTCTCTCTTTCTGTTGCTCTCTGTCTCTCTCTTGCTCTCTCCCCGGACGCGTCTGTCACCTCCCATTGCATGAGGCCTATCTTCTTCTTCCCATGAAGAAGAAGACGGCCAACTGAATTCCCGAAAAGAAGAACTAACAGTTAACGTTACTCTGAATACAGATGGGTTTCCGATATTAGCATGCTGTATTCACCTTATGTTCAGACCTTACAGTGGGCCAAATTCTTCCGGGTCCTATTAACACTTCCGGCGGTCACGGCGCCAAATATGAAAGAACGTCATGAAGAAGAGAGTTGTTTTTGTAGCGGACAGTGCAGGGTGTAAAAACAAAGAACGTAGCCTACTACTTTGAGCTCGGTACACAGCAAGCAAGCGGAGTATCCACTGTTAGCCAGGTCAGATAACGTTACCGTCGACAATGACGAGCACTTTCTTGTAAAACATACTCCAACAAAGAAAGCTTCAGAAGGTTTTCTGTTCTCCGAGCGCAGCTCGAGCCACTTACGTCTATAAGACCCGCAGACGTTAACATAATTCCCTGGAATGCGAGAATTAACGAGCCAGTTACATGGTGTTGCATTCTTAGACATTGCCGTTTGCTTTTATTTGGTATGTTACACACAATTGGCTAAACTATTAGTTAATTCAGAGTTAGATTATATTGGAGCAGCCAGCCATTTTTTTTTCTTTTTTTTTTTGCCGGAAGTCGTCGAACGACCACACAACCAGGTCAAATGGGCGTGGCTACATAAGGTGATATAGCATAGCTGCTACACTAGTCAGTATCCACTGAGTGGACTGATAACATAAATATAATTTTTTTAACTCGAACTCTGAATGTATTCTCCATCAATCCAGGTTAATAAAGAAGGAAAATTAGTAGTCCTGAGGAGGAACAAGACAGTCTGGACCAGAGGATCCGCTAATGCCTCCTCCAGACCTGACGAGAATTTGCCCGATTGTGGCCAAGATTCCCCCCTCCCGACTATCTCGGGAGTGCTCCCGATTTGAGCCTCGTCGGGACCGATAATCTGCCCATATGATCCTGTAGTGTGTGTGTGGGGTTCAAAGACTGCTGTTGACTTGTCGGGTTCTTCCCCGATTGTGAATCGGGCATATCAAACATTTTTGATATTTGCAACTCGACAGGCGATTCAATCTTGAGCAGAGAGCCAATGAGAGCAAGCGGGCGGGGGTTGTGGGTGAGAAATAAAGTGTGCTCCACAGTGGTGTTGGCGTGCTGCAAAAGTCTGCAGGCTGCAGAGAGAATGCGCAGAAAGGAACAGAATTTGGTACCAAAAACACGCACACAGCTCTCCATACACTGCCTCCACAACACGAGATCTCTGCCTAACACTTTTCTCCACTCCATAAAGCACATGTCTTACTGCTAAGTTGCCGATGCATTCTGACGCACTTTTAACGAGTCCATATTTTCGGCATGTGATTATATGGATTCGGGGGGGCAGCGGGGCTGTAATAGGCTACAATTCTCTGCTCTGAAGTCACGTTTAATCACTCGAGTTTCTGTGAGGTCCCAAGTCTAAATGTATAAACAGCGGTGCCTCAGGAGGTCCCTGAAGATCATCAAAGACACAAACCATCCCCACAACAGCCTGTTCTCCCTGTTACCCTCAGGGAGAAGATACAGGGTTCCAAAAGCACGCACAAATCGCTTGAGGAACAGTTTCTTCCCGCAGGCCACGAGACTCCTTAACATACACAAATAGTGTAGTAGCCGTACTGTACCGTACTGTAGCTGCTACCATTACGTATGTCTAATGTTTAATTGTATGTTTAATAAGGAATATGCTATTTGCACCTGTATGTCAAATACGCCGAATTTAAAACGCCGAGTTTAATTGTATGTTTAATAAGGAATATGCTACTTGCACCTGTATGTCAAATACACCGAATTTAAAATGTTTAAGCACGTCTAAAGTATGCACATGACATGTGCACCTATGTGCAGTGAATATGCCACTGTCTCTGACTTGTCTTATCACTATACTGCCTTATTGCTTGTTGTGTCTCTTGTTGTTTTTGCACTCATATGCCCTGTTATATTTGTACTATGTTGTAAACGGAGTCCACAGCACAAGAATTTCACACGTGATACTTGTACCATGGAGTGACAATAAAAATCTTGAATCTTGAATCTTGAATCTTGAAGTCCTCCGAGGTGACAATCTTCAGCGTAATCGTCAAGTGTGTGGGGTTGCGTCTGAACGGTAGCGATTGTGTGTGCGTTCCAAGATTGAAATGTTAAAAAATCTGTTATGTCTGTCGTGAGGTGTGTGGACTCTCAAGATTTGTATCATCTTCAAGGAGTTGAAAATATTTAGGTCTGGGGGAGGCATTAGCAGTAAAACAGAGCAGATAATGTCACAATATTAAAGGCCGTAATTGAATGATGAGACTGACAGCACAGAGGGATGTAGAGAGGCAGAGAAACACAGTTCTCTGTAAAAAGGAGCCTCATTTCTATTCTTTGTACCTTGTAGACAAAAGCAAGCAACAAAAATAATAATGTACAGTAGCACTGTTTATATTTCCAAGTTCTGTTATCTTTGACACAAATTACTTGATCTAGTACTAAATATATACATGGTATTATATATATATATATATATATATATATATATATATATATGTATATATATGTATGTATACCACCTACCACCACAAATAGATTTTATTTCTGTGGTAAACAAGTGAACACTGATGTGATTGCTAGACCCATCTTTGTTTGAGGTAACCAAATGAGCACCAAATGTGCCAGAATACTGAAATTTGTCATAGTTGGGAGCTTCCAGATGTGAATTCATCCCAGCACACAGCCAACAACACTGGATCTTACAATTGAAGAAGCCCTGTAACAGCAGTACTGATTGTGGTCTTGCGAGGGATTCTGTCTCAACCTTACCTGTGGAGGACTTCCTTCTGGAGGACGCCCGTCTGCGACATTTGACTTCATCCATGTGAGAATTATTGGTGGTCTATAGACAAGGGACAGAACAGACTGTATGACCAGACTGAGCCAGGTGAGACAGCTATATAATGACACAGTAGATAGTACACACATGAAGGCACTAACACACATGTACTTGGGGGGGCCCGGGGGGCACTGTTAAATGTGACCCTATTGGCCTACGATCAAATCTGAGATGTACAATATATGCAAGTCACACTCTTTACATTAAAAGTAATATTTCTTTAACTAGGGTAGAGCTGCAACGATTAATAATCGATCGACCGCAAATTAATCTCCAACTATTGATATAATCAATTAATAGTTTAGACTTGTCTGGGTCCAGACCTTCAAATCCGCCTACTCCACAAGTTGAGTGTAATGAGTGAGTTGACAGTAAACTGATTATCTTTGGGTTGTGGACTGTTTTTGATTTGAGGATGTCATCTTTGTCTTTGGGAAAAAAGTGATTGACACTTTTCACCACTTTGTGACATTTTATAGACTAAACGACTAATCGATTAGTCGACAAAATACAGTAATCGACAGATTAATTGATAATGAAAATAATCGTTAGTTGCAGTCCAAAATTATGGAATATCAAAAACATGATGTGTTGTTGTTGGAGCCCAATTCCAGAACTTTCTCTCCTGACTCCATCTCCCTCTCTACTTTCCAACTCAATGAACTAAATAAAAATGCCAACATTAAAGGAATAGTTAATCTAGTTTTGGTAGCCAGAAGTTTTGGTGGCACTGTTCTGTATCAGCTTTCTCCAATAGATCTACAGTGGCTGGGTCCTGGTCCTTCAGAGTTCCAAGAAGAGGGAAGAGAGAAGAAAATGACCATAAAATTACTCCAAACAGCTTAGGCAGCATACTCATAATAATTATTATTATAAAAATAAGTGTTCTGAAGCCAAGAGTCCAATATTTACCTCGTTATCTCCTAGAATTTCTGCTCTTACTTCCAACTCGTAAATACAACTCCTTGTCTATTCAGTACTTTAGTTTCTGGTCACAAATAACATTCATATTTTATAGTATATTGGCTAAACGCAGTGATACTCGAGTGGCCCTCTGACTATTTTCAAATTCACAATGAAAATTTATGTTAAATAGAGTTTGACTGAGCTCCAGCGGCCCGCTTGCCACCCAGATATATGTACGTTATATATACGGTATATATATTTCAATCATGAGAGGTCAGTTGGTAGGATTTAACAAACTTTATTTAGCAATCGGCATACATGGCAAATACTTTGGCGCATGACTCCATTGGCCAGTGGCGCTCCTCTTGAGGCGAGAGGAGGGCATCTGCATAGGCTAGGATAGGGGATCCCCCAAAAGGAAGATCCGATTACCGGAGGTTAATTGAGATCGGACCGTCACTTGCCTTACTTTGACTAGGCGTCTTACAGCAGTGACTCGCTGCTGGAGCTTCCCGGTTTGGCCTTGCTTTTGACCTGCGGGCACCGGTAGTTTGACTGTACTTTTCTGGCCTTCAACCTTAGCGACTTACAGCTATTTGCGGCTGGCGCTTCCAAACTCGGTCTGGCCTTCGATCTTGGTACATTAACGATTTAACTAGGCGCTCCCAACTTGGCTTACTTGGCCCCCAACTTGGCACCTCACCTTTGACTAGGCGCCGCTCGACTTGGCCTTCTTGGCCCCCAACTTGGCACGCGCCAATGTTATGTTATATGTACTTTAACTAACTTTAAAACCCCTATGTTGCGTTAGGCTTTTTTTGGCCTTTTTTGGCTAGGTAGGTTTTTTCGCATTGTTAGAAATGTGCTTTAAATTGCCCTAAATCCTATGAAACTTGGCTGGGGGGGGGGAGTTGGTGCTTATATCAAGGATCTGAAAACTTGAGTACCTACAGGCATTTCTGGCCCCGGGAAAATACAAATGTAAATTAAAATCACGTAAGTTGCGTTAGTGTCCAAAAATGGCTAAGTCATTTTCCCATTAAGAACCATTATAAACTACAAAAAAGTGCTATTTTTGGGCCCCGAGACACTTTTTACAAAAATGATTTTTTTAATGCCTTCCTCCAGACTTTTTGGACTTAAGGCTTCAACATTTTAGTTTTTAGTATTTTTCAGCAGCTTGCAACATTTTCTCATGTTTTGCAGGCAATTTTGCTATAGCTAAAAAAATAAAAATAAATAAAACTGCATGTACAGAGATAAAACTGGTCATTCTCACCTCACTCTCTTCATACACACACACACACACACACACACACACACTGCTCCAGGGCCCACCCCTGGCCCGCCCACCCCGCCCCCTCCGCCCCCCGACGCGCCTGTGAGTGGCAGGCGAACCTGCCACTTTTGCACTGATGCAAAATCCACCTGCCAGAGATGTGGGAAGCAGCCCTGCTCTGCCCATCCTGCCTCTGAACGCTCTCTCTCTCTCACACACACACACACACACACACACACACACACACACACACACACACACACACACACACACACGTCCCTACAAAACGTTGATGTCATGAGAAAACTTGAGCTGACTTTGATCTCGTTCACGGAATAAAAACATTGCGGGGTCATTGCGGGGTGATCGCCGGCCTGCAAAGAGCCGCTCATGTGCGAAAAACAAAACACAGTCTGCAAGCCCTGGGAACCTGGCATTTTGTTTAGACAGGTGCACCCTTGGCCGAATCCATAAATATGTGGGCGATGTGTTGCTGCACCACCAGCTATGCCCTGCGCATGCAGCTATACACCGGGAAGCCGGCTGGGGCTGCCCCTGAAAAACAGCAGGGCCAGCGAGTGGTCCTGGACCTGACGGCGGGTCTGCAGGGGGGCACCGTGACGGTGGACAATTTCTTCACTCTTGTAAGCGGAAGAATCGCCGCTGGCCGCTGGCTGTATTCAGCAATATGGTCGACGTCAGCGGCTTCAACGCATATGTCCTCTGGGTGGAGGTGAACCCCACCTGGGAGATAAAACGGAAATGTTGGCGCAGGCGGCTGTTTCTGCAACAGCTGGGGAAGGAGCTGGTGATAGCCCATATTGACAGGAGGGAGAGGCTGCCGAAGGAGAGCGCTGCGGCTCGTCTGGTGCTGGAGGCACGGCGCACCGCCGGCCAGTACGCTGCTGCTGCAGCAGGGCCCGCCCCTCGCCCGCCCACCCCGCCCCCTCCGCCCCCTCCGCCCCCCCCCCCCCGCCCCCTCCGCCCCCCGACGCGCCTGTGAGTGGCAGGAAAACCTGCCACTTTTGCACGGATGCAAAGTCGAGGGTCACCACCACCTGCCACAGATGTGGGAAGCCCACATGCAAGCAGCATGGAGCACTGCTCTGCCCATCCTGCCTCTGAACTGAACTCTCTCTCACACACACACACACACACACACACACACACACACACACCAGAGTCCTGCATCGGGTCGGGGTTCCTCGGGGCCCCGCCGGGTACCCGCAAAAAAATGCGGGGGGCGGGTGTTATTTTGTCTTAATTTTATTTGCGGGCTCGGATCTGGGTAGAATAAACAACATGCGGCCCGGGTCGCGGGTGTTTTATTTACTTTTTATGTAACGATAATAATTCAGTCAGTGTGTAACTTCATGTTTTGTCTGAGTCTGACGACCTGACGTCTTTGTCACAATCAGTCAGACTCAGAGAAAATACTGCAGTTGCAAATCCTGGCGGCTAAGTGGCAGTATTGGCTTGTTTATTGGAGGGGGGGGGTCAGTGGTCAGGTCGTCACTCAGGGCAGGCACAAGAGACAGGTAGGTCACTGACTGACTTCAGTTCAGTAGCGTTAGTACATTTCATTCAGTATCTTAGACCTAGACCTATGCTAGCTAGCTTGTTGCATTGCATGACAGCTAGCGCCAGCAAGGCTAGCATGTTTCCTTTAGCTGCTGCCTGGCCCTGGCTGGCCTGCTGATACTGGCACCACCCAGCTAGCAGGGAATGTTCCCACAACATTGGCTAACATTCCCTACCAGTTCTATAAATGTTTTTATGTTTTTATGTTTTATATTTATATTTTTTAATCTAATGTTTTTAATCTAATGTTCAGATAACATTTTAAGGATGTTATTAATTTAAACTAATGTTCCTATAATGTTACATGCTAACAAAGGAAGAACGTTTTTGGTGCAACATTCCAAGGGTGTTTTGGGGATGTTGTTGAGGTAACAGATTATAGATTGTTCTTCTATAAAACATTCCCACAATGTTTAATGATAACAAAGATAGAACATTCTCAACACAACATTCTTAAAGTGTTTTCAGGATGTTATTCAGGCCTCAGATTAGAGAACATTTTTTTACAAAATGTTCCTAAAATGTTAGATGATAACAAAGGATGAACATTTTCAACAGAACATTCTGGAAATGTTATGCCGATATTTTGATGCCTCAGATGACAGAACGTTGTTCATAGAACGTTTCCACAACATTAGATGATAACAAAGGAAGAACATTGTCAAAGCAACATTTTCAAAATGTTTTCAGGATGTTATGTGTTGTCATATAATGTTTCCACAATGTTAGCTGATAACAAAGGAAGGACATTCTCAAAGGAACATTTTAAAATGTTTTCAGGATGTTGTGTGTTGTTATAGAATGTTCCCACAATGTTAGCTAATAACAAAGGAAGGACATTCTCAAAGGAACATTTTAAAATGTTTTCAGGATGTTGTGTGTTGTTATAGAATGTTCCCACAATGTTAGCTGATAACAAAGGAAGGACATTCTCAAAGGAACATTTTTAAAATGTTTTCAGGATGTTGTGTGTTTTAATATAATGTTCCCACAATGTTCGCTGATAACAAAGGAAGGACATTCTCAAAGGAACATTTTAAAATGTTTCCTGGATGTTAAGTGTTTTATAGAATGTTCCCACAATGTTAGCTGATAACAAAGGAAGGACATTCTCAAAGGAACATTTTTAAAATGTTTTCAGGATGTTGTGTGTTTTAATATAATGTTCCCACAATGTTAGCTGATAACAAAGGAAGGACATTCTCAAAGGAACATTTTTAAAATGTTTCCAGGATGTTAAGTGTTTTATAGAATGTTCTCACAATGTTAGCTGATAACAAAGGAAGGACATTCTCAAAGCAACATTTTCAAAATGTTGCCAGGATGTTGTGTTTTTTATAGAATGTTCCCACAGCGTTGGCTGATAACAAAGGAAGGACATTCTCAAAATAACATTTTCAAAATGTTTCCTGGATGTTATTTTTTTTTATAGAATGTTCCCACAATGTTAGCTGATAACAAAGGAAGGACATTCTCAAAGGAACGTTTTTAAAATGTTTTCAGGATGTTGTGTGTTTTAATATAATGTTCCCACAATGTTAGCTGATAACAAAGGAAGGACATTCTCAAAGGAACATTTTTAAAATGTTTTCAGGATGTTGTGTGTTTTAATATAATGTTCCCACAATGTTCGCTGATAACAAAGGAAGGACATTCTCAAAGGAACATTTTAAAATGTTTCCTGGATGTTAAGTGTTGTTATAGAATGTTCCCACAATGTTAGCTGATAACAAAGGAAGGACATTCTCAAAGGAACATTTTTAAAATGTTTTCAGGATGTTGTGTGTTGTTATAGAATGTTCCCACAATGTTAGCTAATAACAAAGGAAGGCCATTCTCAAAGGAACATTTTAAAATGTTTTCAGGATGTTGTGTGTTGTTATAGAATGTTCCCACAATGTTAGCTGATAACAAAGGAAGGACATTCTCAAAGGAACATTTTTAAAATGTTTTCAGGATGTTGTGTGTTTTAATATAATGTTCCCACAATGTTCGCTGATAACAAAGGAAGGACATTCTCAAAGGAACATTTTTAAAATGTTTTCAGGATGTTGTGTGTTGTTATAGAATGTTCCCACAATGTTAGCTAATAACAAAGGAAGGCCATTCTCAAAGGAACATTTTAAAATGTTTTCAGGATGTTGTGTGTTGTTATAGAATGTTCCCACAATGTTAGCTGATAACAAAGGAAGGACATTCTCAAAGGAACATTTTTAAAATGTTTTCAGGATGTTGTGTGTTTTAATATAATGTTCCCACAATGTTAGCTGATAACAAAGGAAGGACATTCTCAAAGGAACATTTTTAAAATGTTTCCAGGATGTTAAGTGTTTTATAGAATGTTCTCACAATGTTAGCTGATAACAAAGGAAGGACATTCTCAAAGGAACATTTTTAAAATGTTTCCAGGATGTTGTGTGTTTTAATATAATGTTCCCACAATGTTCGCTGATAACAAAGGAAGGACATTCTCAAAGGAACATTTTAAAATGTTTCCTGGATGTTAAGTGTTTTATAGAATGTTCCCACAATGTTAGCTGATAACAAAGGAAGGACATTCTCAAAGGAACATTTTTAAAATGTTTTCAGGATGTTGTGTGTTTTAATATAATGTTCCCACAATGTTAGCTGATAACAAAGGAAGGACATTCTCAAAGGAACATTTTTAAAATGTTTCCAGGATGTTAAGTGTTTTATAGAATGTTCTCACAATGTTAGCTGATAACAAAGGAAGGACATTCTCAAAGCAACATTTTCAAAATGTTGCCAGGATGTTGTGTTTTTTATAGAATGTTCCCACAGCGTTGGCTGATAACAAAGGAAGGACATTCTCAAAATAACATTTTCAAAATGTTTCCTGGATGTTATTTTTTTTTATAGAATGTTCCCACAATGTTAGCTGATAACAAAGGAAGGACATTCTCAAAGGAACGTTTTTAAAATGTTTTCAGGATGTTGTGTGTTTTAATATAATGTTCCCACAATGTTAGCTGATAACAAAGGAAGGACATTCTCAAAGGAACATTTTTAAAATGTTTTCAGGATGTTGTGTGTTTTAATATAATGTTCCCACAATGTTCGCTGATAACAAAGGAAGGACATTCTCAAAGGAACATTTTAAAATGTTTCCTGGATGTTAAGTGTTGTTATAGAATGTTCTCACAATGTTAGCTGATAACAAAGGAAGGACATTCTCAAAGGAACATTTTTAAAATGTTTCCAGGATGTTATGTTTTTTATAGAATGTTCCCACAGCGTTGGCTGATAACAAAGGAAGGACATTCTCAAAATAACATTTTCAAAATGTTTCCTGGATGTTATGTTTTTTTATAGAATGTTCCCACAATGTTAGCTGATAACAAAGGAAGGACATTCTCAAAGGAACATTTTTAAAATATTTTCAGGATGTTGTGTGTTTTTATAGAATGTTCCCACAACGTTGGCTAATAACAAAGGAAGGACATTCTCAAAGGAACATTTTTAAAATGTTTTCAGGATGTTGTGTGTTTTATAGAATGTTCCCACAATGTTAGCTGATAACAAAGGAAGGACATTCTCAAAGGAACATTTTCAAAATGTTTCCAGGATGTTATTGAAGCCTCGGATTACAGAACATTTTTTCTAAAATGTTTCCACAATGTTAGATGATAACAAAGCAAGGACATTCTCAAATGAACATTTTAAAAATCTTCTCATGATGTTATGTGTTTTTATAGAATGTTCCCACAATACTAGCTGATAACAAAGGAAGGACATTCTCAAAGGAACATTTTCAAAATGTTTTCAGGATGTTATGTGTTTTTTTTATAATGCTCCCACAACATTAGCTGATAACAAAGGAAGGACATTCTCAAAGGAACATTTTTAAAATGTTTCCAGGATGTTAAGTGTTTTTATAGGATGTTCCTATAATGTTAGCTGATAACAAAGGAAGGACATTCTCAAAGGAACATTTATCAAATGTTTCCAGGATGTTATTGAAGCCTCGGATTACAGAACATTTTTTCTAAAATGTTTCCACAATGTTAGCTGATAACAAAGGAAGGACATTCTCAAAATAACATTTTCAAAATGTTTCCTGGATGTTATGTTTTTTTATAGAATGTTCCCACAATGTTAGCTGATAACAAAGGAAGGACATTCTCAAAGGAACATTTTTAAAATATTTTCAGGATGTTGTGTGTTTTTATAGAATGTTCCCACAACGTTGGCTAATAACAAAGGAAGGACATTCTCAAAGGAACATTTTTAAAATGTTTTCAGGATGTTGTGTGTTTTATAGAATGTTCCCACAATGTTAGCTGATAACAAAGGAAGGACATTCTCAAAGGAACATTTTCAAAATGTTTCCAGGATGTTATTGAAGCCTCGGATTACAGAACATTTTTTCTAAAATGTTTCCACAATGTTAGATGATAACAAAGCAAGGACATTCTCAAATGAACATTTTAAAAATCTTCTCATGATGTTATGTGTTTTTATAGAATGTTCCCACAATACTAGCTGATAACAAAGGAAGGACATTCTCAAAGGAACATTTTCAAAATGTTTTCAGGATGTTATGTGTTTTTTTTATAATGCTCCCACAACATTAGCTGATAACAAAGGAAGGACATTCTCAAAGGAACATTTTTAAAATGTTTCCAGGATGTTAAGTGTTTTTATAGGATGTTCCTATAATGTTAGCTGATAACAAAGGAAGGACATTCTCAAAGCAACATTTTTAAAATGTTTCCAGGATGTAGGTGTTTTTATAGAATGTTCCCACAATGTTAGCTGATAACAAAGGAAGGACATTCTCAAATAGTGGGGGGCCTTGGGGATATTTTGGTTCAGATTCTTCCAAAAGCACCAAATTTGGCACAGATGTTGTCCATATACTTAATCAAATTTTGCCGGGCACCAAGATAGGTGCCCCACGGGGCCGCCATATTGGCAAAATCCAATATGGCCACCACCCCAAAAAACGAAAAGGGTTACAATCATAAATTATACCACTTTTTAGGGGTTTTCTGGGTCGTAGAATCTGATTCTGATGTTATTTAAATTATTTGAGGTCAAGTCTAACCCTCAGAGTTAGCATAAAGGTCATTTTGGGGTAAAATCCAGTGTTTCTGGTGCGTCAACGCAGATTCTACCTCCAAAAAAGTATTTCTCATTATAAGCTGTAGCCTACATGTATATGTCACATTAGTTTGACATCTCATCATTGGATGTTTACCCCTTAAGGTCACTAAAGAAATCAGTGAGGATTAGATTCAGGAACAACTTATATTGAAACAAAATGATATCTGCAGTGTGCATTTATTCATCAAAATACAAGGATTGTTAATATTTTAAGGACCGAGAAGCAGAATGCTAGAGGCAGGTGTAACAATGAAAAGCCCCGTGGGGCACAAAACTAAACATTCCAACATGTTCTTAATGAACAACAGGCAGGTAGGCGGTCTAGCAAGTAGTCTGACAAGCAGACAGGATGGCTGACAAGCAGGCAGGCAAGCAGGCACAGTAATCCAAGAAGCTGAGGGCAGAAAGAAATGTAGGTCAGCAGAGTCAACAGATCCAGGGGTTGTCGGAAATTAGGTGTATAAAATAAATAAATAACAATGTGAGAGTTAGGCTACAGAAAGCGGCTTTACCATCCTGAGGGTGGAGCAGGGCAGGCAGGGTCAGGAGAGGTGCAGGGCAGGGCCATGCTGAAGGTGGAGCAGGGTCAGGAGAGGTGCAGGGCAGATCTTTACCATGCTGAGGGTGGAGCAGGGCAGGCAGGGTCAGGAGAGGTGCAGAGCAGAGCCGTAGGGCAGATGGAGGCTGTAGTTACTGGTGATTGTCGCTGTTGTTAAGGCACCCGCCTTCACATTTGCAGAGGACTGTGCATCTGACACTGGTACGGTTGCATTTGCACCTTCCCGTGCATGCCTTGAGGCAGCCGCAGTGCACGAGAAGGGCACATGCTGCTGATGCATCACTGAGAGTGGTCCATAGTGGTTGCCATGTACCGGTGCCATCTTTGTGCCAGCCCCACTCACTGAAGTCAGGAATTTCCTGCTGGACTCGGGTGGCCTGACTCCAGTAGAAACTCGCCTGTAAGAGCGCTCGCTTGATGTGCTGGAACAGTGCGGCTTGGGTAGGTGGGAGGCTTTCTAACGACCTGCTTCCAGTGGTGAAGAGGTGATGTCTGGCCTCATTGACACCAGCTGCACCACACCCCTTGCTGTACATCAGTATGACAAAGCGTTTGATGGTCTGCATATGGACAGACTCGAGACTGAAGAGGTCAGGGTTATGAGTGAGAGCCACTAATGTGTCGGTGAGGCCCGGTGTGCTAGTCCAGGCTGCCCAAGCTGTCTTCTTGCCACATCCAAGAAACTGTGAAGTCTTGTCACACCCTGTTAAGCTGTGGAAGAGGGGTAGTGCCAAGGACTTTGACGGACCAAGATCAGAGTAGATGGTATGGACCGGTATGTCACGATACCTTTTACGACTGTCAAAACGACGACATCGCTGTCTACTGTGCGAACATAGGCTGTTGTATGACCCTGCTCTGCCGCATGTGCCAGATGCAGGAGGATCCTGGTGTCTGCCTTGTAATGGTTACACATCTGGGGCCGGTTGCACCAACTGGTCTTACGACTGGTCTTAAGCTAAGTTGGCCGTAACTTTACGACCTAACAGCTACGCCGGTTGCACCAACAGGGCAAAAGCCTTCTTCTCACTAAGACCGGGCGTAAATATTACGCTTAGTCCAGAGCAGGCGTAAGGTGCAGTCATGGGTGCAGTATAGACGGTTTTCACCTGTGTGTTGCGCAATAGCTACAACCCCTGGCTGTATTCAGACCCCAAGCATATCTTGTGCGTTTGATGTGATGCTCATTGAGCGCAGACTGTGCGCGACCGGATGTCAGGACCTCAGCCTTGGACAGGACGGTGACCCAGAGTCGAGCAGCAGCTTCCCAATCATTAGATGCATCTTGTCTTCAATGTGCAGCGCGCCCATCATTGCAACCAGCTTGTCTTCTCCCAAAGTGTGGGGATATTGCCATTGGAGCAGTTTGATGATAGCATACAGCGGCTGATCTGCACGGAGGACGCTAATCTGGCCTGGGTTGAGGAACTCAGTGCCCTGCATTGTCAGTTCCATGACTGTTTACCAAAGATACATGCTGTTACTGTTTGTCACGTTTTGTCCCCTCCCCTGTCTCTAATAGACACGTTTGAAAATCTAACGTTATAGGGCAAAACATTATTTCCGAAAATAATAATAATGAATAAGTATAAAGAAGTTGGATTTAACCCCAAAACGACCTATGCTAGTGACCTTGAGGAGTAAACGTCAAATAATGAGATGTCAAACTAATGTGACATATACATGTACAGTACAGCTTATAATGAGAAATACTATTTTGGAGGTAGAATTTGCGATGACGCACCAGAAACACTGGATTTGACCCCAAAGTGACATCTATGCTAACTTTGAGGGGTAAACTTGACCTCAATTCATTAAAATAACATCAGAAGCTGATTCTACAACCCAGAAAACCCCTAAGAAGTGGTATAATTTATGATTCTAACCCTTTTCGTTTTTTGGGGTGGTGGCCATATTGGATTTTGCAAATATGGCGGCCCCGTGGGGCGCCTAGCAAAATTTTATTAAGTATGGTATGGACAACATCTGTGCCAAATTTGGTGCTTTTGGAAGAATCTGAACCAAACGGCCCTTATAATGCCCTAAGGCCCCCGACTAAAAGGAACATTTATCAAATGTTTCCAGGATGTTATTGAAGCCCCTCGGATTACAGAACATTTTTTCTAAAACATTTGTGTAAAATGTATGACGTTTGGCTGATTGTTGACAACCAAGTAATAAGTAAAGTCATTGTATTACTTTTTAAATGAATAATCAATAATAAGTAACTAATTATACTTCCCAAACACTAATTCTCAGAATGTTTGGAACTGGCTCACATTAAAATAACATGTCTGTCTGTCCGTTCGTCTGTCTGCCTGTCTGTCTATCCGTGTGAGAAGGTAGCAAGGTGACATTGACATTTAGGATCTTAAAATGTACTTTTTCTCTCTCTCAGCACTGATCTCTATTTGTCTGAAATTTCAGCTCTTCAAATAAGATCAGTAAGATCCAAATTAGCCTGCCCTGCACAAACACAATCATGTGTCTCAGACTCTCAGTGATCAAATTCAAGTATCAGCTCCATGTAGCCTACTAACTGCTAAAACTCAGAAGGTGGCGGTATTGCACAAAATGCTGTTTGCCAACCGCCATTAAACAGAAGAAGAAGAAGAAGGTACTACCCGGGTCCATACTGTCGAATGTTCAATGAATAGCAACGTGAGACATATACTGTGAACTGATCATGTGTTTATTAGCGTAGCAACATGTCTTGAACTGTCCGTCACTCTCGCAAGTAGCAACAACCTTGCCATAACATCCCGCCCCCAGACTCATACCATTGGCTGTTCTACACGGGCTTCCTGTTAGTCACAGCACATAGAAATAGAATACACCACATCTCCCCTTTTTAGGAAACAAAGAGTGAGCTCTTTTGTCAAACTTAGATGAGTATTCTCTTCTGTAGAAATAAATGTATCTATTTAAATCCTGTAAACATAAACGGTTATTTAAAGTTATCCTTATTCAAAGTGTTCAAAATCACCCCACATAACATTTACATAACATTTCTTTTTTTTCTGTTTTTCACATTTCACTTTTCTTTTCTTTTTCCACACATTAATATTTCTCTTTTTTTTTTCCCTCAGTCCCCAAGTTCCTTTTACCCCCAGTTCACAGATCAAGCCTACTAGGTTTAACTATAGCTCTCCCAGACCGAGTTCTGAGAGAAGGAGTCTCTGCAGGTGCGGCATGGGGTACCACAGTAGGTGACATAGGAGCCTGTTCAGGAGTTGGCTCTGGCTCTGAACACTGTGGTGGAGAACCTCTGTCCTGTGTAGATGTGTGTAGAGGTATCAGGTGCATGCGGTTGCGTCTCACCACCCCCTGAGGTAGATCCACTAAGTAAGACCTCGGAGTGGAGTGTTTCTGAATCACTGTCCCGGACTCTTTAGCATCGGTGACCCATACCCGTTCTCCTGGTGGCAAGTCACTGAGAGTTTTGGCACGGTGACGCCTGTTGTAGTTTGCAGCATCTGATCTTCCCTTCTCCTTCTCCCTCTGAGCAAATGCACTGCTGTCTGGCAATGCAGGATCCAGCTGAGAGGGAATGGTTGGCACCGTGGTGCGAAGACGTCGGCCCATCAGGAGTTGAGCCGGGCTGTAACCACTCTGGAGAGGTGTGGCTCTATAGGCGAGTAGAGCCAGATAAGGATCTGCGGCCTTCTTTAGAAGATTTTTAACAGTCTGGACTGCCCGTTCCGCTTCGCCGTTACTTTGCGGAAACCTTGGGCTGCTGGTGACATGCCTGAATCCATATGAAACCGCAAAGGAAGCAAAGGCTTGTCCAGAAAACTGTGGCCCGTTATCTGACATCAGGACCTCTGGGATGCCATGTCGGGCAAAGATCGATTTTAGGTGCACAATGATGTCGGTGGACCTTGTGTGCGATAATTGAGCAATCTCAACATACCTGGAGAAGTAGTCAATGACGAGCAGGTATGTTTCGCTTCCCAGGACAAACAGATCTGTCCCTAACTTCTGCCATGGTCTCTCAGGGCATTCTGATATCATGAGCGGCTCTTTGTGATTATGTCGCTCTTGTATGCATGTCCTGCAGTTGAGTACCATCTCATTTATTTGCTGGCTGAGTCCCGGCCACCACACAGACTGTTGAGCCCGTGCTTTACACTTCACTACACCTTGGTGTCCTTCGTGCAGTTTGGCTAGCACGTCGTTGCGCATTGCTGATGGTATTACAAGCCGTGTGCCTTTCAGCAGTAATCCATGCTGCACTGTGAGTGTAGCTCGCTCTGGCCAGTAACTTTTCAGCATTGGTTCCTGTTTTACGTGTGCTGGCCATCCTTCAGTGCACAGCGTCATTACACGTGAGCAGACACTGTCGGCTTTCAGCTGCTCTTTCAGGTTTTCTGCGTATGAGGAACTGACTGGTAGACTCTCCATGACACAGTCCACGTATATGTTGGTGCTCTCCATCAGCTCCTTTTCTCCTGCAGACATGCGTGTTTTCACAGGTGCACGCGACAGCGTGTCCGCTGTCCAAAGTGACTTTCCTGGAACATGCACGATGTTGTACGAGTAGCGCATTAGCCTCATTCTGAAGCGCTGGATTCTTGGCGGCAGCAGATCCAGTGCTTGGGCTCCAAGTAGACTGAGAAGGGGTTTATGGTCGGTCTCCAGGCAGAAATGCTTCCCTATGAGGAAATCCCGGAACCTTTCACAGGCCCATGTGAGGCCCAGAGCCTCCTTCTCTACCTGCGCGTATCGTTGCTCGACTGGAGTGAGCGAACGCGATGCATAAGCCACAGGCTTCCATGCTTCCTCCCATCTCTGGAGAAGAACGCCTCCCAATCCATACGAGGATGCATCAGCTGACACTTTGGTGTCTCTATTTGGGTCATACATAGCCAGCACAGGAGCAGAACACAGTGCTGTCTTCAACGCTTCGAACGCCATTGCCTGGTCCACGTCCCAGACCCAACTGTTTTTCTTTGAGAGGAGGTCTCGGAGCGGCTTATCAGTTTCCGCCAGCTGGGGGATGAACTTTCCCAGCTGATTGACCATGCCGAGAAAACTCCTCAACTCACCAACATTTGTGGGCTCCTCCAACTCTGTGATGGCCACTGTCTTTCTCGGGTCAGGCCGGATGCCCTCAGCTGTAACGATATGACCCAAGAAAAACATCTCACTCTTGGAGAGCTCGCATTTGTCCACATTCAGGGTGATGCCTGCTTTTACTAGTCTTTGAAGCACAGCATGGAGTCGAGCGTCATGCTCCCCCTGGTCTCGCCCCCACACCAACAGATCGTCAATGTGGCAGACCACACCTTCCACCCCCTCTATGACCTCTGCCATCATGCACTGGAAATGTTCGGGTGCTGAGGCGATTCCAAACGGAAGACGGTTGAAGTGGAATCGGCCAAAGGGTGTGATGAATGTGGTGTACTTGGCTGATTCCTCCGTAAGTGGAACCTGCCAGAACCCCATGTTAGCATCCAGTTTGCTGAATATTTTTGCTCCAGCAAGTGTCCCGAGACTCTGCTCTACTGACGGCAGAATGTACTTCTCGCGGCACACATACTCATTCAAGCCGGTCAAGTCCACACACAAACGCACTTTATCACTGTCCTTCTTGGGCACTACCACCATGCCGGCACACCACTCAGTCGGTTCCTCCACACGACTGATGACGCCCAGCTTTTCCATGCGTTGGAGCTCTTCTCTGACTTTTCCCACCAACGGTAGTGGAATTCTCCTGGGTGTTTTCAAGGAAAACGGCACAGCCTCCTCTTTAAGCTTAATGTTGTACGGCCTTTGTACCGCACCGAGCCCACTGCACAGCTTGGGGTAGCTCGACTTGAGCGTGTCCATGTCCATGCTGTCGACACGGATGAGTAAGCCAAGGGCTATGATGGCTGGCAGCCCAAGCAAGGGTGTACTCAGATTTTTGACCACATAGACCTTCTCCGTGGTCTGTTTGTCTCCGCTCCTCAGCTGCAGTCTGGTGAACCCTGACACGTCCAGTGTAATCCGTCCTGGACCTAGTAAGGGTCTCTCTGCTCTCTGGAGAACAGGCTGCTGTGCATTGGAAAATATGCTGTTAAACATAGTCTGCGACACAGCAGTAACATCCGCTCCGGTGTCCAGTTTGAAAGTGATGCTATTTCCCATTATGCTTATTTCAGCAGTCCATGTCTTGTCCTCAGATGTCACAGAGCCAAGAAAGAAGCTCTTTTCCTCCTCTTCCTCGATACCATGCACAGCCTTGCCTGCACGGCACACACGCTGATAGTGACCTTTCTTTCCGCAGGAATGACACTTGGCATCGTTTGCAGGGCACTCGTGTTTAGGGTGAGGTGAACCCCCACATTTGTAGCACTGGGAGCTTGTGTGATTTTTGCTCTGACTGCTGTGTGGCTTTGCTCCATAGCTTTTAGCTTTGATGTAGTTAGGCTTTTCTTTATGCTGTCTGCCTTTAAACACTCTGTCTACAGAGCTAACATCCATCTGCTTCACACCACTGGCATCAGTCCTCAGTGTGCTTTGCTGCTTTTTGATCTCCTCCGATTGTCTTGCCATATTGATGGCTTTTTCCAGGTCTAGATTTTTCTCCATCTGCATGCGTTCTGAGAGCCGTGTGTCAGCCAGCCCTACCACAATCCTGTCTCTGATTAGCTCATCATGCAACGTCCCATAATTGCAGTGCTCTGCTAATCCATACAGGGAAGTAATGAATGCATCCACAGTCTCGTTTACTTCTTGTTTGCGCATATTAAAGCGTGCACGTTCGTACACAATGTTCTTTTTCACAATAAAGAAAGACTGAAAACCATCCCGTACCGTGATGTATTTGCGCTGGTCTGCATCATTGAGTTTCAAGCCTCTCAAAACGTCATCAGCTTCGTCTCCCATACAGTAGATCAAAGTATTCACCTGGTTCTCTTCGGAGCTCGCAGTTAAGTTGCTAGCTTGACGGAATCGCTCAAATCTCCGTATCCATTTTGTCCACTCGTGAGGCTTGGCAAAATCAAATGGCTCTGGCGGTTGGATGCTAAAGGTAGCACCGGGTGGGTTAGCCATGATGCTAGCTCCTGCCCCTCGCTGCCCGCTTCCTTCTTCTCCGTCGCTCATAAAGCCGATTTATTTTCCTTTTTTTTTTTTCAAGGTAGACCTCGTTTGATCGCTTTAGTTCCACAGCATTACTTCTGACACCATGTCGAATGTTCAATGAATAGCAACGTGAGACATATACTGTGAACTGATCATGTGTTTATTAGCGTAGCAACATGTCTTGAACTGTCCGTCACTCTCGCAAGTAGCAACAACCTTGCCATAACATCCCGCCCCCAGACTCATACCATTGGCTGTTCTACACGGGCTTCCTGTTAGTCACAGCACATAGAAATAGAATACACCACACATACTATCAACAGGAAAGACAGATCCTCAACAACAGATTGGAGAGCAATAGTATCAAGCTGGATTTAAAAGCAATATTGCAGTTGAATTCAGGGAATGTGGGATATAGGGATATATTTTCATTTCTAGAAGAAACTGGGCTAAGTAAAAGAATATAGTCAGGATAGTGTAGTGTTTTAGGAAACCATTCTGATCCACACTCCATTTCAGAAGGTGGCGGTAATGCACCATAAGTTGTTTGCCAACCGCCATAATACACTAGAAGAAGAAGAAGAAGAAGGTACTACCCGGAAGTGACCAGGCCAGCACAGCACAACAAGTTTCGTTTGAAATTCGAGCGGGCGTTTCACCGGAGGGTAGCCTGCCGCCCGGGATACGGTAATATTGACAAAACTAGTTGCTTATAATGTATTTGAAACTGTATGTCTTGTATAAGCAGACGGTACCGAAGTATTTTGGTGTACCCCGAAACGCAACATTATGTGTGTTTTTCTATCAGCTAGCATACGTTAGCTAACGCTAAAGCAGATTAGCTTGCATTAGCGCTTATTCTCTAGAGACTGCTTTACACAACGTTACCAGCGTTATTTAACGCTAGGTTAGTCCGTGAGACTGATGTAACGTTAATGTTACGGTAAGTAGTTAAATCGTTTTAGACTTATTTGTGAATTGCATTTACTCAAAGGGTGAACAGTATACAAAACAATGCTAGCTGACGTTAGTGCGGGAGTCAGTCTGCTTAGCTAGCTGCCAGAGACAATCAACTACCAATGGGTTGCAACTACTGTATAACGTTAGCTGCTAACTCAATGCTAAGTTACAACTCTCTCCTGTTCACAATTTAGGCAGTGATGTCAGGAGGATTTTGTCTGTCTTGAAGGGGTGATCATGAAAGGCTACGACAGAAGGTAAGAGAAATAAGGTTACTGTTGTCACTGGGTTCTTTCTCACACACCCTAAAATAGTAAATGGCATGTTAACCTGTCTATTTTGTCATGGTTTATCACAGAACAGAGATTATTTTCTCTCTCTCTCTCTCTCTCTCTCTCTCTCTCTCTCTATATATATATATATATATATATATATATATTGCAGGGGATTCATCCCCAGGGGAGCAGAGTGATAACTGCAAACTCCACACAGAAACTCCTTTTTGATTAACCCACCTGGGCAGTAGGCAGTGAGGACATGGGGACAGTACAAAGACTGCTTCTAAACGGTTGTTTCACGCAAGCAGTATCATTTTAACAGTGCCGGCTAAATTACTGGCTTCACTAGGCGGACTATCATATCTTCGGATCTGCAATCGGAGGTCGGATACGAGTAGGAGAGCTTTTTTAACAGCGTTTTCCACCTATTGAGGATTTGAACGCTGTGTGACGATGACCGCTGTACGAGAATATTATCGGAGTACAGTAGCAGCGTCACGTTATGGGGCTAGGGGACAGTCAGCTTCTTAGTGTATGTAAAATTCTGACACACTGGAATAGTGATAATATTACAAGTGAAATAATAGACTGTAAACTCTCAATTTCGTGGACCCTCTCTTAATGCAAGTGTGTGTGTAGAGAGAGCTATCTCACTCTCTTTCTCCCTGCAGAATCATATTAGCTTCCCCGTGGCCTGGCAGCAAATGCTTTATGGACCGGGGCCCGGTGGGTGGGAACCACTGGTGTAGAGGTAAAAGCACTTGCCTACCACCGCGGAGTCCCAGGTTCAACTCCTGCCAGAGGTACCTCTGGCTTGGTCAGACATTCCTAAAGATTGCCCGTGTCTGCGGGTGGGAAGCCGGTAGGGTATGAGTCCTGGTCGCTGCACTAGCGCCTCATCTGGTTGGCCGGGCCACCTGTTTCGGGGAATGGGCACTGGGGGGAATGGCATGATCCTCCCATGCGCTACGTCCTGCTGGTGAAACCCCTCTGGCTGGCGCAATGACCGTTATAACAGGGAATTGGCCAGGTACATTTGGGGAGAAAATGTGAGAAAAATCCAGAAAAAGAGATTCTCCAGAAGATGCTGACAAAAAAAAGTACACTCATGAGTACTACAGATAGAAAATGAAGTTTTCTGACTGCAATCTTATCTGACTTGGTTGTCCAGCTTAAGGCAGTGTGTCCAGAGGCTGCTCTGTGTGGGCTGCGGCATGCTACCCCCACATTATCTCCTCGGAAAAACTAGTGCTCGACACATCAACTCCATCTGAGACTTCTCGTCCGCAATGGCAGAAATGGTGCCAGGTATGACCAGGATAACTTTATTTTATTCTAATTGATAATTATCCTTGCTTTTCATATATATATATTTTAGAATAAAAACATTGTTTAAGGAAAACAGCAGGGGCCTGGTGCTTGCCTGTGCTTCAGCTTGGCATATACAGCATTGTAGCGATCCTCGGTCTGGAGGTATAAAGCAAGCACATTGGTCCTTGGCCAACAGGATTGTCACTTTGTTCTGATGGTTAACGTTGCTGGGCTTGTAACTAGTGAGAGAGATCGAGGGTTCAAAACCAGCCTCGCCTGTGCTGTTATAGTATATATCATTCTTGGCGACGTGTTCCTGTTTGTGATTACAAGTTAGTCATTTGATGATGGCAAGCATTAAGGCCAGCCCAGGACATGCTCCAGTGAGGCACTGCGAGGTGGAGCTCATTTTTTGACAATTTGACATTTTAATTGTTTAATTTCCATAAATTAGAAACTTCCCCTTATATATAACTTTTTGAATCACTGACATAGCTCTCTCAGATCAAAAGTTATGAATATTTGAATCTGTTATGTCTAAAAGTAAAACGTGCGGGGAAATGGGTTTCATATTTTCTAGAGTGGCATTCCTCCAAAACCATAACAAATACTTTCCCTTGTGTTTTATGAAAATAATTATTCACCATGATGTACTATGGAGATGAAAGTTACTAAATCACTCAAAATCTCAAAATACCTGCTAAACTTGTTTTCAACCTTCTTTGGCTGTGGTGGCCTCCCACAGCTTGAGAAAAGTAATAGGAAAATTGATCGTCTGGCTTCATTGAGTCCCCCCCACCCCCCCCCAAAAAAAAAAAAAAAAACATGATAGCAGTTGTAACTTTGAAATTACAGCACAATTGTCCATATATCTTGGTATATCAGTATACAGTATATCCAATTAAAAGCCACTTATGAGTACAGATAGAAAATGAAGTTTTCTGACTGCAATCTGACTTTGTTGTCCAGGTTAAGTGTGTTCAGAGGCTGCCCTGTGCACGCTGCATCGTCACTACCCCCTCATCACTCCATCGCCATCGACAACAGATACAGCTGCCCAGAGGTATGACAGTACAACTGTATTTTATTTAAAAAAAGCTGAGGGACCTGGTGCTTGCATGTGGTTGGAATACAGTATATATAATATCTTCCCGTTTGTGATTCCCAGAGCGGTCATGTCACCTGTCAAGGGCCTGTACCAGCCACCCACCCTCTGCTGGGATACCAGCCATCCACCCGCTGCTCAGCGCTGCCCTGTGTAGAGCATCCTGCCCACTCTCAGCAGACTTCCCCCAAGCAGGGCTTAAATAGGAAGAGACTAAGGTAGAGTCCTGCTCTGGATGTCTGTTTTTCTTTGCACAGATCCCCATGTCTTATCTTAATCATGGAATATTTCAAATGTGATACAGTTGCCATACTCTTCAGGTGCTTCTAAAAGCTGTTGGGAGTAATTGTTGGTGTGGGTGTGTGTTTCTAGATGTGCCCTCTGTGTGTTTGCTCCAACCTCATCTTCACTGAACATCAGATCATCCTCAGTCTGACTGACCTCACTCAGCCTCAACCCAAAGCACACGCCACTAACGGACTCGTCAACATCAGTAGGTGAGTTATCCCTTTTTATATATATTTTTTTCTCATTTCCCCCAATTGTACTTGGCCAATTTCCCTCTGCTGCCCCGCTTGCTGCTCCACCCCCTCTGTCGATCTGGGGAGAGCCGTAGACTGGCACTATGCTTCCTCCGACACATGCACATTTCCCAGCCGCTTTTCACCTGATAGCGGGGAGCTTCAGTGGCTGGATGTAGCACGTGGGAGGATCACACTATTCCCACCAGTCCCCTTCCGCCCCGAACAGGCGCCCTGACCGACTAGAGGAGGCGGTCGTACAGCGACCTCATGCCCTTAATCTGGCTTCCCGCCCGCAGACACAGCCAATCGTGTCTGTATAGACGCGATTGCGTCATCGCAATATGAACATGCGCAATAAACACATTGCAAAGACTGCCTGAAACGCAATGAATAACAAAAGTGGTTTTATTTACATGCGTCATGCATTCACACTCAGCATCTGATCATTTTGTCTTGTGTTGTAAATCCAGCGCACACCGTCCCCTTGCAACAGTGCACTCCGCCCCTCTGCCAAAGCCCAAACACCAGCACACCAGTGTGTAGTTTCAGCTAGAATTGAATTTCTTTATTCAGTGGGCATAGGCTATGTTTGGGGTCTATGTTACCATTATTAAAGCAGAAAGACATAGGAACTGTATAGCTAATATGCATACCGTAAAATACCAATTATTAGCCCGGGCGTTAATTGACAAAATACGTAGCCAGACCCCGCGTCAATATGGGACCTGCGGCAGTTTGGGACCTGCTTTAATTATTTTTGTACAAAAATATTGCTCAGCAAAGATTGTGAATAGTATGAAATTGTTTATTTAAACCATTTCTTTTATTCAGTTGGCTACAGCCCCCCACACGATTGCTTGTCTATGGGGAGAGCCGCGCCTCCCTCTCAGCGCAGCAGAGCATTGCATGCCAGTTCTGGCCTGTACATGAAATCAAATAAAATTTGAGCTGAACTGTGACCTACCGGTATTTACCACTAAACTTTCTCCGCTGAAGGTGAGAGAACATGATCATCATGTGAGCAGATTATTTGTTGCATGCGCTGCCTCCTCCGCTGGCAGGGGAAACATTATAGCCTATCATACTCACATTTCTCAATCAGAGATGTCAGATTTGTAGGCCTACAAAATCTTCAGAAAATGCCTACACAATTTTCATAACTGTCAGGTGTTGCTGGAAAACGAATTTTTAAAAAGTTCATCACTCACGGAGCCTACCCTCTTCAGTAGCGCACATGTGAAAGTGCCGTGAAATACCAATTAGAAGCTGACTTCTATGCCCGCTGGCAGGGAAACATACCATAGGCACATTTCTCAAAATAATTATTACACCAGAGATGTCGGTTTTAGTGTATAAAAATCTTCAGGAAATGCCTACACAATTTTCAGAATCATCAGATGTTGATGGAAAACGAATTTTGATCAGCAAGTTTCGTGCATGTGTTTTTTTTTCCTCGTTGTTCCTCGTTTCCTCGTTGTTCGTCTTCTTCATCCGATTTTTCTTCTTCGTTGTGTTTGGGAGATGCATTCCACAGGATGTCGCAAAGGTAAAAAGAAAACATTGAAAAAACTAACCGGGCGTCAAATTGGGACCTGCTTTTATGTACAAAATATGTATCCAGACCCCGCTTAAATATGGGACCCGCGGCAATTTGGAAGTCGGCTTCTAATTGGTATTTTACGGTACTTTAATATCTGTTTATTTATCGCAAGTCGTATCGTCATCGCTATATTGAACAATGTTATCGCACATCGCAGATTTTCCTCATATCGTGCAGGCTTACCTGCGACCCTCGTCTTGGTAGGCAGGGAATCTACCGCTACACTACCCGGATGCCCAGTAGGAGGAAATATTAAGCAGGAAGTATATGCTAATTTATTTGTCAGCTCATAGTCATCTAATTCTAGGGCTGGCCCGAATAAAAACATTTGGGCTCCGGATATTCGGTGGTAATCAACAGTGAATATTTGGATACTTGAGATGCAACACGCATCTTGGTCTACTTTCGTTTCACGTTTCTCCCCCAGACCATGCTGCCACTGGGGGAGAAACGCGTACACACAGTGGTTATCCTATAGAAAATAACTGAAAGATTATCTAAATATATTAGGCTATAAGCTGTGTTGTGTTCTGTGTGCTGTGAACATGACTCTGGAAGGACTTAACTGCAGACACACGATCCATCAGAAAGGATAGCTTTCTGTTGTTTTGGAATGTCAATGCCATTTAAAAATAAAATAAAAAATGCCTCTAATTTGCGGTGACAAATCTGTCCGTCCAGAAAAAAGATGTGGCCTGTGTGTTTCAGTAGCAGACTACTGTCTCTGCACACCCAGCACCGCCGTTAAGAACTAAAGTAAACACTAGGGATGCACCGATCGATCGGCACGTGACCGGAAATGGCCGATTTTCACGTGATCGGGCCCGACTGGTGACCGGCTCCGGTCAGTCCACATAGCCGATTCTCTGCGCCGGTCGGCTTTCCCCTTTTTTTGTTTGGTCAAATACCTGCAGCTGCACGATGCATGCATTCACGTGACGTGCCCGCACCACAAGCAGCCAAAAGGAAACATGCCAGCATGTCATCCTCATTGTGGAAATTGTACAGTTTGTCACACATGCAAGTTGAAAATAAGCCGCGGAGGAGCAGGGTACATTGCCGAGTCCCGCTCGGCTGGAGTCCACTCCGGTCTGAGTGGCTCGCTTCACCTCACCGGCCCCTCTCTCTCCCCAGCCACAGTGCAACACAGCCGGCTTGGCGAAGTGAAGGTAGGCTACTATCCAGCCCTGTGTTACATTCCCTGACCAGCTGCAGTCCACGTCACCGCTGCCTGCTGCAGATCAGCTGCTGCTGCTATCTGTCAGTCAGTCACGTTGTAACGTGGATACAGGAGAGGAGGACTATTTGTTTCGTATTGCGAATAGAACGACAAACATAATAATAAAACACATCAGACCAGTGTGCAAGCTTTACTGTGCGTGATGATTTTTTTTCCGGATGGCGGATTAAAAGAAACTGACTCAGTGTGTAAACTCAACTCAAACTCATTTCCTCATCTACAGCCAAATCCACAACTGTAGAGTGGGCATGGCTTCGAAGGTCTCTGGGCTCCAGACCTATAAGCTATAAACTCCTTGTCCAGGGATAACATTTTGATGTTTATTTATTTTTATTCTATTCGTTTATTTGGCAGGGACATATACAAAAAAAACATTAAACCCCATAGGGGAAGAGATGCTTTGTAACAGATTTAGCCATAGGCTACTTTCCATCTGGAGCCCCTCATGCAAATGATAAGAAATGTGACATGAATCTTAATTTTCTATTAACACATTGAGTGCCAGCGACGCCATATGGCGTCAAGAGAAATTTACTGTAGACTGCCAGCGACGCCAAATGGCGTCAATAACTCCAAATTCATATTTTGACGGGGGAATGTCGATCTAAGCCTCTTACATCGCTTCTTGAAGCTGTTGAATGTGTCTAGCCTATTTTACAGAACCCTTAGGTGGCGACAGTGCCCTCCCGATTAGACAGAGGCCAGGAGAAAAGAGAGAAGAAGTCATGAGGAAACGGAAATCGCCATTGATATGCTTGAAGCATAACGTTACTTGGCTGTGCCTGTGAACAGCAGTCATCTGCTGCCACGGTTGAGCCCCATCCGTGTCCGCTGCTATGGTCCATCCATATGATTTAGTTGCCGACAGCGGCGTCTTTCTGAGGGGTTACATTGTTCTCGGCTGGGAGCCGAGGACACGCTGTGAAGGAGCGGGGGATGCAGGCAGCGGACTTTTCAGTGCAGCAGATCAAACAGAGCAAATCGCAGGGGAGACACTCGACTCCTCCCACCACGGAGGAGGGGGAGGAGGGGGGTTGGGCACGCAGGGCACTAACAGCATACAACCATTGACACACACACACCCAGGCAGCAAGCAGCAGGCTCGAACTCAAAGCAGAATTCATTCTGTCGCCTTTCTAACATAAAGATGTGATTATCTCAAAAACTAATTTCAGCATGCTCTTTTCGGTCGAAAACACTCTTTTTCAGAGGGGTGTATTTCCAAAATGGAACGGTTTATAAACACAGTTTTTTTTTTAAATGAAACAGAAGGGTTCAAAGTTTCATTGAGGCCATTTGGTTGTCCATATAAGAGGAACACAAAAAATGATATGGCTATATTAAAATGCATTGCGGCTTATGTGGCACAGTACAGCACCTTTTGCCCAAGGGCCGTGGCACTCAAAGTGTTAAAGCAAAGTAAAAAAATTAAAAAATAACCCGTCAATTATTGTTCTTGGAAAGAAAATCGGAATCGGCCAAAATTGGTATCGGCAAGTCAGACTATTCGGAAATCGGAATCGGCCAAGAAAATGGCAATCGGTGCATCTCTAGTAAACATGTGTAGTGCCGTTGGTTAGGTTTAGGCAACAAAGCCACATTGTTAAATTTCTACCTCTTCTCTTACAGTTCCTTGACCTATGCGTTCACTATAAAAGCTTGTCTTGCATTAATTTGTCTTTTTCTTTTCTCATCCCCTCAGCCTTGTCGGCGGACAGGTCTTCCGCTCCGGTGCAGAAGGACAGCAGCCTATCGGAGCAGATCACAGCCTGCGTTGTCAGCCAGCGATGCTGGACAGTCCGAAGTTGAGGGTCAGCATGAGGAGAACCCAGACCACAGACCACTTTTTTCAAATGACAATGAGTAAAAATTCTTTTTTTCCCCCTTAATGTGACCAGCCTTTATAATGTGAACAGCTTTGTATGTTCTCTAGCTAGTTCCACAGTCTCCACACATCTGTGACAGTTCACACAACTTTAACACTACAAACATATATACATCAAACACAAGTCAATATACAAGTAATGTGATGATGTCGTTTTTGAGATGTTATGGTAAAAATGAATAAATGAATGAAAAATGTTATTCTGTTGAAAGATGTTTGAATATTCATGTATGATTGTATTAATAGTCCAATTACAATAGGGTAAATTGTCAGTCATCCTAGTGACCACAGTGTCAAGGATCACAGTCAGGGATTTTACCAGAAAACATTTATATAATGTTTTCAACATAATTATTCTTGCAGCGGAATGTTGAAAACGTTCCAGTCCAAAACCTTTTTAAGAACATTTGGGCATAGTATTCTAACAATGTTGTACCTTAACATTTTAAGAAGGTTATCACCAAACATCTTTAAGATGTTTTTAGAGAATTTCATTCTACCTAGAACATTCTGGGAACAAAAATAAGTTATTGTTCAAAATGTTTTAAGAACATTAGGGCATAAAGTTCTAGCAATATTGTCACCAAACATTTTAAGAAGGTTATCAACAAACATTATTAGAATGTTTGTAGAGAATGTTATCCTAAAACATTCTGGGAACTGAAAGAAAACTACCAGCTAAGAACGTTTTTAAGAACATTATGGCATAATGTTCTAGCAATGTTGTCACCAAACATTTTAAGAAGGTTATCAACAAACATTTTTTGAATGTTTGTAGAGAATGTTATCCTAGAACATTCTGGGAACTAAAAGAAAACTACCCGCGGAGAACGTTTTTAAGAACATTATGGCATAATGTGCTAGCAATGTTGTCACCAAACATTTTAAGAAGGTTATCAACAAACATTTTTTGAATGTTTTTAGAGAATGTTATCATAGAACATTCTGGGAACTAAAAGAAAACTACCCGCGGAGAACGTTTTTAAGAACATTATGGCATAATGTGCTAGCAATGTTGTCACCAAACATTTTAAGAAGGTTATCAACAAACATTTTTTGAATGTTTTTAGAGAATGTTATCATAGAACATTCTGGGAACTAAAAGAAAACTTGCCGCGAAAAATATTACAAGAACATTTTGCGTAACCTTCTCAGAACGTTCTTAGAACAAAAAATTTCTAGCTGGGCAGTGACAAAACACCGTCAATGTGCTTAATTGTAAATAACGTTATGCAATGCCTGCCGAGTGTGACTGCACCGACCACCGTTGTTGGCTCTCGTCAGTGACTCGGCCAGAAAAGACCGCTATTCGCTTCCTGTGTGAATTGTGAAACGATCGCAGTTACTTTGGTTATGTTCACTTAAAAAATAAATATATTATGCGGAAGCGGAGCGGGGCGCGGGTCTCATGTCTGCGGGGCGGGGTGGGTTGCGGTACTGACTGATCATATGAGCGGGTTCGCGGAGCGGGGTCGGTACTGCACGTCGCGGGGCCGGGCGGAACCGGGTCTTGAAAATCAGACCCGCGCAAGACTCTGACACACACACACACACACACACACACACCTACGTTGAGATGTTAATAAATTCATGTTATTTTTCAAAGTGAAGTTGCATTTCTGCTTTATTTCCAGACAAGGTAAAACAAACTTGGAAGGTGTAAGATACCCTTATCACAGGGCCATTTTGTGTTGAAAAGGCAGGGTAAACAGTTGTAAGCAATTTAGCAAAAAAAAAAAAAAAAAAAAAAAAAAAACCTCTGGAGCTCCAGGGCAGGGCACTCCATACTGCAGTGAGTGCCCAGAAAGGACTCTCCTAAGTGACCAAAAATGGTCAACGAGAGGGTCTAACGCAACTGAGGTAACTTTTTTTTTTAAATTGACACTGCGTCAAAAATAAAAGAGGAACAAACACAATGTTGGTGCCAAACTTTTACATATACCCTTGAGTGTTAATCCCACCCAAAAACTTTGGGTGGGAATTGTATTTTGTGGGAAATTGTGGAAAGCTGAAACAAATAGAAAGCATTTTTTTTAATAATCAAAACAAAGTGGCTTATAAAGGGTTAAAATTCTGAAAATGAATAAACATTTGGGTATGTATGATGTCATCTGAGGGTATAAGGTTTGGCAAACACAAAAAAAAAAAAAAAAAAAGAAAAATGCACCAATTTGGTATTAACATATGAGTGACCAAAAATGGTCACTCATTTATACTAACGCAACTCACGTATAGTATTAATTAACGCAACATAGGGGTTTTAACCTAACTAACTATCCTGTTTGCACAAAGTCGACCGAGATGTTAGGTTAATTTTTTTTTTGGACAAATCCTTTATTGAGTTCTCTGGGAAGAGGGTTTACTCTGAACAGATTTGAGAACTGAATTTCTAACTTTAGGTGTTTATTGTTAATTTGTTTGTTTTTACTCTGAACTCTATTTTTAACATCTAGTTTGGTTTTGGACTTGCCTGTAAAGGACAATTTTCTTTTGTGAGTGGTTTTCATTGTACTTCCAAATACACTGGATTTATATTGAACTTCCCTGTGTTAGCATTGTTACTCTGATTATTGCTTTGATTAATTGTTTGCATTCTGCTTGGTGGTTCAGATTTATGCTGTCTGGGTTCATAGCAGAGTGTAAAAATCTTAAACGTTAAAATTGTCAGGCTAAACTCCGGCTGGCACCCTAAAAACCTACAACCTGACACAGAAAAATGAATATTATTCATGTTTGTTTATTAACTGGCTCCTGGCTGCCTGTCCTTTTGCAAAAGTGGCCCACGGGCAAAGCACGTTGAGTATCCCTCGGCTAAAGGTTGCTGTTATGTGTGACACTTAAGAGTGAGAATGTAATTTTATTTTTATTTTGTTCCCCATTTTCTTTTATTAGACAGATGAAAGTGGAGAACATACTGTACACCCACATTTTATAATACACTTAAGAGTCTAAAGTGACCATTGAGCTACCAGGAAGCACCAGAATGTCACATCTTGGGTATCATGTAAAATTTGACCTTCCCATTTGTATTTACCACTTTTTCGGGTCATTCAAGCGCGGTCTACCCGTAACAACACTACTTCTGACAGCATTTGAAGGAAGCATCTGCTTGTCACTCTTGTGACGGTTGGCGCATTGCAGAACAAGTGCAGAAAAAATATAGTAGGTAAGGTCAATTATTGGACTTTTGGCTAACATGAAAACAATACAAGACAAAGACCAGTGTTCACCAGTGTTTTCAGATAATGACAGAATTTTCATGTCTGGCTCAACTATTCCTTTAACTGGCTTGCCCTGGGTCTTTAAACAATATAAATGGATAAAACAAGCACTCACTATACATTTGGATTCCCTTTGACATAACGCCACAGGCCTCGCACATCTCTCAATTTCACTCAATTCATCATAATTACAGCCTCCATGGAGTCTGACTGTAACATCCACCCCACCCTGAGTACTTGACTAATATGCCCTATCTCTCATTCTTGTCCGCCAGCAAATTGCAGTTCAAAGGAAAATGTCTAAATCAGTCATTACTCTTTCATTCATACAGGCATTTCTGGACAAATTGAATCACGAAAGAGAATGAATTGAAAGGGCATTCATCCAATTTAAATGGGCAAGTGGTCGAGATATGATACAAGCAAGACAGACACTGCATAACCTAAGTTAATGGGTACTGTAAGAACATTCTCACTAAGAAGTAGCAGTATCAAGACTCATGTTGAATAAAGGCCTCAGTAATGAATCCATTTCCATCTGAATCCAGATAGAAATTCATCCTAAATATGCCCATTGTAATCTGAGAGGGGAACGTGTTTTGAAGGCCCAATGCCGCCTCACCTTGGTGGTGTCATCGCGGAGGTCGAACGTCAGCTCCAGGTTGGTGAGGAAGTGGTCTCCGAACTCGGGATACATGTCCAGCACCTCCAGGATCTCGTCCCTCTGGATGGTGTGGAGGTCGCAGTAGCTCAGCGCCCGCACGTCCGCAGCCGACTTCCCCGGCTTGGAGAACTGGTGGATCATCTCGCCGAAGATGTCGTTCTTACCTGAGGGAGAAGAGGGGTGGGGTGGGGGGGATAGGTGAGCAATCAATTCGAAGTAACTGTCTCCTCCCAGATAATTAATCCCATAAGCCTTTCTGCACTTATCTATTCTTGGCATTCTTATCGAGGAATCTATAAAGAAGGAAGAGACATTACAGTACATGACACCAACCTTCTCTGGGGCCAGTTCTATTGAAGCCTAAACTAAACGAATGCACACATTAGGAAAAATGAGTCGGTCGCATATTCTCTGAAGTGTGTTCCTTCATTTGGCAGAGCATTTCTCCATCAAAGGTCATACGGCGTAGATGTTGAGTTTTTTTGTGTGTGCTTCTCCATGCATCTCCCATAGGCTTCAATAAAACGGGTTCCAAAGTGTGGCCCCATAAAATGTTGGTTGGTATGATGTAATGTCTCTTCCTTCTTTATATGTTCCTTGTTCTTATCAAGGAACAAAGGGACTGACTGTTCATTAGATTTCTGGTGAATGTATAATTAGACGGTACAGTATGTGATGACCTATAAAGAGGCGGGCCAGCTGGCATAAAGTGCTCAAATGCAAAACAGGCTAAAGGGCAGCAGAGTCATCTAAAAAAGGATTTACAGGAGGCCAGTAGGTCTGCACGGAAGTCCCTCTGTCCATACATTCCTTCCTCTCTTCAGTCAGAAATGACCTACATGGAATGACCACAGGGTTCACCACGCTCCCTTTAGTCTCAATTCAGAGAAGAGTGAGAGTGTGTGTGTCGGAGGAGGAGGAGGGGGGGGGGGGGGGGGGCGGCAGGGGTACTGTGTCTTTGTGTGGTAAAGTCAGATGACTCTAGCTCTTATTAAATCGTATTAAGTCTCATGTATTATGAAAATCTGCATGTTCTCTAAAGTACCTAATCAGCATGTTGTTGATGTGTGCAGAGGAGAATATTGATCCTTTTCCCTCCGTTATGCAAATTGAGCCGTTGGGTGATAATCCATCTTTTCTATTTCCTACTTATACATTCATGGTTTCGACTGGTAGCATTGCATATGTGATCTAATCGTGGTTTGATGATTATCCGAACAGCGGAAGCAACAGCGTGTGCATAATTTAGCGTGATACACGACCATATGGAAATAGTAGTAAAGGCATGACAGTGTGGAAATGGAGTAATCCGCAGTTATGCAGCCACATGGAGTAAATGTGCTGAGTTGCTATGTAACCTTGTCCTTCAACACACATGCTTCTTCTCATCGTGACCATATTTTTTTCTTCTTCTTTTTTTTGCCAAACCTTATTGGCTGGGTGAAAAACAGACCTGTTAAAAAACAATGCACCTGTCTGTGGCGGCTAGGATGAGAGGGAAAGACAGAAGCATGGAGAAAGAGAGGGAGAGAGACAGAGAGAGAGAGAGGTGGGGAGAGGAAGACAAACAGGAGATGAGGAGATTTACTCTGATTACATTTGGAGGCTGTCAATAATGTTGTGCGGCTCAGTAGCTCCTACCATCAAACACTCCATCACAGCCAGCTGACAATCAGATAGCATAATAAACCATCCTATAAAAGTCTCACTGCCTCCCTCTCGCTCTCCCAGGCTCTCTCTCCCCCCTGTCAGTTACCTTCTCTCCTAAATTCCTCCATCCGCCCCCTCTTTTTCTCTTCTTACATCTCTTTTTCTCTCTCTCCACTCCACCCACCTGCTCGTCTCTCGCTCCCTTCTCTATTTCTGTCGTAATCTCGTAGTCTCTATTTGCAAGCCATCATGCTCTCCTTTCTTCATTAACACATCTCCTCTCTTTCTTACCCTCATCTCCAGCACATGTCCTCCTCCACTCGCTCCTGTCCTCTCCCTCTCATTTGAGGCGGCAGCACAAGCTTTGTTCTTTGAAGTGAGTCATTAGATTAGAACATAACCAATAGAGATCTCAGCTGCCAACCCAGCCATATCGCAACAGAGTGGAGCCATCTTCGCTCAGACGCCCAACCTCCCCCCCCCCCCCCCCCCCCCCCCACGTCTACCCTGGAGGTGAGCTCAGACAAAGATAGCTAGGCTGCGTCATGACAGGACTATTAAGACGCTTTGGTTCCTTAGAAGTGTTTTCGAGCTTCTCGCTAGTTCACTGAGATGAACTACAGAATTCACTAGGCTCCTTAGAAATGTTTGGCTGTCTTGGGGACATGAGTGCTGAGTGGTTGTCGCTAGCTTTCTAATATCAGGAGAGTGTGCATGTTTAAAGTGTAACTAACACCCAAAACACTTTTTTTCAGCTCCAGCCAATATATATGGCTTTTGGGGTGGTGTGTGAAGAATTCTGGTCAAAATTTCCACATTTGAGACTAAACTGTTATCATTGTACCATTTGTATCATTTTCAGCCGCATAAGTGCCCTCTATGGGTTCAACCCTGCTTTTTTTTCCACCTCAAAAATGCCCAAAATGTGGTACAACCTGACATCACGATGAACCAAAGACGATGGGATTTCAAGATAGTAACTCCCCTACTCCCCGATAGTAACTACCCTACTCCCCCTGTACTTTCCTTCTTTGGAAGTCCAGTTCTGTTTTCACCCACCAGGAGGCGCAAAAACACATAGTCTGTCAGTCTGAGGCAGAAGGTAACAGTTTATAGTGTATAGACGTCAATAAACCGTATTTGCTGTTAGTAGCCTATATAAGTGATTAATCTGATGTCAGTTGGATTTGAGAATTGTTGTATTGTATTGTTTGTGGAAGGCTGATCCGTGAGCGGCTGCTTCCGGGACACGGGTCGGGGTCTTAATCGGCCTCGGCTGGGTCTACTGGGCGAGGGTGTATGATGTTGGATAGACCCGAAACACCTTACGACCCCAGTTAACATCACTGATGACGCGTCCCAGCGCATGCTGTAGCATTGTATTTTGAATCGTATGAGTCTGCTCCCCTGGCCAGTGACACTTAGGAATAGTCTAGGTGACAACCAAGTATAGTTTGGTGACAAGCTGGAGAGACAGTTGACGGTCGGAGAGACGGCACCCGGTACGGGATGGGTTTAGCACCCCAGCCTGGCTCTCTCGTGAGGGAGAAATCCACAAACGCTACGGATTAGCCTCCTGAAAAGCTGTGTAAAGATCGGCGCGGCCTCGGGTCCTTCAGGCTAGAGCGAGGTGCTCGCCGCTGGCGAATGACGTGCAGCGCACAGGCCTCCTAGAGGCATCCTCTTTGTCTATGGTGCGGCATAGTAGGATTGCCTTTTGGGAGGGTCTGGTGAGACGAAGGAGGAGCGCGGCCTGGATTAACCCACAGAGCCTTAGCCCTCCATGCACCGAAGGGTCTTTCAATGCTGCGGTGTAGCACTAGCTCTATTGCAGCGGATTGGGCATGATCAACCCTTCCGCGGGCAACGCTGCAGACAGAGTAGGAAGGCTGATCTGTGAGCGGCTGCTTCCGGGACGCGGGTCGGGGTCTTAATCGGCCTCGGCTGGGTCTACTGGGCGAGGGTGTATGATGTTGGATAGACCCGAAACACCTTACGACCCCAGTTAACATCACTGATGACATGTCCCAGCGCATGCTGTAGCATTGTATTTTGAATCGTTGTATTGTCTTGTGTAGAACGTACTGTAGGCTACCACAAAATGGTCTTGTTGTTTACTCTGATGCCATGTCAATGAATACAACGATTCAACCTACAGGCAAATACATCTGTTCAGCAGGGCTGATGGTCTCCCTGTACAATATAGAACGTTGACTATCGGTGACATTCCTGATACCATCCACTTCCATGATCTTTATAAACACATAACTTAGTAGTGAACAAGTCCCCCCACTTGGCTCATTCAGGGCAGGCTTAGTTTTATAACTTGTAGGCTACCTGCTGCTCCTGCACATCACAGCACAGGCTAAATGAAGCGACATAAATATACATTATGTAAAGTAATGGCATAAATGTGTTTTTATTGAAAAAGTACATGTCAAGTAAGCTAAAGTCTTGTTGGAGTGGACATCACAGTACAACCATGTTATGGTTGTCAAACTTCCCACTTCACTATTGACGGTGTTACGATTGTCAAACTTACCACTTCACTATAACACATTGTATTTGCGACGGCTATATATACGACCTGGATTACATGTACGTTTATTTTGTCCAATATTGAAATGTTCTAGAATTGCATCTTGTGTTAACATAAATATTATTTCTATCTACCACTTAGCCTACTTAGGCTGATTTGATTGCTTTTTCTTGTAAAAATTTATTAAGCCTCAATGCATGCTGGGAGAGATGCAAATTTGTGTCTGTGTGTGGCGTTTGGTAGGGGAGGGAGGCACACAAGGCTACCCACCTTTTTTGACCACTAGCACTGCTCCACAGAAAATAAGGAGCTGCATGACGTTTATAATTGACGTAATTGACGTAAGCTAACCTAGCTAACCTAACCTATGCTATCGGTGTGTACTGTACTATGTTTATGATTTGTGACTGTGGTGGGCGGGAGGTGAATGCAATGATGTATCCACACCAGTATGGGGCAGCAACGCACTAACCCGTGCCTAACTGAAAAAAGAAGAAGATGTATTGTGCTCTGCTGCGGGCTAACGATAACCTCACGTCACCAGGCTCTTCTAACAATAGTTACATGGCAGTCAATGGCAGTAAAGTAGTTCGCCACTGAATGACCTAATTGATATAACTTTCAACCATTTTGAGCAATGCTGTTTCCATACCGGCCACCAGCGTTGGCTAGTTGTTGATATTTATAATGATTTTGTAGCTCTCATATAACGTTTTTCTTGATGCGGTGGGCAAACTGTCATGGCGCCGTTTCCGGTAAGAAATTTCCGAAGTTTCCTTCTGAGCACAGCCAAAGAGTATAGTGAGACAAGCGAAGACGGTCTTCGCCTTCTTTTCTTGGTTTTTCCCATAGGTTTTTTCAAATCAAGCAGCATGCCGTTTTGTCACATATCTGGGGGGGTAAGTCCCCCTTTAAGGACGCCGTTTATATATATATATATACAACACAGAGACATGACAACTCCATCCATTACAATAAAGCACAGACAATCTCTTATCACGCATGAAGAAATCATTACATTCCTCCCCAATTCATGTGATTTTTATTGCCCGATAGCACTAAATTACTATAATATATCTGCGGGAAATTGATCAGATTTTTCTCAGAAGAATTTTTTTGTGCCATTTTTGCCTTTATTAGACAGGACAGTAGGCAGACAGGAAAGGTGGGGAGAAAGTGAGGGGATGACATGCGGCAAAATACCTCGGTTCGTCAGATTCGAACCCGCGTCGGCCGCCGAAGGACCGAACCTCCGTGGTACGTGTGCTACCAGGTGAGCCAGGAGGCACGGGAAATTGATAAGATTGTTGATCAGTGCCAATTACTCAATGATTACTTTGCCAGGTGCTAGGATTTCTGGCTTTCAAAACTCTTGTGTCAGCCCGCACTTTGCTTTTAAGTGAAGTGAAGTCACTTAGAAAAATAATGGACACCCCCACACTGTCTTCACTTGCTCAAAATTGGAAAATTTAATACACAACGTTTCGGTACAAGACCTTTTTCAAGTATAGGGTACTTGAAAATATACTTGAAAAAGGTCTTGTACCGAAACGTTGTGTATTAAATGTTCCAATTTTGAGCAAGTGAAGACAGTGTGCGGGTGTGATTCTACTCCACCTACGCACCTGCCACAAGACTTACCAGGTGTGCAAGAGACTTTGGTTGATCAAGTGAAGTGAAGTCAAAAGTGAAGTTAAGCTAAGCTATTCTTTGTCAGCCCGCACTTTGCTTTTAAGTGAAGTGAAGTCACTTAGAAAAATAATGGACACCCCCACACTGTCTTCACTTGCTCAAAATTGGAAAATTTAATACACAACGTTTCGGTACAAGACCTTTTTCAAGTATAGGGTACTTGAAAATATACTTGAAAAAGGTCTTGTACCGAAACGTTGTGTATTAAATTTTCCAATTTTGAGCAAGTGAAGACAGTGTGCGGGTGTGATTCTACTCCACCTACGCACCTGCCACAAGACTTACCAGGTGTGCAAGAGACTTTGGTTGATCAAGTGAAGTGAAGTCAAAAGTGAAGTTAAGCTAAGCTATTCTTTATTGTCTCCGTGGAGAAATTCATCCTCTACTACGAACCTTCCTAGCACTAGCAGCAGTGGGCAGCCGCAGTGTAGCGCCCAGGGACCAACTCCAGTTCGATTGCCAGTGCCTTGGTCAGGGGCACTGACAGGAGTAATTAACCCTAACATACATGTCTCTGATGGTTGGTGGGAAGAAACTGGAGCACCTGGAGGAAACAACGGGGAGAACATGCAAATTCCATATAGAAAGGACCTGGGAGGGTCCGGGGTTCGACCCGGGACCTTCTAGCTGTGAGGCAACAGTGCTAACCGCTGAGCCACTATGCCATGCCCATTGGAATTTCAAAGCATTCCTAACCCCCTCCACTTACAGTACACACATTTTCAGCTGGTGATCGATGGAGGACGGTAACACGAGCAACTGGTGTCGCAAGGTATTTTAGCTGCGAAGGTCGAAAAGCCCTGTTATCAAGACAAAGACAAAGCTGTATTCATATAGTATTTTGCATCAAGATATATCAGCTCTTCTCTAGACGTTTCTGTTGGATCTCTGATCTAAACAGCTGGCCTCCTCAACTCTATTGTGAAAATTTGTACCAAATGCGTTGCGGCCCGGTACTGGTCTACGGCCCGGTGGTTGGGAACCACTGCTCTACAGAACAGTGTACTGAATCTCCTCAATGAATCATACAAACACAGGTCAACTTGATGTGTTACAGCAGACCCACCCAGGATGGCCACTACGATGTCATCCTTGAGGATCTCGATGGAGCCGCGGGAGATGAAGTAGAGCGCGGTGAGCACGTCTCCAGAGTGGACGAGCGTGTCTCCGGGCGGCGAGTGGGTGGTCTTGAACCTCATGGCCAGGGCTCGGAGGCAGCCCTTAGTGGCTCCGCGGAACGCTTTGCAGCCCTGTAGGAGGTTCTGGTTGAGATGGAGGCAGATGTCCGCCTGGAGGCACTCTGGGAAGCCCTTGAGGACCTGGGTGTGGGACATGAGTCAAAGCAGACGGGAACACGGTCAGACGGGATGGGGGTGTGTCCAAAAGGTGTCAGTGCTGTGATGTGCAGATTCAGAAGCTTTCAAAGCGTGCTGTTGTGCCGAGCGGGTCAGATTGACTGGATTTCCAGAGAATTCTGATACAATTGCCATCTGTGGTTTTTCCTTCATCTCGAAACCTATACTCCTAGTAGAAATACTAGTTACTATTTTGCTGAGCCTCTTGGCAGCTTTAGATGAGAGACAAGACAGAACATTTAGGGGTTGCACTTCCTGCAGAGTAAAGACACCACAAACTCAAAACACTGATTTGATATTTGGTATAAAATGTTTTCTCTCTTATATTATTATATTTCTTGGGGAGTCTCAGAGCCTTCATGTGCTGTGATGAGAAAACTACACTCTCAACCATGATACATCATGTTATGGAAGAAAAAATAAATAAAAATAATAGTAAATAGTAGTAATAATAATAATGATAAATAAATAAATGTATTATATATACACATATATATACTGTATATATATTTTTCCCCCTTTTTTTAACAATTTATATATCTTGTCTCAAAGAATGTTTATTCAAACATTCCTCAATACTGACCCATATGATCTTATATGTAATGTAAAAACAAAAAAAACAATACAAACAATACAAACATTCAATCTTGACTCAACCTGAGCAGGTTAGTCAAGTATCAATAACCATAACTTACCAATAACCTTACCTCAAAACTGAGTTAGCCTGAGAGATCATTGAAATTATAATGAAAAAATATTCATGAAAGTGTTTTTAGCCTTTTTAACATTTAACATTAACATGTTTAATATCAAAACCATGACTTTTATGAGAGGGCTTTCTAATGCCTAGGCTATGTATGGATTTATAATATCATACTTACCCTTTAAAGACAACAGTGATCACAGACAAAACAAAAAAATGTTATTTGGACAATGTGAACTGACTGTTCTTTATCTCGGACACCATGACAGACACTGGAAGGCATGGAGAAGACTTCAAGGACACAAAAGGGACAGCTGAACAAGAAGACACATTTCCTATCCTTTGTCATTGTCACATAAAGCACATGTGCTGATGACATGAGCACAGCAGAGATGACTGCCTTTCTAGCTCTGACAGGCTTGTTTTGTTGCTTAGTAGAACAGAAACTGGTCAATAGATTTGGAAAGGAAAGATTGAACAACATTTGGCAAGTGCAGGTGCCACCGCGGAGCATAGAGCCAAGCCTCCCGCAGGCGGGAGGGAAAGCTGGCAGTGCCCGGCGAGGCTGTGCCCACTTCCACAGGCGGGAGATGCATAGCATGGGCTTGTGTTTGAATACACACATTTCAGGCAAAAAAACTACCTTGAGGCTAGGCCACATGCAAGTGTAAAAGTGATAGCATTCAGTTATAGACCTTGCTGGACTACTGTAACTGGCATGCACTAAGTAGATACTGTAAATATATCTACAGTATGATGTGGCATCGCAAGGGCTTTTTACAGTACAGTTGTGTGTTTATATACAGTATGATTATGTGCAGAAAGTTAGGAAACATCTCAGAAGAAAGTGAGGAGCATAGTCTCAAATAACATGCACACAACCTTTAAGAGTAATGCTGTTTTGTTCTTCTGTTATGTACACTCAACCCAATTGCCAGAATAAAATGTTGCCATTGTACGTTTCTAGAATTCGTGGAAAAGTAAAATACGTAAAACATTTCTGAAAGAAAAAAATACGTATAATGTCTCTATAATCTCAATGTAAAATTAGAAAACCTTGCTGACTTTCCAACATTGAATGCAAATTTAAAAAACTATCTTTAGGCAAGTAGAACAACTTGGTTATGTTTAGGCAACAAAGCAACTTGGTTATGTTTAGGCAACAAAGCAACTTGGTTATGTTTAGGCAACAAAGCAACTTGGTTATGTTTAGGCAACTAAAACAACTTGGTTATGTTTAGGCAACTAAAACAACTTGATTATGTTTAGGCAACAAAGCAACTTGGTTATGTTTAGGCAACAAAGCAACTTGGTTATGTTTAGGCAACTAAAACAACTTGGTTATGTTTAGGCAACTAAAACAACTTGGTTATGTTTAGGCAACAAAGCAACTTGGTTATGTTTAGGCAACTAAAACAACTTGGTTATGTTTAGGCAACAAAGCAACTTGGTTATGTTTAGGCAACAAAGCAACTTGGTTATGTTTAGGCAACTAAAACAACTTGGTTATGTTTAGGCAACAAAGCAACTTGGTTATGTTTAGGCAACTAAAACAACTTGGTTATGTTTAGGCAACAAAGCAACTTGGTTATGTTTAGGCAACTAAAACAACTTGGTTATGTTTAGGCAACTAAAACAACTTGGTTATGTTTAGGCAACAAAGCAACTTGGTTATGTTTAGGCAACTAAAACAACTTGGTTATGTTTAGGCAACAAAGCAACTTGGTTATGTTTAGGCAACAAAGCAACTTGGTTATGTTTAGGCAACTAAAACAACTTGGTTATGTTTAGGCAACAAAGCAACTTGGTTATGTTTAGGCAACTAAAACAACTTGGTTATGTTTAGGCAACAAAGCAACTTGGTTATGTTTAGGCAACAAAGCAACTTGGTTATGTTTAGGCAACTAAAACAACTTGGTTATGTTTAGGCAACAAAGCAACTTGGTTATGTTTAGGCAACAAAGCAACTTGGTTATGTTTAGGCAACAAAGCAACTTGGTTATGTTTAGGCAACTAAAACAACTTGGTTATGTTTAGGCAACTAAAACAACTTGGTTATGTTTAGGCAACAAAGCAACTTGGTTATGTTTAGGCAACTAAAACAACTTGGTTATGTTTAGGCAACTAAAACAACTTGGTTATGTTTAGGCAACAAAGCAACTTGGTTATGTTTAGGCAACTAAAACAACTTGGTTATATTTAGGCAACTAAAACAACTTGGTTATGTTTAGGCAACAAAGCAACTTGGTTATGTTTAGGCAACTAAAACAACTTGGTTATGTTTAGGCAACTAAAACAACTTGGTTATGTTTAGGCAACTATGTTTAGGCAACTAAAACAACTTGGTTATGTTTAGGCAACAAAGCAACTTGGTTATGTTTAGGCAACAAAGCAACTTGGTTATGTTTAGGCAACAAAGCAACTTGGTTATGTTTAGGCACCTAAAACAACTTGGTTATGTTTAGGCAACAAAGCAACTTGGTTATGTTTAGGCAACTAAAACAACTTGGTTATGTTTAGGCAACTAAAACAACTTGGTTATGTTTAGGCAACTATGTTTAGGCAACTAAAACAACTTGGTTATGTTTAGGCAACAAAGCAACTTGGTTAGGTTTAGGCACCTAAAGCAATTTGTTTAAGGTTAGGATTATGGTTTGGGTTGGGATTAAAACTGAAAGTAGAAACCGCCAATCCCACCCCTACAGTACTCTCTTAGGCGATCGCGACTTAACATGAGACCGTCATGAACGTGAATATGAATGTTATACACGTCATATACACGTCACATTCACGTATCTAGAAACGTGATATGCAATGTATTTTCACTCAGAAATGTTATATTGTACATTTCCATGGATTCCAGAAACCTACAGTGCCGACATTTTATACTGGCGACTGACTGGTACACTAGTCTATATGGCTAAGGGCTAACAGCTCACAGCATTCCACTACTAGCATCAGACAGTTATATGAGTCTGGACTATGGAGGCACATTCATGTCAACATTAGTTCTGTGAACACATGTACCTCCTGCTCTTACCAGAGTGGTGCGGTCATTCCATTTGACATGAGGCAGACATGGAAAAGACAAATAGACTGTATAAGTACCATGAACAGGATCATGAGGAGGAAAGCCAGCATTACTGCACTGCTTGTGCAAAAGCAGCAACGGTGGCTTTCGTTTCAATTAGCGGCTATGATTAAACATTGTCACAGTATAATCATGATGAAAACATTATGTCATGGCAACGACAAAAGGAGATTGTCCATGTGGTTAAGAGCGTTTTGGAGAGCAAGGGAGTTCAAACAACAAACTCAGGAGAGAAAAGAGAGGAAAAAATACAACTAATTAATTTTTTTGTGATTGTTAAAAAAGGCTTCCAAATAAATAATCCCCCCCCCCCCCCCCCCCCCCAAGCACACCCTGGTACACACACACTCTCTCTCTCATACCATGTCACGCAAACACACTCCCTCATACCATGTTCATGTCAATGCCGTTGGTGTAGGACCAGGCATGTTGGAAGTACTCCTCCAGCCTCTGCCGCAGTGGGTTGGGGATCTGGTGGAAGCGGATGAATTCTTTGACCCGCAGCATCTGGAGGTGGTATCTGGCCGTGCCTGAATACAACCTCTGGATGATGGCCGACACATTCCCAAAGATGCTGGCGTACATGAGAGCTGGGAGAGAAGCCATACAAGTGAACATCTACCAGTCCTGCAGTGTGCGTTATCCCTGCCTTTGCAAAATGCCTGATTAGTTTGGACAGGACTAAAGTTTGAACATCCCGTGGAGGCAAAAAAAATAAGAACTGTAGCATTCAAGTTGCATGATATAAAGCCAGCCTAAAAGCATGAACTGGGTATAGGTTGAATCATAAATGTGTTATATCAAATAGAGAGTAGCAATATGGACAGATATTTGTATGGAATGGTAAAATGTTTTACTGCCTTAAATAAACATTCTCAAAAATCTATGTTCAGTCACATGTAAAGATCTGGTTGTAGAGTTGCATTATATTACAGATTTTCATTTATTTATTTCACACCAAAATGTCAACTTTGCACTTCAAAGGTCATGAGATAGAAATGGCAGTGTTATGAACAGTAATATAACTAGCAGAAGTGTGAATTAACTCACACGCCAGACGCCACCAAATTAAGATTAGTCAGTAAATTCATTTCTGTTCAGAAATAAAATCACCTACAGTATGCATTTCCTGAGTTTCCAGTTCAATGCAACTGCATTTTGTGCTGCAAATATAAAGAGCTAGTCAGCAACTACAAACAAACAAACAAACAAACAAATAAATAAATAAGCAAGCCTGCAGGAGGATGATTAACGACCTGGGGCTACACCCTCCGGCTTCACAGTTTGCCTTGTCTCATGTATGTCTAAATTAATTTTAAAAAGCAAAATAGCAGAGCAGTGGCACTATTAATATTATTACTATTAAGATTATATAGTAATCCCCAATATATGGGGATTACTTTAGCTAAATACCCCCCCAAAAATAGAGAAATCCTGCCTACTGCAGCTTTAAGTGTTCTGAGCCTTCTGATGATGGACCGTTTCAGACAAACACGGTTACACTGCACTTCCAAATATGCACTCTGGCTCAGATGTCACTCACATCCGATAAGCATGACGCAGATGGAGAAGATCTTCTCAGAGTTGGTGTTGGGGGACACGTTCCCAAAGCCCACGCTGGTCAAACTGCTGAAGGTGAAGTAGAGCGCTGTGACGTACTTATCTTTGATGGACGGGCCCGAGCTGGGGTCGCTGTAGTTGTACTTTTTTCCTGTAAATATCCCAACAGTAATACAGCATATTGATACGATGTTCATTTTTTGTGTGTTTGGCTTCAAAATGACTCTCAACAAAGCTCCTTAATGTATTTCCAGTGTATTTAGTTAAAACCTTTGTTTGAGCGTGCTAAAATAGCAGATAACTGACACAATGAACAGTCTGGTAAACCATGCTAATCACGTGAACTCACATTCTGTTTCGTACTGTGGATCAGTCTGGCCTCCAGCCCGCCCACAGTGATTTGCAGAAATTACAAAGTGCACGGGCCAATCAGGGACGTGCATCGTAACCGCTGGCAAAACAGTATTGTGGCTCAGTAATGTTTACATTAGTAGAGTAAACACAGCTGTAAGAGCAGTTATTGCAGAAATAGACTCAATAACAACAATTAAACAAGAACAAGATCAGCAGTTTCTCAGCGGAAAAACTGTTTTCACCATTCTTCCGAGTGGATTTGGATTGGGTTTGGCAACACTGATTGGCTGAAGGAGTTGTCTGTCAAGGCAATTACTCCCGCCCACTGAAATCGCTGTGGATGGCTAGGAGTCCAGACTGATACGTCGAGTGAAACAGAATGTGAGGTCACATTATCATGATGGTTTTTAGCAGCTTAAAAATGAACTACCATGATCAAACAATAATAAGGCTTCACCTATGGACACGCCCAGGTTGTCCAACCAGCCAATCTTGTGCTCCAGGTAAGGCTTCTCCACGTTTCCGATGGCGTACCAGATACAGGCCAGCCAATGGGCGATGAGGGCAAAGATGCACATGAGCAGCATGAGGACAGCGGCACCGTACTCCGAGTAGCGGTCCAGCTTACGGGCCACGCGCACCAGCCGCAAGAGGCGGGCCGTCTTCAGCAGACCAATCAGAGTGGTGGTCTAAGGTGGGAAAACACACACAAACAGACAAAACATACAAGATCCAGTCAACTATAGTCACTTGAACTAAACAAGGAAACATGTCATCCCCAATGAATGATGCAGGGCAAGCAACTGTTCGGATTTCACCACGTGGGGGACGAGCAGACGAATCCGCTAAAGTAATGTATGCTGCTAGACATCGTAAACAACCTTTTCCCGACATCCGAGCAAAGTGAACAAGCTGTTTGTCTCCTTTCAGTGCCAGAGGTTAATAAGGGTCGGGACCAAGAGGCAGTTCAGCTCAGGATTAGTGACTGAAAAACACATGTTGATGAGAAATGCTTAATCTTTCACAAGCCACATGTCCTACACAGTTGCGGGCGACACAGACTGCTAGTGGATCCTTCTTGCCGGCGTAAACACATCTCACAGCGTCAACCCAACTTGACTGACTAAGAGGGAGTTGATAGTGCCGCTGCCGCCCTTGGCTGTGCGAAACAAGAAAGTCACTATGGAACTGGCTTCTGGCAGAACAGACTGGCATGCTAATAAGCCTATGAGAGAGAGGCTGCGTGCAGTGATTCAACTATTGGTTAATCGTGAAGGGCTATTGAAGGACGCTAAATGACGATGGCAAAGTTTGCTCTAAAAACAGCCAAAATTCCAGAGACTTGGAAACTTTGTCAAAGCCTCGCAGAGCTCAATAGGAAAAGACACAGCATCTACGCAGAACACACACACAAACACAGACCACACGCACACACAAACACACACAAACACAGACCACACGCACACACAAACACACAAACACAGACCACACGCACACACAAACACAGACCACACGCACACACACAAACACAGACCACATGCACACACAAGCACAGACCACATGTACACACAAGTAGAGACCCCACGCACACACAAATGCAGACCACACAGACACACACAGACACACAAACACAGACCACACGCACACACATAATAATAATAATAATAATAATAAATTGAATTTATATTGCACTTTTCATTTTGACCAAATCCCAAAGTGCTACAGAGGTAAAAGTAAAAATAAAAATAATAAAATAATAAAAATTAAAAGATAAAAACATAGAGAGAAATAAAATAAAATAATAATAATTAAAAGAAAAACATAATTAAAAGAACATTAAAAATCACATAAAAAAGCCTGAGAAACTAAAGAAAGGCATAGAGCTAGGAGAAGGCTTTATTAAAAAGGAAAGTTTTCAGTCCCTTTTTAAAAGCATCCACCGTCTGTGGTGCCCTTAGATGGTCGGGAAGGCTGTTCCACAGACGGGGAGCGGCCGAGCAGAATGCCCGGTCTCCCATGGTGCGGAGTTTGGTCCTGGGGGGACGGAGGAGGTGGTTGTTTTTTGAGCGGAGGTTACGGGAGGAGGTTTGTGTTGTGAGCAGTTCTTTGAGGTATTGGGGGGGCATGTCCATGGATACACTGATGTGTGAGCAGAGAGGTTTTGTAAATGATCCGGGAGGAAACAGGGAGCCAGTGTAGTGAGTGTAGGATGGGAGTGATGTGGTCGTATTTGCGGACTCTCATCATGATCCTAGCTGCACTGTTTTGAATATATTGTAATTTCTGAAGGCTCTTGCCTGGAAGCCCGATTAGGAGCGCGTTGCAGTAGTCCAGCCTTGAGGAGACAAAGGCATGGACAAGTTTTTCGGCATCTGGCAGGCTGAGTGTGGGACGGAGTTTGGAGATGTTTTTTAGGTGAAAGAAAGAGGTTTTGCAGAGTTGTTTGATGTGGGTGACAAACACACACAAACACAGACCACACGCACACACAAACACAGACCACACGCACACACAAGCACAGACCACATGCACACACAAACACAGACCACAGGCGCACACAAGCACAGACCACACACACACACACACACAAGCACAGAGCAGACGCACACACAAGCACAGACCAGACGCACACACAAGCACAGACCAGACGCACACACAAGCACAGACCACACGCACACACAAGCACAGACCAGACGCACACACAATCACAGACCAGACGCACACACAAGCACAGACCACACGCACACACAAACACAGACCAGACGCACACACAAGCACAGACCACACGCACACACAAACACAGACCACAGGCGCACACAAACACAGACCACAGGCGCACACAAACACAGACCACACGCACACACAAACACAGACCACAGGCGCACACAAACACAGACCACACGCACACACAAGCACAGACCAGACGCACACACAAACACAGACCACACGCACACACAAGCACAGACCAGACGCACACACAAACACAGACCAGACGCACACACAAACACAGACCAGACGCACACACAAACACAGACCACATGCACACACAAACACAGACCACACGCACACACAAACACAGGCCAGACGCACACACAAACACAGACCACAGGCGCACACAAACACAGACCACACGCACACACAAACACAGACCACACGCACACACAAACACAGACCAGACGCACACACAAACACAGACCAGACGCACACACAAACACAGACCACCACACACAAACACAGACCAGACGCACACACACAAACACAGACCACCACACACACACACACACACAAACACAGACCACCACACACACACACACACACACACACACACACACACACACACACACACACACACACACACACACACACACACAAACACACACATAAACACAGACCACCACACACACATACAAACACAGATCCCTCTGTATACAATATACACAAAGCACCTTCTGTTCTGTTTAATTCAAAGCACTTTAATCCTGCCGTCTCCATTTTCTAGCTTGACTAAATGAATAGGCAGACTGAGGGAGGGGAGGTGGGGAGATGGGAGCAGCGTACAGCAGCCATGATTCAAGTCTCGATCTATTAGTGTCACACAATCTGTAAACACAATAAGTGAGACTTAGGGAATGATAATCGGTCCTTCCACTCCCCATCGCGCTCGACAATTATCCTAATATCCTTGGGGGAAACCATTACGCGCCACCTCCGACAGCAATTGTGTCTTCTCACGTCTCTACTTGCTTATTTACGCCGACGCCTTGTTTACAGGTGAGAGTAAACATGACATGACTTCTTGCAGGTATTAAAAGCAGGAAAGGGGCCTTGAAGACAGATGTTTTATGAGCCACGTTGTGTCTTGGTCATGGTGGTGAAGAGTGCTATAGCTCCTTCTGATGGCTCCTTTAAAGAGCCTCCATCCTTCCGATATCTCCTGCTTAAGCTCTCAGTCGGCACCCTTACGGTGTGAACTGAGGATGAATCATATCTTACAGTGTGAATTGAGGATGAATCATATCTTACAGTGTGAACTGAGGATGAATCATATCTTACAGTGTGAACTGAGGATGAATCATATGGAATCAGAAAAAAAAGACCTCAGGTGCCGTGCAGACAGGACGTGTGTATTTCACATAAGAACGCTTTGGAAATCATATTGAGATCGCTTCCAATGCGCACAAAACACAGTGCACGGAGCGTTTTTTGTTTTGTTTTTTCCTGCAGTAGCGCGCAGTACAGTTCAGGACGCAACGACACGGACCGGTAGCCAGCTACTTTCGTCTGTTTGATGTTGTTGATTGTTCACACCGTAAACATGAAAGCCAGATTATTGGCAATTCTGGCAGCAGCGGAGGTTGAAGATCCCCCTGGCAGGAGAAGAGGTAGGAGGAGTGACAATGACGAGCAGCGCACTTTTCCTCCAAATGTTGAACTTTTTTCAGCTTGAGACGCCCAGAGCGCTCCGCCAAAAAACACTAGATGCCAAGAGTGCGCCAAAAAAGACCTCAGGCACCCTTACAGTGTGAACTGAGCATGAATCATATCTTACAGTGTGTGAACTGAGGATGAATTAATCATATGTTACAGTGTGAACTGAGCATGAATCATATCTTACAGTGTGTGAACTGAGGATGAATTAATCATATGTTACAGTGTGAACTGAGCATGAATCATATCTTACAGTGTGAACTGAGGATGAATTAATCATATGTTACAGTGTGAACTGAGGATGAATTAATCATGTTACAGTGTGAACTGAGGATGAATTAATCATATGTTACAGTGTGAACTGAGGATGAATTAATCATGTTACAGTGTGAACTGAGGATGAATTAATCATATCTTACAGTGTGAACTGAGGATGAATTAATCATATCTTACAGTGTGAACTGAGGATGAATTAATCATATGTTACAGTGTGAACTGAGGATGAATTAATCATGTTACAGTGTGAACTGAGGATGAATTAATCATATGTTACAGTGTGAACTGAGGATGAATTAATCATATGTTACAGTGTGAACTGAGGATGAATTAATCATGTTACAGTGTGAACTGAGGATGAATTAATCATATCTTACAGTGTGAACTGAGGATGAATCATATGGAATCAGAAAGAAAAGACCTCAGGCACCCTTACAGTGTGAACTGAGCATGAATCATATGGAACACCCTTACAGTGACTGAGGATGAATCATATGGAAACAGAAAAAAATACCTCATGAAGGTATTTTGAGAGCTTATCCTTAGGTGTAGCACCGCTGCCAACTCTGTTTGTGTGAGCTGCAAAGATGACACAACACATATCCAGTATGGAGGCTGTATGATGTAAGATGACATAACACATATCCAGTATGGAGGCTGTATGATGTAAGATGACACAACACATATCCAGTATGGAGGCTGTATGATGTAGGATGACATAACACATATCCAGTATGGAGGCTGTATGATGTAAGATGACATAACACATATCCAGTATGGAGGCTGTATGATGTAAGATGACATAACACATATCCAGTATGGAGGCTGTATGATGTAAGATGACATAACACATATCCAGTATGGAGGCTGTATGATGTAAGATGACAACACATAATCCAGTATGGAGGCTGTATGATGTAAGATGACACAACACATATCCAGTATGGAGGCTGTATGATGTAAGATGACAACACATAATCCAGTATGGAGTGTCATGTTGATTAAAATGTGGGCTTACAGTAAGTGGGAGGGGTTTGGGGCTGAAGAACGTAGAGATAAGCCTCCATTAGCAACCAGCTGTATGAAACGTATCCACCAGACATCTCTCCCACCATCTGCCCCGTGGCTTTCCCCGCTTGTCTGGCCACTTTGCAACAGAAAAGTCAACCAAGTTGGGGACTAACCTTCTGATACTGGTAGGGCTGAGTATCATTTAAAAAATTACAATACCAGTACCAATACCAGTACCAGTACCCTTAAAGTGATAAGCCGCTTTCAGACATGCCTTGGAACTTGGGAGTTATCTAGAGGGGACCCGGGTGGCGGTGTATGTATGAACACATTCAACAACACCACAGTGTATGGGTCGTACTGTAGCTGCTGTGGCAGTGGGCCAATCACACGTTGCATCAAATTGAATTGAATCGCTTGCTGTGATTGGTTGTGAGTAAAAACATACAAAGATTGATAAGGAGGAATGAAATGTATAGATAAAATAAGAAAAAGAAAATGTATATATTTTGTGTAACTGTGTCATATAATCCCATGTGGGATGGGCCACAACGTGGCATGACACGCAAATAAAATAATTATTCATTCATTCATTCATTCATTCATTCATTCAAATAGTTTTTTTTTCTAGATCTGTGTACAAAAAGGATCGTATGCAGGTACCGTTTGACTGGATAAGTTTAGATATGACCCTGCATGGTCAAGCACCTGCATACTGTATCTGTGTGATCTGCTCTCACGTTCCCCAGCAGGTCACTGAGGTCTGCTGACCAGAGCCTATTAGTTGTCCCCCGCACCAGGCTCAAAACCAAAGGTGACCGAGCCTTTAAGTCTGTGTATCTCCTAGGTTGTGGAACGCTCTTCCTCACGACCTGAGAGTTGCGTCTTCTGTGGACATTTTTAAACAGCAGCTAAAAACGCTTCTGTTTGGATAGGCGTTTGTCTAGCCTCTTTAGTTGTCTGCGCCTATAGTCCTGTGTCTTTTGTATTTTACTGTTACCTGTATTGATTGATTGATTGGTTGTTTTGTATTTTAATCCTGTGAGGCACTTTGTGAGTTTTCTCTGTTAGAAGTGCTATATAAATAAAATGTACTTACTTACTTAGTATCCAAGAGTAACTCACTCACATACATATTCATATACAGTATGACACATTGAACAAGTATAATTCATGACAAACATCTTACCTTAACCAAATCGTTTTGTTGACTAAACCGAACCCTAACCTATACTATGAATCAAATGTTTACATAGTATGAATCAAGAGTGCATAACCTTTTGTAAGCTATCAAACAAACAAGCAAACTTTGTATGAGGACATGCTGAAATATTACTGATTCATCCTTTACTGGCCTAGCGAATTTGCAAGCTCATCATGTTTTATTTGCTCTGGCAGATGCATCTGGTCCCCCTCCTGTTCAGACACATTTTAACCCGACCTGAAAATGGTCGGGCCAATCACAACCATTTATCAATCTAATCAATATCTAATATGGGGCGAGTTTGATACAATGACAGATTGAGCACCGTTTTGGCATTTTCGTAAACAACCAAGATGGCTCGCCATCTGTTGAATCCGCTATCATGACAGTGTGCTATTAAACGCCCCCTGGAAATCCAAATTTAACGGAGAGTTTCCAGACTCTGGCGATAACAGGCTATTTCTGGCCCAATCCAGTGCTAAATGGCATAAATAGCACAATAATGCCATAGATAGAACATCACCAAATAGGGCTTAAGTAATAATATTCAATTGTATTAATCCATCTAGGGAACCCAGCTGCTGTAAATACCACACATCACAAGTCATATTCCTGCTGCACACTGTAGGTGTACAGTTCCACAACATTTGTTGGCTTATTCATCAGACCCGGAAAGACAACAAGCAGACTGCACACACCTAAATCACTCAAACATGATCTTCTGAGTCAGTAGATGTACGAGACTTTACACATGAACTCTGTGTGTCTATCACAGTCACAGCAGGGCAGAAGTGAGTTTGAGGGGGCTGCTTGTTACACTGAATGTGCCTCCTCTTTCTTCTTTGTTTAGCACAGCCGTTGCGTGTAGTGTAGCATAATCGGGTCAGAGTGCAATACTGCACACAGTCTGCTTTGACCAAAGACAAAACAATGCATATTTTACTCTCTGTTGATGACACAAAGAGAAAGTTTGAATGCGAGGACAAATTTGAATAAAGCTCGGTTCATTTGCATGAAAATACATAAGGGAAATCCAGCTTAAAAGAGAATTGTGCTTGTGGTTCTTTTGTTCATTAAAATATAAGTGAACAAAACAACTCTTTCCCATGGTTAGGATCCAATTAATACCAATCTTTGATATTATCAAGAGAAAAATACTGAAAATACTTAATTAACAACCGACGTCAAACTTAACACATTGTTAATTTATTACTGTGCAGTGTGTGTGCACCAAATTAGCTTTATGGCATGTGACTCTTTAGGAGGATTGAAGGCAAGGCAAGGCAAGTTTATTTGGCCTGGGTGAGGCCGCCTGCCCTATTGGCATGTTTAATGATGTATGTGTGTGTGTGTGTGTGTTGCTCACTAAATGTATTGCATCAGTGATGTCACAATGCCTCCTTGTGTGTGTGTGTGTGTGGCCCATTATGATATCACTGATGACATCCTGTGTGTGTGTGTGTGTGTGTGTGTGTGTGTGTGTGTGTGTGTGTGCCCCCCTATCACTGATCAGTGTTGTCACAATGCCTCCTTGTGTGTGTGTGTGTGTGTGTGTGTGTGTGTGACATCACTGATCAGTCTTGTCACAATGCCTCCTTGTGTGTGTGCGTGCCCTTATGACATCACTTTTGACATCATCGCTGATGACATCATCACTGATGACATCATCACTGATGACATCACATCATTAGCTAATTAGCCTAATTAAAAGATCCGGCTGTCAGGTCACCCGCACACGTGCCCTTTATGCACCCTGATGGTTTCAGCCCAATCGCTGGTAAAATGCCATAGCTGTGGCCGAAAACAGAACTTGAAACAAACATCGCCCACATACTCAATTTTATATATAGATAGATAGATAGCACTTCAATCTATTTCATGCTTTACATGAAATGGATATAAAGAAAAGAGCACTGTTAGAAGGTAAAATATAGGATCCAAAAGGCCACAGTGCAACATTAGCATATTTTCACGTTGTGAGTGAATTCATATGTATACTTAGATCTTAAATTATGCACTATTGTGAATGAATCCTGGGTATTGTCTCAGTGTCCATAAAGTTGGATGCTCAAAGACTAACTTGATGACATCTTGGGATGGGAGTCTTGCCTTAGTTAAAGCAGAGACCTTTAATATTAGAGAGACCCCACTCCAGGCTCTGCCAATTGTAAGAAATAGTACTCTTCCGGCCTCCTAAATGGGCGTTGTTATCAGCTTGTGATTGGCTGTCTGTAAATGGTATGAAACTTCATTGGTTGACCAGTGACCAGTCTCTGAAGGGGGAGTGGCAGTGGATAAACCTCCATGGCACAGATGATACAGGAAGTGACTGGAAGTTGGGGTGTCTCTATCTACAGTATATTAAAGGTCTCTGGTTAAAGTCACAATGAAACCACGTTGAGAGCATCTTGCTTCCTTAGTGTTGGGGCAGGACCAGGGATGTAGTGGTCAATACAGAGGTGAGTAACCTATCCAAGGTGAGTAGTTCACCCACCTTGTTTCCCCTCAGTGATTGATACAGGTGATCTGAAAATAGGTGAGTAAACTCTGCCTCATTTCAAAGAAGTGGGTGAACGGCATTTGCTTGTGTTTACCCTCCTCCACTACACAACTGGGCGGGACATAATGCAGGGAGGGATCTTTCAAAGTGTAAACAAATGGGAGAGAAACAACGTTCTATTTGATGGGAGGGGCAGAGCAGCGGAGGGGTGGAGGGATTGCTCCTAAATCTGAGATGGTTTTATTGGTTGGTAAACGTAATGACATTTTGATATCCAAATACAATAGAATACAAATGTTAACAGAAATGGTCAAATAGGTGTCATTTTTAAGCGGTGCAGCAGCTTCTATAAGTGACTATGTATGTTAGAGGACGAGATGTGTGCACCGAGATGTGTTAGAGCACGAGATGTGTGCGCCTAGGCCACGCCCCCAGCTCCCTGGTCTGCATAGCCAGAGACACAGGCTTAGCCCTTGTTCACACAGGACCCCTAACGTAAGCAGTACTGAAGCTTGAGGCAGGCTCATGCTGAGCCGTTCACACAAGAAGCCTTCTCTTTTCCTCTCAGCGCCTACTCGGCCTTGAATCACAGTAGCTGTGTTTCCATTACAGTTTTTCGCAAAATAATTTGCGATATTTCTACAACTTCGACAATGTACAATTGCGACTTGTAGGCGTTTCCATTGAAGTTGAGTTTGGTCTGACGGCGCACACACCTGAACGCAATTCCCCGTTACCAGCAGCTGCCACAGTGATTATGCACGGGGATCTGCCCCATACCCCGTCCCCTGCATGCTCAAATCCAACCAATGGTCAATGCAAATCACCACATGTTGCTGGCTGCGGTGAATGCAGTGAGCGCGACAGACAGAGGAAAAAAGGTAGCCTAATACAACTGGTCCGATTTAGAGAAGGAGGGGGGAAAAGGCTGATATGGTGCAACAATCAGAATGTCGTGTATTATAATTATAACATTGCACCTGAAACATGTGTAATGTATTACTCACAGTCACTGTATTCACTTCAGTCAGCAGCACCGCACCGGTGTGTGCTTTTCATCCCCTCATCTCGCCGCTGTGCCAAATGCGCGCACACAGGCAGCCTGTCACCATGGACCGATTTCTGCCATTAACTCATTGAGTGCCAATGACGACTTTAGTCGTCAATTGCTTTAGTGACGTAGAGTGCCAAAGACGACTAAAGTCGTCAATTGCGTTTTTTGACGGTGGGACGTGGATCTAAGCCTCTTACATCGCCTCTTACAATATGGGAGCTATTGAATGTGTGTAACCTATTTTACAGAACCCTTAGGTGGCGACAGTGCTCTCCAGATTACAGAAAGGCGATGAAAAAACAAAGAAGAAGTCGTTGGGGAAACGGAAATCGCATCGCATCCGTATGCATCCATATGCATGAAGCATACATAACGTTAGCTGTGCCTGCAGCAGCCAATCTGCTCCCACAATTGAGCTCCTCCGTGTCCGCTGCGACAGCCCATCCGCATGATCAGCCGTGGAGTTGTTATTATTCTCAACTGGAAGCATGCGAGCCGGTGACATGTGTGACAATGTCTCAAGGACAATGTCTCAAGGACATTGGCGACTGGATGTCTGCCCACCACCTCAAGCTCAACCTTGGTAAGACAGAGCTACTCTTCCTCCCAGGGAAAGACTGTCCTCTCACAGATCTCTCCATCTCCATCGAAAACACCACTGTACTGCCCTCCCAAACAGCTAAGAACCTTGGGGTGATCCTCGACAACCAGCTGTCTTGCTCTGCCAACATAGCTGCGACAGCACGCTCCTGTAGGTTCTCCCTCTACAACATCCGCAAAATCCGTCCCTTCCTCACAAGAGAAGCGACTCAACTCCTGGTCCAGTCACTTATAGTCCCTCGCCTGGACTACTGCAACGTGCTCCTGGCTGGCCTACCTGCCACCGACATCCGACCGCTTCAGCTCATTCAGAACGCTGCAGCCCGTCTGGTATTCAACCAACCCAAATTCTCTCATGTCACTCCCCTCTTCCGGGACCTCCACTGGCTTCCCATCTCAGCTCGCATCAAATTCAAGACACTGGTACTGGCCTACAGGGCAGTACACCAGTCAGCTCCCCTGTACCTGCAATCTATGGTCAGGTTCCAAACCTCTCACCGCTCCCTTCGCTCCTCTACCAGTGCAGGGCGCCTCGCTCCTCCTTCGCTACGGGCGCTCAAAAGTCGCTCATCCCGATCTCGACTCTTCTCCTCCCTGGCACCCCAATGGTGGAACGAGCTGCCACCTTCGGTCAGGACTGCTGAATCACTGCCGATCTTTCGGAAAAGACTAAAGACTCACCTTTTCAGGCTCCACCTGGGCCCTTCTTGATCGAACTTCTTTCTCTCTCTTCTTTCTCTCTCTTCTTTCTCTCTCTTTATTAAAAAAAAAAAAAAAAAAAAAAAAAAAAAAAACCCTAAACTAAAACTCGTACCACTGAACTAAAACTCGTACCACTGTTCCGTCGGGATTTGTAGTTGTCATAGACTGTGCTCCATAGTTGATTGCTCTATTGCTGACAAAAAGTGTGTTACTGTAAGTCGCTTTGGATAAAAGCGTCTGCCAAATGACGTAATGTAATGTAACGTAACGTAATGTGACAAACACACGCGGAACGCTGTAAAAAAGCTGGATGTCGCGCACCCTTCACTGTGCACAGCAAACTCAGCAGAGAGCCACCAGAGACACTCCCATACGGAGGAGGAGTGTGCAGTTGAGGGGTGGGGGAAGGGGGGGGGGCACGCAGAGCAGCACACAACACTGACCCAGACAGACCCAGACAGCAGGACAGGATTGGCAAACGCAAGCCAGAATATCCGATGCCCACCAGTAGCAAATCAAGACCAGCAAGAAGCTGCAACCAGCAGCGCACGCAGGGGCCAGCGCTGCTGGTTGCAGCTACAAAATATTATTCTGCCAAACAAAATTCCCTGGCCTTCAATGTTTTATTGAAGGAAATTACTTTTGAGGTGTGACTACATTAGAAAATATTAGCTTCAGAGTCAGTGATGTGCTTGAAATGTTTAATTTCACAAAAGGCTCATTATCTCAGCTTCTAGAAAAAAATGGCTGTTTTTGGTTAAATCAAGCTATCTTCTCCGGCTCATAACTAAAGAACGGAAAATGGGATCAATAAACTTTTTTTTGCAGATGATAGAAGAGAGTCTCATCGTTCTTTGTGCGTGTTCACTGAAAACGCTCTGAAACTCTGGCACTGGGAGCGTCCGTTCTCCAAAAGTGGCTGGCACTCAATGAGTTAAACATTATCTATTTTCCCCGGCTCCGCTTTTGCACAACACTCGTCTTTCTGCTAGGTAGCGTTGCTTCAAAGTTTTCCACTTGCTGCGGAGGTTTTGCCACGGCTTATCGAACCCTTTCTCCCTCATTTTCCGCTCTTTTTCCAAAGGAGAAGATGGGTCACATGACGTGCAAATGCGGAAAATGTGTTTCCATTACACTTTTGCGATAAACTGCTATATCGACACGTCTGAAAAACCACCTCATGAGAGCGCAAAAACTTTTTGCGATATTTGGGAGGTTTTTCGAAATTTACGTGTATCCATTACCCAATTTCTATTGCAATATTTAGATTTTGCGCATTTCTGAGGGTAATGGAAACATGACTATTGAGAACATAGAGATTGCAACTCCTAATTTTATATACTTGGCGACATTCCATTTAGTTCAAATTTGACTGGGTGGTTAATAACATATTCTTGGGATGTGACAAACTCAAAACACATATTTATGTTTGGTTTGCAGAGATTTTCAGAAATGTCTGGGGAATGAATTGAGGAATTAATTCATTTCCTCATTGGCGAGACTTTGGCACACTATAGAGAGAGCAGCTTGAAACACACGCACGCACACGCACACGCACGCACACACACACACACACACACACACACACACACACACACACACACACACACACACACACACACACACACAGTGTCAGAGACGGGAGAGAGGGGGGCTGAGGAGAAAACCTGCACCACTTACTTCAACACCTGCGTGTGATTTTTCCTTTCAGTGTGACTTTAAAAGCTTTTGGTTTGACTTGTACACAAATCTAGACTAACCTGCCCAAGACCAAAGGGACACATTTGAATTCTGGTTTAGGGCAAATTTTCACATTAGACATCCATAATTTGCAATAACCTCACAGGGGGCCAGTCAGATTGGTGCATACAAGTGGATGTGGACACATAGGCAAATCAACTCTTATCATAACCAGGCATTGACATGAAAAGGATTAGGAGCTCAAACGACTTTAGGTAAATTCAGCACCACAACATTTCTTTTTGCTTGCCAGCTGAAAGTCTACACTCACTAAAAAAATGAAAAGAATTTCCCATGGGAGACTTCAACCTCCTTTCTAATGACATCAGCAAAATCTTAACGTATTGTCGAAGATATGGTTTCCAGGCAACAAAGGTGCACAAGATAATGTCTAAAAATAGTCCCTGTCTCTGCACAAAAAGAACACAAATAATGCACCCAAAGGACAAGAGCTAAAACTGTACCTGGCTCTGTCCTTTCAACTTTCTCTACACACGGACTCAAATGATGAGAGGAGGAGCCAAAAATAAAACATTTTGTCACGTTAGGAGGTTGTGCTCGTCCTGACACTGATGTGCTGTGGACACATGCTGTAACCAGATCACACATTCTGTCATGTGGTTTGCATGACGACGACATACATCGCGCCGCGGCGTCGCTCAACTGTCGCCTGTTTTTGCCCTGGCCTTTCCTCACAGGACCACACACCTAATGGTCAATAATGACTGCGACAAATGCAGCCCAACAGACTGACATCGGGGCCTCGCCCTCAACATGCGCACACGCACACACACAGTCGTCTGTCATTTTTGGAAAAAGCAGTCTTTTTTTCCTGATGCTGCCAGATGGTTTGTTACACAGAACCCTCTGGAACTCGTCCTTGGAAGTGATTAGACACTTTACATTAGGTGTCACTAAATTAAGGGTTAGTTAATGCAGCATTAACTAACTCGTAATGAACAGTTAGCTAATGTGTCTAGTCAACATTTGCTAATGGTGTTCATGTTAACTAGGTCATAATTTATGCGTTATTTAATAGTTTAGGGTTGGTTAATCGTCGGTTAGTTAATTGTCATCACACCTAAATCCAGTTCCAGCATTGTAAGTTAAAATCGAGCGAGTAGGTGTCAGACAGCATTTGCCAAGTAATTGATTCATTACTTTCATTAAATGAACTCATTTGTTTTTGCAAAATTGCAGCAGAAAGTTTAGACAATCATATGGAAGTGTTTGAAAGTCGATTTAGTGTATTGATAGCTTGCCTGCTACGTTAAAACAAATATAAACAATTATGTGAAAATACTGTTTGAGCCAGTAAGCACAAACGCAGCACACAATACAGTAAACATCCCAGCTTACTTTCCCCCCCGAGTTTCTGTGTCCTTTGTTGCTCACTTCTCCTTGCACTCTCTAAAGCCCTATCTCAGAGCGTTGCTGTAGATAACTTAAGCAATCTCCCTCAGATGTACAAGTACGAGAACAAAATAGTTCCTCGCAGGCACAGTTGGTTAGGGAGGCGGCAGACCTTTTAACTGATTTGAATTGCCCGAGGCCAGCTTCCAGTCTGGCTGTGATGAAGAGAGAGGGGAGGGAAACAGATGTGACAACCCAGCGTCAGTTTGGGTTAGTAAGTCTAAACGCTCAAGGAAAACTACTGCTGGAGCTGGAGCCTCACGTCATGACACAGGAGTCGCCGAGCAGACGTTGATTCTCTGCAGCATTGTTGGGTAACAATGTGTACAAACAACTGAGATGGACATTTTCATTTATATCAGGCAGTCTAAACCAGTGGTTCTCAAATGTTTTCACATCAAGGACCCCTAAATTGACACAAATTAGACCACAGACCTCCAGTTAATAAGATTTTGTCCCAGGGTCCCCCATCTGATAAGACTTTTGCTTTTAGATGTTTTATTACAGAAAGTATATGAAACTCATGACCAAAATAGATGGTACAGTATTATAGTGAAAATAAATGATTCCCCTTTTTGCTGGGGACTCCTGGGAACCTCCATCCTGCCCACTTGGAGAACCACTGGTCTAAACGTGTTCTGGAAGCAGAAAGAATTGGATGAGTTAAACCAGATTTGAGATTGAAACCCAGTGAAGAAGGCGAGAGGAGGATGAAAGCTGCTGCTCTTAATTGGTATTAATTGAGGTTTATCTAAACTAATGAGATTATTTCTGCCTCCAAGAAATGTTTGTATAAATGAAACTCCAATCTGCTACTGTAAATGGTGGTACAGTATATACAGACCTCAAACCTGTCAAAGTTGACTGATTCATTGATTCTGAGATCACCATGACATTTACTGCATCATTATACCCATACCACGTATTGACTGTTTAACTGAATAATTTATCCCCTCATCTTACCTCATCGGATCCTGAGCCGAAGATGAGCAGGTCAAAGGGGATGGCGGCCACCATGTCGATGAGGAACCAGCCTTTGAAGTAGTGGATAGCGATATTGGCCGGGTGGCTGACCACCTCCTCGTTGATGTTGACATAGGTGGTCCTGAAGTTGATGAGGATGTCCACGATGAACATGATGTCCACTATCAGGTCCACCACGTTGAGCGGCGAGCAGGAGTAGCCGCACTCACGCCTCCTCTGCTCCTCGATGTCGTTGAGGAGGAAGGCGGCGGAGTAGGGTGTGAAGATAGCCGTGTAGATGACCAGCAGCAGGATCAGCCAGTCCCATACGGCTTTGAAGGGGCTGTAGTGGAGGATTGTCCACTTGTCGATGCGCGGAGTCTGGAGCTTGTACTCGGGCAGCACATCCGCTCCCAACGAAAGAACCTGGGGAGGACGACAAGAGATTAAATCAATTTACTATAATGAAGTGAAGTCGAAGGAAAAGAGGATTTGTTTTACTGCTGCTATAGTTCAATTCATTTGTACTGCTCTCAACCACCCAAAACATGATATATTGAAGTAAGCAGGGCAAAAGCATGGTGTTTGCTACACGATCAGGTTTAGAGAGCTACTGTAACATGGTAGCCTGATATTCAGAATGAATCGGCAACTCATAAACTCATTTCCTCTTCTAGTCTGAGATCACTTCAGAGCATTTCTATGAGGGGGCGGGCTTCGGTCTTCCCTAACCAATCACTAGAGACCAAGGTGTCTACGGCAACCGGCTGGCAGGGCAGCCGCAGCAGTCTTGCTCTGCCTGCTGGAGCTGAATCTCTCTGGGCTCCCTGGCTAACAAACACACCAGTCTCATGGAATAACGGATTCAGGACCGCAATAAAAGATGAGATGACTTGGAAGTGAACGAGGATGTAGGACTGAAGTGGTAAGTTCTGAAAATATGTGTCTCATTCCAGCATCGGTTGTACTGCGCTAATGTTAGCGCTCGCTAATGCTAACGTGAGCCTAGCACAGCTGCCTTTCATAGACAATATGAACAACCGATACCGTTTAGCTGGAATAAGTAACAAAGGCACACATTTTCAGAACTTGTGACGTTAGTCCAACTTACTTCTCCAAGTCCTCATTTTTGTTTGGTTCATGTAGCCTTTGGTAGGAGACGTGTTTCATACAACTCCTCTGGCCCACCTACTAGTCACAAGCACAAGCTACTGTAACGTAGCTACTAATTCTAGCAACGTTAGCTGTTTGTCACCAATACTTATGATGGTTTTTGTTGGGTTTGTTTTTGTAACGTTGTGGGAAAAATCCAGTGACATGTTTTAAACAGCTAAACAGCCTAATGGGTAGGTATCTGCTTCAGGCAAACTGCTTTGGCCACAGCTGTGTCTATTTCTGTTGTGCATGACTGACAACAGCGTTAGCCAATCAGTGCCCGTGATTGGATTTTCAACCGGAGAAAAACTTTTGCACATGACGATGCCAGACCAAGAACAGTCAAATCCACAACTGTGGAGTGGGCATGGCTTCGAAGGTCTGGAGCCAGGCTAGTAACGCGGTGTTGTTAGGGAAGCTAAACTCTGCTGAGATTGTCTGTCTGCATAAAATACCTAATCTTAGATTGAATAGTTCACACATTTCCATTCAGATGAAGTTAGTATGTTGAATAGCAAGGGAACCTTAAAAATACTCAATGTAGTCACGATAAGTAAAAGTGCTCATTAGCATTGTATTGCCCCTTTTTTGCCTTTCATTGCCTTTAACGGAATTAAATTATGCTATATGACTAAACAGGCTTAGTAAAGGTCATGTTAAGCTGTGATGAGTAATGTTGCTGAAGGGGCTGAACTTCAGTAGGATTGTACAGTATGCACAATTCTCTGCTAAGTGAAAACCTGAAAATAAGTAGATCACTGAAGGCATACGTTTTCCATTCCCCAAAATAAATCTTTCATGCTATAAGTGAAGGATGAAACAAAATGAAAAAAAAAAAGCTTCTAGGATAATCATTTGACTTCTAACTATGCATAAAACATTTCTTGCACACAGCCCACACAGCAGACTCTTTCAGAGCACTCCACTTGTCTCATAACCTTGAGAAAATCCTTAGATTATAGCCCCCGTTGTGGGAATACTGAAACGTTTGCAAACTTTTGAAAATGTGCCTTAAAAACATTGGACAGAACATAAAACAGGTGCAGGTAGTAAAAACAGGCTGGATGGTACCTGTCCTATAGGGACAATCATGGCATACTCCATTCCTGCGATGCGGTGTGTCATCATCACTAGTATCCATGTTATTAACATATACCTGGGTAACTTTTAAGATCAATATTACAGCAGAGTAATGGACCATTTCGGATGAGCATCTCAATGACATAGAGGTAATTATAGCGCGGGCGGGCGCCACATCCATTCATTGGAGTGTCTAACACTTCAGTAGCCATGAATGTTCAGGTTGTGGCTCTTTCACTACTGATTATCATAGCTCCAAGGAGAAAGGCGCGGCGAGAGGGATGATGGGTAAAATGCATAAACCTCAAGGGTAGAGAGGCAATTACTGTGTGGTCCTGTGTCAGCGAGTGAGTGTATGAAAGCATGGAGAAGAGCCGTACATGAAGGCTGTATTTTGACAGCCATCCCCAATTGCCTGGCCCTTATGCCTGCCTTGGTCAGCTACATAACCCCTGTGACTGAGAGGAGAGCACGGATGGAGAGAGTGATGCTATGTAGACAGAGCAGGCCACAGGGAGGCAAGAACCAAGGAACAGCAGGACCAAAAGGTTGAAGTATTCATAATTGAATCGGTTATTAGAAACTCTTGCCCTCTGCGTGATGGCGGGTCGAACACCGTGACCCTCCGATACGGGATAACCTTTGAAATCGATCATAAGCCAAAGGACAGACACAGAGAAAGTGTTCTATAGACCTTTCTCACAGGGGCTTGCACCTGTGTTTACCCTGCCTTTTCAACACCAAATGGCCCCCCCCCGTGAAAAGGGTCCATTATTCAACAGGCCACGCCATTAAACGCAGGTGTTTCAAGCAATTATTTAATTATGGCTGCATCCTAATGTGTAATGTGTTGCCTTTCACAGAAATGGATTCCTGTTAGAGGCGAGCGTCAAAGCGGTGCCAGACCATGAAACACACATGAACAAACGAGAAGACAAACTACACATCACGTAGGTGGCTTTCTGTTTGGGATGAAAGAAGCAAATCTCCTCTGATCTTATATCATTACTGTATGCTATGCATGCACAGACACAGAGATTCACAGTTCCACTTCCACAGTCTATGATCAATAATGATGATGATACAAACAAGATGGTAACCCTGCACTAGACCAACAGCTCTCGGCATGCATGGATACATTAACCCAAAGCCTGCTAGGCAGGCTGGGAGGAGTCAGTTGGTTGGCAGGATGACAGTTCTGGCTTAACGCGTTGTAGCCAATCTGTTTCTAAATAAAAGATCCCACCTGAATTATTGAACACACCTACTGTAGTTATCTGCACTTGGTGCAAATGAACTCTCTCTTGTGGGATAATGGCAGGCTCATTCCATGTTTGGCGTGGCTTCACAAAGCTATGCAAATGAGCGTTAACTTTCTCCCTTCTCCGGTTGTTGTTGGTCTGCGCCGTCAGACCCGCAGTATTATTTATAACAGTGGAGTGCTCTTTCATGTTTCTGGGGCTAATCACGTGGCCTCCTGCATAACATGCATGACCTTCACAAGCATGCTAACAGATGCTAACAGATCCTACCAGATGCACTCGCTACGGGCTTGATTCAACATTCATAAAGTGGAAGTACTTCACTCTGGTTATTTTCCAACCGCGACAAACCGGGTATCTCAAACTGAAGCTGCAGGTGACCCCAGCAAGTTTGAATTTAGACGCTACACATGTAAGTGAAGGTAGAAGGCATCTGCAATATTCAAATTGATACATGGACTACTGCGTTCAAGATGTAAGGAAAGCATGTGAACTGCCTTCTCAGTTGACCAGCTTCCTGGGTCAACCCTCCATCTGCCTGTGGGAGCTGTGAGGCAGCCAAGGCCAGGGGAGAACATGTCTGTTCTCTCGTCTTGATCACGACTTCAAACTGACTCAGAGGAGAGAGTTGGCTCCAAGACATCTGCTGCTGCATTACAATCATCACAGTCAGCTGCCTAGAGAATTGTTCAGAGAGCTAAACTGTGGATACTGGAGACGCAGCGCTACCTCCTTCTGCCTTATTTATCCATTTGTTAGCATGGTAATTGTGATGTTTAGCAGCGCGCGGCGGGAAAAAAAAACAGTAGGCGGTGGGGGATTGGGCGGTGGGTTTTGCTGCCACAATACTGTAGCACAAGACAAGCTACTAATGTATCAGCAGCCGCTTGATTATTTACAGCTTATTTTCAGGCAGGGCAATCATTTGATACTGAAGATAGGAGGAGGGCATTAAGTATTAACATTGTGACAATATACTATGTAGCGCATATTAGCCGGATGATTTGGACTGTATCTTTGAATATCTAAAAGGCAATAAGTCAGGTCATTTCTTTATCAAACACTGACTTTCAAAAACATTTGATTTCTTTCAAGGTACTGCTGGGGTGTACCTAAGTGTGTGTGTGTGTATGTATACACACACACACACACACACACACACACACACACACACACACACCTCACCCAATTACAGTGCTGAGGATGCACTTAGTTTCTATGACAACACCAATTGGTTTTTAAGGAGTCCTCCTCTATCCAGCCCATGTTGTAATACTCCATTAGAGTCACATGACAAGCTCAGCCCATGTTCTACTGGAGAGCTACAGGACCCTAACAGAGGTCAGTGTGATGCGCTGGTGGTCTGCTGTGTCGAGGCCCCTGGGTCCACCTCTAAGGTGAGGCTGTCCTTGAGTGTGAACTGGGGTCAATTTCGGCGCCCTCTATCCGTTACACCGTTAATGGGGGAAACGCAAAAGTGAGAGCCTCCTGGGACTACTTAAGTACACTCCTTCCTTGCCTTCTCTCTGGGGTTTCCCAGCACTGGCGGCAAAGGTGAGAATGACCTTTAACCCTGCCCGTAACTCTAGAGATGTGCCTCGAGCTCTGGACATTGTCTCGCAGCGGTAAGAGTATCCTTGCTTATCAACCGCACCGGTGATACACCTAGGCTAGCTTTGACTTATTCAGACCCCTTGAGTTTCAATTAATCAGCCTGGGGCTGGACGCCGGATGCTGGTGTAATCTGCTGACTTGATTGGCTACTCAATCTGTGAAAGTGTGATGTGCCATGATAATGATCTATATTGTGATGAATATGACTATTGAATTCCAATGACTCTCCACTGCAGTCTGCACAACTTCAATCACTGGCAATGATTTGATCAGTATTTAGAAATGCATACTGGTGTGCATACAACAGTTACCAACACACATGGGCTACCTGAAAGGTTTTATTCAAAGTAGTAAAATAAAAATAATAATACTGATGATGATGATGATGTTGATGATGAATATAAATAAGCACTTCACATATCGTGGGGTGTATGTGTGTGTGGAACTCAATTCATCCACCACCGATGTGTAGCATCCACCTGGGTGATGCATGACAGCCAGTTGGCGCCAGAACGCTCAACCGCACTTCAGCTGTCATGGTGGAGAGTAGGCGACCCGAAAGCGTCAATTAGATGTCAAGGAATGATTAGGTGGCCATGATAGAAGGAATGTCTGTGTGGGAATTTAGCCAGGGCACCGGGGTTACACCCCTACTCTTGCGAAGAGTGCCAATGGGATCTTTATTGTTCACAAATTATGTTAGCAAATTTATGCACTTTTTTTTTTTTTGAAAGAGCACCCAAAATGTTGTAAATGCCCCCCCCCCCCCCTACACGCAACTAAAGGGGTTCATAATCAAGTGGTCTTTGTAAAGCACACTCACACATGTAGCTGTATTTTCCATTTGAAACTAATTTGGTTAATGTAGGGTCTTTCAACAATGGATTAGGCGTACTTGTAAAGTAGTTCCAACAGTATATTTTGTACTGTACACTGCTTTGAAACTGCCAATGTGCTACCGCGATTGTTTTCCGAAAATGTGTTATACTTGAAAGGAGATGGAGTAGGTTATCTTTAAGGACTGTGATTTTGTATAATATGCATTAAAGTAGAGGGTTAGGCTACAGTATCCCAAATCACTCGCAAGCGAGTTTTTCTCACTGATTTTGAATGGGATGACTTGCGTGGTTGTCTTCTCACCTGTGTGACCTTGTCAGTGACGTTGTGTGTGCGGTCTTTGACTTTGGGGGCGATGATGGTTTTCTCAGAGGACGGAGAGGAGGGGCACTTCTTCTCGTTGTTGGCCTCGGAGAAGTTGAGCGTGATGAGGGGAATCTTGTTGATGGTGCTGTACTTGTTGAGGTTGGAGTCGGAGGTGGAGCCGAGCAAGCTGGACTTGATCTGGTTGAGTGGTCCTGAGAGAGAGAGAGAGAGAGAGTGAATGCCATCATTGGGAGTTGCTGCCATCTAAGTAGTATGGTTGGATTATCTTTTACTTATTTATTTACTTATTTTTAATGAAGGTTATTTGTTTTTCCCCCTCCCATTTTCTCCCTAATTGTATTTGGCCAATTCCCCCTGCTGTCCCGGTCATTGCTCCGCCCCCTCTGCCCATCTTGGGAGAGTTGTAGAGTAGCACATGCTTCCTCCGATACATGTGCAGTCACAGCCACTTCTTTTCACCTGACAGTGAGGAGTTTCACCAGCAGGACATAGCGTGTGGGAGGATCACTCTATTCCCCCCTGTTCCCCTCCCCCTGAACAGGCACCCTGACCGACCAGAGGCGGCACTGGTGCAGTGACCAGGACACATGCCCTTAATCCATCTTCCCACCCGCAGACACGACCAATTGTGCCTGTATGCCCATTGCCTGACCAAGCTGGAGGTAACACAGAGGCTCGAATTTGCGACCCTCGTGTTGGTAGGCAGGGAATCTACCGCTGCACTAGCTGGACCCCCTGGTTGGGTTATTGTTGATCTCATGTGAGTGTTCTGAATGGACAGCAGATACGTCTAGTGCTTGTTGTGACATGGGTAGCGAGCATGGAGAGGCCTGGCCCTTACTTTGGAGTGAGTTCAACCACAACACAACACCGGGATACAACAGATACTGAAACACAAACTCTACGCCCTCTGCTTGACCCCTCTAGGTGGAACAGGCCTTTCAAAGTTTCTCATTAAACGCTAATGAAGAACACTGTTTGTGAAAGGAAAGAATGACTAAATGCACACAATCAAAGAATGCAACTTTACACAGTTAGTCAATATATCTTATGGAGCAGTGATTCCCAAACTGTGGGCCGTGGCCCACTGGTGTGCCGCGGAGGTACTGGAGGTGGGCCGCCAGGAGCAAAAAAAAAAAAAAAAAAGCGTACATTTTTGGACAAATACAAACTACCAAATGGACTGTGACTAGAAATTTGAATAATACACTAACAAACTAGGTTAGACCACCCAAATCAGTGTTTTTATTTCACTATACATCCTGGAACTTGGCGCTAATGGCGTTAGCATACTCCATCCACATACAGTACATGAAACGGTTAGCATTTGCGCTACAGTAATGCATTGTAACATTGTAACAGCAACATTACTAATGTGATTTGGGTGATGTACCCCAGCCTGCGAGCTTTCAAACCATGTCAGGCTAATTTGAATTCAAACTAGCTAAAAGCAAAGAAAATTGCAGTGCATTGTTTGGAGAGAAGGAAATGAAATGCGTGTGCATTTTCTTTTCAAAATCACCTGTCAAATCCCACTTTAACCCCTGTGCACGCAAATATTTCTGATGAGTAAGGGGGGGGGAAATGTTGGCAATCTGGCTTTTAGGTATTTTGCAGATTTTCTTGTATTATTAATTAATGGATTATTAATTTTCCGTATGTGCCCCGGTATTCTTAAGTTTGGGAACCCCTGTTATGGAGAATTAAAAATACGTTCACTCGTCATACTATGCAAAGTTCCCTACATTGCATAAATTACAAACAGGGATTCTGTGAAATGAACCGCCTGGTTCTCGTGAATACATTCAACACTGTGACAATACATGTGACAGCACTACACACACACAGCACTACACACACACAGCACTACACACACCGACACCATGTGACAGCACTACACACACCGACACCATGTGACAGCACTACACACACCGACACCATGTGACAGCACTACACACACCGACACGTTGCCTGATGAGAGTGATAACAAGTGACAAAGACAGAATCACTGATTCAGCGTGTGAGCCGGTGGAGGAAGGTGGCACTATTTAAAGTAGAGTGATTGGGACTCAAGGACAGAGAAGCAGACTGTTGACCATGAGAGATTGCATGCGCGGCTTCAAGGCATGCCACAGTAAGGACACATCATTGCAGTCTTAAACAGTAACTTAAAGGAAAAAGCTGAAGCCATACCCCCAGCCATCCAGGAGCGAGACACTAGCAAATCAGGAGAGAGAGGAAATAGGAAGTGAAGAGGAGTACAAGCTCTGTGGGGAGTAAACATATTTGTAGAATGACATCCTGCATACATATTGTGATGCTGATGCAATGACAAATCTGCCAGCATAAATTTTGACAACCCATATGTCAGACAAATGAGTCAGTTATAACTCTGGGGACTCTCCATTTGACATTAATCACAGTAACATATTTATACATAAAATCAAACTCAAATCAAAAGTTATTTTTAACAACAAGCAGTAACTATAATTTGTTGTTGTTCTTCTGTGTTTAGTGATATTATGATGTGTAATGCATGCAGCATAAACAGTGAGCTACAGTTCAAGTGCAAATTAAATTATTCTGAACTAGAACGAGGGTGCGCACTGCGCACATATCGTTTGAGCAAACAGTCACAGAAACACAGTCACGTTTTTCTCATTCACTAAATGTCGACCAGGACGCGGAGGTTGCATAGATAGAACAAAGAGAGCTTATAGAAGGTGGGAGGTATCATCTCGTAAAGCACTGATTGTCTTCAATGGACAAAAGCAGGAAAGCGATTGAATGCGTTGCTTCATGCAAGTGTATGCAGAGGTCAGGTGAGCATGGCGTTCACTGAGCGCTCCCTGGGGGGGGGGACTGGCTAGGGTTCAAAGGTCAGGTGCACTGAGACTGAGTCATTTCATATCGTGCCAGTTTTTTGAGGCTCCGGCCCGTGCATTTGCAAGCACACAGTCAGTCATCCACCTCCAAGGCATTTGCATTCTACATCAACCTCCGTCATGTGAGCGCTGGGAGGAAAACTCATGCAACAAGCAGGCTGTGTACAGTATCCACTACAGTGTGTGTATAATCTAATAGACTAACTCGTTACCTTTGATATTGCGACCGTTGTCTGCGATTGCAGCAACACAGCGTTGGGGAAGAAGGAAAGAGGGGAATGGAGGTGAGAGAGGAATGTCTGCTTTTCTATGATGATGAATGGAGACCTGGGCTAAACCCCCAGAGCCATCCATGAACAATTCATTATGGTGAGGTAGACACATGACTGTGTCACCCACTTGGAGCTTTTCCAATGAAAATGGTAGATCAGACTGATTGGCTTGGTGGGCCGGTCTGCGGCGCTTCCACCCGCAGACCAAATGGGGGGTGAAAGGCTGGTAAGTGATCTAAACTCGGGGGAAATCGATAGCACAGAGAGTGTACTGTAGATGGTGGCTCGGCTCAGTACAATACTGATTAAGAGAGATTGGTAGGCCAGATTCTGTATCTCCTATGGGACCAAAGGGAGTTTGAATAATAACATAACTTACATGTAATTAATACAGTCAAAGTATAATTAGCGCTTGTTTTATGAGTAGAAAAATACCCTTACAAACCTCTTAATGTGGATATTTTGGGAATTGACATCACACCTCACTTATTGGTATTAGCTCACATTACCTGGCTATTACTATTAGTCTTGTCTCCTGGTGTTTCTGCTGGAGCAGTGGAGTAGCGAGAGAAACATTACCAAGAGTATACAGGTTTTTATTCAACCAACACTACACTTGCTGATTACACTAACTAGCACAACTTCAACCAGAAAGAGGTGAACTAAGTAGTTTATTTAGTTGGTTGTAGTATTTGTATTGGTACTACACATGATTGGGGACTGGATGATGCAATAAATCAAAATTCAATATATCGCAATACAAAAATGTATCAATGCATATTGTGGGGCAGAAAAAAATGATTGTGATAGTGATATTGTAGGTTAATTTCACAAGCTCAAATGAGATTATTTGCACTTTATAATGACATTTTTAAATTGTTGTTCTAGCAAGCCATTGCCATTGCTAGATTTGTGATTTATTTAAGATTTATTATTTATTATATAATATTATTTATTTATTATATTGTATATTGAGCCGTGAAGAACCCCATATGGCGTATCAAATCCTATCGTGAGATAAGCATTATTTTCCCATCTTCAGGGACTACTGCTCTACAGCCTCAAAGTACCTGCAGAGTACAATAAGAGATCCGTACCTTCACTGGCATGGCGGTCCCTGAAGGCCATTTTGGAGTTGCAACGAAAGCCTTCCATATCGTGAACAGAGGAAGCCCTGCGAATACTGCACATGCTCTCCCTGGAGGCCGTGGGAGTGAGGCCCGGGATTGAGGGCGCCGGAACTAGCGTGTCCCCTGGGCTCTGGTCCTTGGTCTGGGTGTTGGCCTGGTGCGGGTACATCCGGTCCCAGGGACCCTTGGGCGAGGAATGGTCCAAGGGCCCAGACACAGGGGTGGAGCAGTGGCTGGGGCCGATGAGGGCACGGGTGTCGTTGGCGTAGGAGGGACTGCAGCTCTCGCGGGTTGGGGGCAGTTGGTAGTCGCGCGTAGCCACCGAGCCGTCACTGTGGCGTGGGGAGTCCACCATGACGGCGTCGGGGTCCTCCTGGGGCAGGGACTGCTTACTGATGCCCAGGAGAGTTAAGGCCGGGAAACGGAAACGGAAGAATCTCCCTTTCCCTGATGGAGCGAGAGAGAAAGAGAGACAGGGAGAGAGGATGAAGCAAAGAAGGCAAGGGCGTACAGTACATAGATACATGTAGAAATGGGAAATGTATACATTTCCCAGCAGAGCTCGAGCCGTGGCCACACAAGTCCAGCTTGGTGCAGCTTGGTGGCGTGTCACCTTTTCCTGGTTGAAAACGGCACCGCATTTCCTGGTTATGTTTAGGCAAGTAAAACAACTTGGTTATGTTTAGGCAAGTAAAACAACTTGGTTATGTTTAGGCAAGTAAAACAACTTGGTTATGTTTAGGCAAGTAAAACAACTTGGTTATGTTTAGGCAAGTAAAACAACTTGGTTATGTTTAGGCAAGTAAAACAACTTGGTTGGGTTTAGGTTGGGTTTAGCAAGTAAAACTTGGTTCAGGTTAGGGGGTTAGGGTTTGGGTTAGGCTTAAAACTGAACAAGTCGGACACGGCGTGTCCACGTGCGGGACACAAACCCGGCCCTCCTGTGTGAAAGGCAAAGGATCTAGACTTCAAGGGAAAGGTGCAGGCGGGCCCACCAGGCCTGTAGAACGGTAGGGGAAACACAGATAGATAGATAGATAGATAGATAGATAAATAGATAGATAGATAGATAGATAGATAGATAGATAGATAGATAGATAGATAGATAGATAGATAGATAGATAGATAGATAGATAGATAGATAGATGTTGGTTTTGGTATGGTATTGGTCCTTTCGGAAATTCGTTGTTTCACATACAGTACAGCACAAGAGCGGGAGTCACACCATTGCTTCTGTCTCAACGTCACATTATTCCATATGATATGGTATATCTAGCAGTAGAGTAATTGCTATCATATCCTGGCATGAATTCTGATGAGAACGTATTCAGCCATTCTCCCTCTGGCGGTGGCTTGCTACAGTAGGTCAGTATAACATGGCGGAGGGAGAGTGTCGTTGATTTGCCCGCCCTGAGATCAACAGCAGCATGTAAACAGAGCTGGCTGTGGTTTGTAATGAGCCAGCAGGATTGGTGTGACTCTGGCTGACCTTGTGTTGTGTTTTCATGGTGTGTTAGTAACCTAACACGCTCGCAGTCCACAACAACAACCCTGCTGAGATCTCACACGTGTTCGCCAATAGCGCTGGAAAGCCTGCCAACGCGGGCGGCTATCTTAAAAAGACCAGAGCAGATCAAAACAAAATGCCCCGTCTCCCTCAGGCACCGCTTCAATCTTCAGCTTCCTTCAAATATTCATGGAGGAAGACATTTGCTGCTTTCTAATATGATGGCAGTAGTGCGTTGAGGAGCCAGCCCTATAAAAGATTAGGTGCAGGTTTTAATGAGTGATGGATAGCACCTGGGGAGATGAAGGAGAAGTTAATGTAGAGAGAGACATTTAGGATGCTGCTGCCATAACGGCAGCTGCTTCTTCTGAAGGAATATTAACAAGGAAAAGTTGAAGCAGGATAAGAATATACTAAAAGTTTAGTCTAAAGTCCCTGTGAAAATAAGTGTGTGTATACTATAGACGCACACATACTCAGACTCGTACAAATATGAGCTTTTAGTCGCATCACATTATCTGCAGACACATAGACACCATAGAGACAGGCATGCTCACAGCTTTCACACAAGGATGGCAGACAAATCCTCCATGTTGTGAATCATTTAGTGGCCTGAACATATGCCATACATATCAGAACACATATCAGAATGCTATCACACCTGAACATATGCAATACATATCAGAATGCTTTCAGACCTGAACATATGCAATACATATCAGAATGCTTTCACACCTGAACATATGCAATACATATCAGAATGCTATCACACCTGAACATATGCAATACATATCAGAATGCTTTCAGACCTGAACATATGCAATACATATCAGAACACATATCAGAATGCTATCACACCTGAACATATGCAATACATATCAGAACACATATCAGAATGCTATCACACCTGAACATATGCAATACATATCAGAATGCTATCACACCTGAACATATGCAATACATATCAGAATGCTATCACACCTGAACATATGCAATACATATCAGAATGTTTTCACACCTGAACATATGCAATACATATCAGAAAGTGTTCAGACCTGAACATATGCAATACATATCAGAATGCTTTCAGACCTGAACATATGCAATACATATCAGAAAGTGTTCAGACCTGAACATATGCAATACATATCAGAATGCTTTCAGACCTGAACATATGCAATACATATCAGAATGCTTTCACACCTGAACATATGCAATACATATCAGAATGTTTTCACACCTGAACATATGCAATACATATCAGAATGCTTTCAGACCTGAACATATGCAATACATATCAGAATGCTTTCAGACCTGAACATATGCAATACATATCAGAATGCTATCACACCTGAACATATGCAATACATATCAGAACACATATCAGAATGCTATCACACCTGAACATATGCAATACATATCAGAATGCTTTCAGACCTGAACATATGCAATACATATCAGAACACATATCAGAATGCTATCACACCTGAACATATGCAATACATATCAGAAAGTGTTCAGACCTGAACATATGCAATACATATCAGAATGCTTTCAGACCTGAACATATGCCATACCTATCAGAACACATATCAGAATGCTATCACACCTGAACATATGCAATACATATCAGAACACATATCAGAATGCTATCACACCTGAACATATGCAATACATATCAGAATGTTTTCACACCTGAACATATGCAATACATATCAGAATGTTTTCACACCTGAACATATGCAATACATATCAGAATGTTTTCACACCTGAACATATGCAATACATATCAGAATGTTTTCAGACCTGAACATATGCAATACATATCAGAATGTTTTCAGACCTGAACATATGCAATACATATCAGAATGTTTTCACACCTGAACATATGCAATACATATCAGAATGTTTTCACACCTGAACATATGCAATACATATCAGAATGTTTTCACACTGAACATATGCAATACATATCAGAATGTTTTCACACCTGAACATATGCAATACATATCAGAATGTTTTCACACCTGAACATATGCAATACATATCAGAATGTTTTCACACCTGAACATATGCAATACATATCAGAATGTTTTCACACCTGAACATATGCAATACATATCAGAATGTTTTCAGACCTGAACATATGCAATACATATCAGAATGTTTTCACACCTGAACATATGCAATACATATCAGAATGTTTTCACACCTGAACATATGCAATACATATCAGAATGTTTTCACACTGAACATATGCAATACATATCAGAATGTTTTCACACCTGAACATATGCAATACATATCAGAATGTTTTCACACCTGAACATATGCAATACATATCAGAATGTTTTCACACCTGAACATATGCAATACATATCAGAATGTTTTCACACTGAACATATGCAATACATATCAGAATGTTTTCACACCTGAACATATGCAATACATATCAGAATGTTTTCACACCTGAACATATGCAATACATATCAGAATGTTTTCACACCTGAACATATGCAATACATATCAGAATGTTTTCACACCTGAACATATGCAATACATATCAGAATGTTTTCAGACCTGAACATATGCAATACATATCAGAATGTTTTCACACCTGAACATATGCAATACATATCAGAATGTTTTCACACCTGAACATATGCAATACATATCAGAATGTTTTCACACTGAACATATGCAATACATATCAGAATGTTTTCACACTGAACATATGCAATACATATCAGAATGCTTTCAGACCTGAACATATGCAATACATATCAGAATGTTTTCAGACCTGAACATATGCAATACATATCAGAATGTTCACACCTGAACATATGCAATACATATCAGAATGTTCAAGATTCAAGATTTTTTTATTGTCACTCCGTAGTACAAGTATCACGTGTGAAATTCTTGTGCTGTGAACTCCGTTTACAACATAGTACAAATATAACAGGGCATATGAGTGCAAAAACAACAAGAGACACAACAAGCAATAAGGCATTAGAGTGATAAGACAAGTCAGAGACAGTGGCATATTCACTGCACATAGGTGCACATGTCATGTGCATACTTTGGACGTACTTAAACATTTTAAATTCGACGTATTTGACATACAGGTGCAAATAGCATATACCTAATTAAACATACAACATTAAACATTAGACATACATAATGGTAGCATCTACAGTGCGGTACAGTACAGCTACTACACTATTTGTGTATGTTAAGGAGTCTCGTGGCCTGCGGGAAGAAACTGTCCCTCAAGCGATTTGTGCGTGCTTTTGGGACCCTGTATCTTCTCCCTGAGGGTAACAGGGAGAACAGGCTGTTGTGGGGATGGTTTGTGGCTTTGATGATCTTCAGGGACCTCCTGAGGCACCGCTGGTTATATAGTTCCTGCAGTTCTGGCAGCTCACATCCTGTTACGTGCTGGGCCGTGCATCTCACTCTTCGTAGCGCCCTGCGGTCCATGGTGGTACAGTTCCCGTACCAGGTGGTGAAGCAGCCAGTCAGCAGGCTTTCAATGGTGCCTCTGTAGAAGTCCCTAAGGATTTCTGGCCTTAGCCCAAATTTCTTTAGGCGCCTGAGTCCATGTAGTCGCTCTTGGGCCTTTTTGACAACAGTGGCGGTGTGACCGGCCCATGTCAGGTCCTGGTGGATGTTGACTCCCAGGTACTTGAAGCTGTCCACCCTTTCCACCACTGTGCCGTTGATGGTGATTGGGGGGTGTGCGCCCCCCCCCCCCCCTCCTGTAGTCTACAATGATCTCCTTGGTCTTGGAGACGTTCAGAGAGAGGTGGTTGTCCTAGCACCACTGTTCTAGGGCCTTCACCTCCTCTCTGTAGGCTGTCTCGTCGCCCCTGGAGATCAGCCCCACGACTGCTGTGTCGTCTGCAAACTTCACGATGGTGTTAGAGATTTGAGTCGCCACGCAGTCGTGGGTGTAGAGGTCGTACCAGAAGGGGCTGGAGACGCATCCCTGGGGCGCTCCTATGCTGATGGTCAGTGGGGAGGAGGTGAGGTTGCCCACTCTCACCACCTGGCGGCGGTCTGTCAGAAAGTCCAGGATCCAGTCACACATTGCTGTGTTTAGTCCCAGGACCTTGAGCTTGCTTACCAGCCTGGAGGGTACTATGGTGTTGAATGCTGAGCTGTAGTCCACGAACAGCATTCTCACATAGGTGTCCTTCCCCTCCAGGTGTGAGAGGGCAGTGTGGAGTACGTGTGCTATTGCATCTGCCGTGCTCCTGTTGGGGCGGTATGCAAATTGGAGCGGGTCGTGGTCCGGGGGGAGTGTGGGGCGGATCTGTGATATGACTAGCTTTTCAAAGCACTTGCTGGCTATGGGCGTGAGGGCTATTGGGTGCCAGTCGTTTAGGCTGGTCACTTTCTGCTGTTTGGGGATGGGGATGATCGTTGCCGCTTTGAAGCAGGAGGGAACTTGCCGGAGGGAGAGGGACTGGTTGAAAATGTCTGTGTATACGCCTGCCAGCTGGTGGGCGCAGGCCTTAAGGACCCGCCCGGGGATGCCGTCCGGGCCGGCCGCCTTGCGTGGATTGATACGCAAGAACGACCAAATGTTTTCACACCTGAACATATGCAATACATATCAGAATTTGCACTGTATGTCAAATACGTCGAATTAAAATGTCCGAACATGTCTAACGTATGCACATAACATGTGCACCTATGTGCAATGAATATGCCACTGACTTGTCTTATCGCTATTCTGCCTCATTGCCTATTGCTGCTTAGTATTGCTTATTGATGCCTATTTCTTATTGCCTATTGCTCATTGCTTGTTGCCTATTTGTACTATGTCGTAAACGGAGTCCACAGCACAAGAATTTCACACGTGATACTTGTACCATGGAGTGACAATAAAAATCTTGAATCTTGAATCTTGAATCTTGAGAATGTTTTCACACCTTTGAAAACAAACCTCGCTGCCATGACACACAGAGAAAACATAGCTTCCCTTCTTGATGTGCAGAATTGTTAAGGGCACTAGGGGTGAAGGATAAGGGCAAAATAAACCGTGAAACAACCTCTTCAAACAACATCACAACATCCCCCTTGTAGATTTGTCTGAGCTAGCATGGACTGTATTGGACCTGCCATATACTGTACCACTCCAGATTGTTTTTTGTTTGTATGTTTGTTTTTGCAAAAGAGTGAAACAGTACAGTGTGGCTGCATTGGGGACATAACATAAAGAGTGAAATAATGTACAGTATGGCTGCATTGGGGGCATAACATAAAGAGTGAAATAATATACAGTATGGCTGCATTGGGGGACATAACAAAGAGTGAAATAATGTACAGTATGGCTGCATTGGGGGACATAACAAAGAGTGAAATAATGTACAGTATGGCTGCATTGGGGGACATAACAAAGAGTGAAATAATGTACAGTATGGCTGCATTGGGGACATAACATAAAGAGTGAAATAATGTACAGTATGGCTGCATTGGGGACATAACATAAAGAGTGAAATAATGTACAGTATGGCTGCATTGGGGACATAACATAAAGAGTGAAATAATGTACAGTATGGCTGCATTGGGGGACATAACAAAGAGTGAAATAATGTACAGTATGGCTGCATTGGGGGACATAACAAAGAGTGAAATAATGTACAGTATGGCTGCATTGGGGACATAACATAAAGAGTGAAATAATGTACAGTATGGCTGCATTGGGGACATAACATAAAGAGTGAAATAATGTACAGTATGGCTGCATTGGGGACATAACATAAAGAGTGAAATAATGTACAGTATGGCTGCATTGGGGACATAACATAAAGAGTGAAATAATGTACAGTATGGCTGCATTGGGGACATAACATAAAGAGTGAAATAATGTACAGTACGGCTGCATTGGGGGACATAACAAAGAGTGAAATAATGTACAGTATGGCTGCATTGGGGGACATAACAAAGAGTGAAATAATGTACAGTACGGCTGCATTGGGGGACATAACAAAGAGTGAAATAATGTACAGTACGGCTGCATTGGGGGACATAACAAAGAGTGAAATAATGTACAGTGTGGCTGCATTGGGGACATAATATTAAGAGTGAAATAATGTACAGTGTGGCTGCATTGGGGACATAATATTAAGAGTGAAATAATGTACAGTATGGCTGCATTGGGGACATAACATAAAGAGTGAAATAATGTACAGTATGGCTGCATTGGGGACATAACATAAAGAGTGTAATAATGTACAGTATGGCTGCATTGGGGACATAACATAAAGAGTGAAATAATGTACAGTATGGCTGCATTGGGGACATAATATAAAGAGTGAAATAATGTACAGTATGGCTGCATTGGGGACATAACATAAAGAGTGAAATAATGTACAGTATGGCTGCATTGGGGACATAACATAAAGAGTGAAATAATGTACATTATGGCTGCATTGGGGACATAACATAAAGAGTGAAATAATGTACAGTATGGCTGCATAATATAATGAGTGAAATAATGTACAGTATGGCTGCATTGGGGACATAATATAAAGAGTGAAATAATGTACAGTATGGCTGCATAATATAATGAGTGAAATAATGTACAGTATGGCTGCATTGGGGACATAATATAAAGAGTGAAATAATGTACAGTATGGCTGCATTGGGGACATAACATAAAGAGTGAAATAATGTACATTATGGCTGCATTGGGGACATAACATAAAGAGTGAAATAATGTACAGTATGGCTGCATTGGGGACATAATATAAAGAGTGAAATAATGTACATTATGGCTGCATTGGGGGGCATAACGGGTGGCTAAGCAGGGAGTGGCAGTGCATCTTTACCTCCCTCATGGCTCTTTGTACTTGGGTGACACTGACAGGGAGGGAGAAACTCATTTTAGACCAGTGCTACATGTCTTCTTGGGTCAATGCGCTGTGTTTAAATTAACTCTGCAGCCAGATGCTGACAATGCCGGAAATGACAATTTGCATTTAATTGGTGATTCAGTGCAGGTAGCTGCCTGTGCTCGAATCGACTGTATGATTAAGTCATCCATCTTGGTGCAGATGAAATAAAGTTAAATTGGCCGTTCTGATTTGTGGAAGAGAATTGTGCACTGTACAACCCTCCGAGGTTCATCTGAGCTGGTTGCTATGGAGCCGAAAAGGACTCTGATCATGGATACCTGGCGCCATCTGAGTCATAGCAGTCTACAAACTGATCCTAGACCAGCATTCTGCGGCTGAATTATATTGACAAACAAAAAACACTCAGATTACTATAATCACTATATTGACCGTGATATACTGTAGCTACTTTGGACAGAGCATTTTGCACTTTCTTTGTAGTTTCTTTTTCACTGTTTTTTTTGTATCTTTTTTCTTGTTCTTTCTTGGGGTGGATACTAAAGCTTAGAATTTGCTGTTCATACTTGATTTGTAAGACAGGGAATCTACACAACAACAATAACTTGTTTAGAGGGAACAACTGAAGCACATTTCCCTTCAAAACTCTGCCTTTGTGATTTGAAAATTCCCAAAGAAAATATTTAGATAATTTTTTGCCAATTAATTGCACAACCCCTCAACATCCCCCGCTTTCAACAGCTTGATTTAAACACCAGCCTTGACTGCTAAAAAGACACCTTAGCAGAATAATGAATGGTAGCTCCTCAGCCATTCACATGCTCAGAGCTGTATTTCTAATTACCGTGCCTAGAGGCTAGACGTAGACGCCATCAATCTTTTAATTAGCCCATCATTCAGTCACGCTTTTCCAAATGGTGGCTGAGAAGAGAGTGTATGCTGCTATTTTTGATATTGAAGGCTATACTGCCCTTTAAGTACAGATAGGTGGTGTGGTGTGTGTGTATGTGTGTGAATGGCTACGATCTCTCTCTCTCTCTCCATCCCTCTCAATCTTTCTCTGCAAACACTCGCCAGTGGCTCTACACAACCAGCGGACACACAGTGGCCTTGTTGCTATGATACCAGATAGTATATTTGCATTGAATTTTAATTGGACCCTCAGATCCCAATGAAATGTGTTCCTGTAATGTGAGCGTGATTCAGAAGTCAATGCAGAAGCAGCAAAAGAACAATATAGAGAAAATTGTCTTTTTTAAATCCCTTTTGTTTGTCTATTGTTCATCTTCTTCTTTTTCTTCTTCTTGATTTCGGCTGACGTTGAGTGAAAAATTAAGTGCAGTGGTGCAGTTTAGAAACCCAACATGAACCCATCTAGGGTGTCCCGTCTCTACATTATTTTGTTGTTTTCATTTTGTTCATTTCTGTTTTTCGAAATGTGCAAATAAACAAATAAAGTAAAAATAAATAAATAAATAATGTGCTAACTAGCTCATTTGCATGCAGTATTCCTGTACCTTCAGGAGGACTACAGTAGCTGGGCTGCCAGTATTCACCAGCTCTACAGACTAGCACACGTATTTCTGTAGTGTCCCCACTTTGCCCGACACTCATTGACATAGTGAGAAAATGAAAGTGTACTGTATGGTTTTAAAGACCTACACAGTGTTGCCAAGGACAATCAGACAATCTTAATTCTTTTCTTCTTTTTTTGCATATTTTTAAAAACATAAATGGGCAAAACGAAAACAACAAAATGCTCATTCAAGGTCTCCTCAAGAAATACATGAATACATTGATCTAAACGAAGTGACAAAGTGATCATTTGTGCCACCATCTGGCTTGGTGTGTTGCTATTTGAATATCTCACATTGCATATGGAAATATGAAATGCATCACAAGCTAAATTATTTCCTTTGTCAGTACTCAGTACAGCACAATGTTTCCTCTGAATGCATATTCTGCTCATTTTGTTCCTTCTGTGTGGCTCGAGTCTGTTATTGGACGCCTACAAATTGCACTACTGTCTGTCTTTCAAGGTAGTGCCATGTGGCAATAACACTGATGACTCACCTCATGTTGGCTAGTGTACCTGACTACCTGTGTATATCTAAATCTGCGGTAGAGACATTTGTTGGACCTTTCCCTCTTTTGGCCACAAGTCCACAGAGACCGATGGGCAATAGCATAAAGCGCCTCTTGGCCTTTCTCCCCTCATTTGTGGCTGGATGGAAGCATTCCCGGCAAAGCCAGAACAAAGCAAAATGGAAAAATTCAAGACTGTCACAGGATGGATGGATACTCGCTGAGCCGCAAAGGCAATCAATAGCAGCAGCACCTAATGCATGGCTGCCCGCTTCCCAGAGGGACCCCCGCTAATGCAACACATGGATCATCAGCACACAACATTTCAATACAGCCTCTGTCTCTCTGATACAAGAGCAGGCTCAAATCATGCTTTTTGCCAGCTTCAATTTACCTCTGTGGTGGTTTGTGCTTCTAGAATGTTCCTTTAAATTATGCAGCGGTAGAATCTGTGACGTCCACTAGCAGATGGACGCTAGTGGAGGGTGCGTGTGGAGGGGTGTTGTTGAGCGAAAAAATGGCAAGAAATGCAATGCTGGGTGTCTAGAGTTAATTGAGGGAGGGCGCTGTTGAAATAAGGGCCAACAGATACAAAACTTCTCAAGTATTTTCCCTGCGACGGCACAGACTTAGGGCCCTATCTTTGCAGCGTTTGCGCTCGTTTAACACCGTGCGCAATGCAAATTGGGGGCGTGCACGAGCGCATGCCTGTTATAATTGTACTGGACATAGGCGTGCCACATGCCAAACTAGGCGTTTCAGCGCAAAAATGTGGGGATAGATGTTATTATCCTATCGTCAGCAGCGCGCAATTACTTTGCACTAAGAGCTTTTAAAAGCACCTCTTACGCGCTAAATACCCCGCTGCGCTTGAGCGCACCATATAATCTCCGTGCTGCGCAGCGCAGTGCAGCATAAAATTCCTTTTGGATATGTCATTACGCACAGCCTTGCCACGCCAGGACATCAAATTCTACTGCTAAAATTGGGTATTAGCAGATAATTCAGTGAGGCAATCAACTATAACTCACTGAGAAACTTTTATCACATTGCAAAGAGGGAAATTAATTGAGAAAACTTGTTGGACAATGGACATAGGCTATTCACCTTTACCTATCCCAGAACCCGGAGGGTCGTTGGCACCACAGACCATCTGTCAACAAGGGAAGAAGTGTTAGGATGATGTCATCATTCCTACTATGATGTCATAGATCACTGATGATGTCGCAGACGGTGATGATGTCATGATTCATAAGTGTCTAAATCTTGCCTCTCTGATGGTCTCACTGATGATGTCATAACACAAGGTGATGTCATATTCAGGACCTATAAAGGTTTGCTCTGCAGGTCCTCTGGAGTTGTTCATAGACTAATCTCACGACAACCTTCTGCAACAGTTCCCATCTTCGAACCTTGCAGACTCAGCTATCAAGTGCTACAGCGTTCCTAGTTATCGAGACTTCAGTCTACCAAGTGTGTCTTGGACATTAAGTATCCGCACGTAAATCCACATGTCTCACAGCAACCCTAACAGTATGAACAACTCAGAAATGGGTTTAGCGGATAAGGTTCCACCGATCAAGGAGGAAGACCCTGAGGGCTGAGACGCCAGTTTTCCCACCGGCCGCTTCAGGTGGCCCACCAGGCGAATCAACGAAAGGTCTTGTCACCGTGGAGACCTTACAAACAGCGCTGACAGCGGTGCAGGCCCTGCAAACGCACACCACGAACATTCTTTCTGGCCTGCTTGACACCCAGAGGGATCTGGCTTCTGAGGTCATTGGTCAGTTCGCCCTCCTGGCGAACCGGCTAGATCGGCTCGACGACTGGTCCGCCCGGCCAGAGGGGGGTGTCTTTCCACAGTCTTCCGCTCCCTCTCCCCCTGAGCAGATTGTTGCCCCAACCCAAACACTGGAGGTTTCCAGTGCAGCCATGCCCCTTGCTCCCACGGTGCCTGCTTCGCAGCAGCTGGTTGAGCCACAGCACGTACCCCTGCTAGGTGCTGCTGAGTATGGAGACGATTTCAAGGAGAGGCTCACAGGTTTTCTGCGGGCCGAAGGCATGACGGTGGGTGACCTCCGAAGGTTATTCCCTACTGCTCCTGTACCTCCTATTCCTTCTGCCACTGCATCTGCTTCCGAGCGGACCGTCGTTCCGGAGGTTTCCAGTGCCGCCCTGCCCCCTGCTTCCTTTCCCCCGGGTTTTCTGCAGCAGGCGGGCCCACAGGGCGCCGGAGCGGGCCTCGTTGGGCATAGTCGCGTCTCGGCCCTCCGCCCGGTTTTCATGCCTGAAACGTTCACTGGTACCGGCCGTGATTGCTTACTCCCTGCTGCCCCCCCAGCTACCGCAGTCTTTGCTACTAGCCCTGTCTCTCAGCCACTTCCAGCTCCTAAGCCCATACTCAGGGGGGGAATTCGCATCACCGCAGAGCAAAGGCAGCCACATTTGAACACCAGCAGCCATCTGTACCGTGATCAGGCCAGCAGGGTTCACATCACACTAGAGGACAGGCAACGCCGTTTGGACACCCGGAGCTGCCTGTACTGTGGTCGAGCCGGGCATTACCTCTCCTCCTGCTCCCGGTGTTCGGTGGGTGGGCCCACCACTCGCCGGCCCGTGAGACTCTCAGCGGGTCAGGGCTCTGGGGGTTCAGCCCTGAGGCCCATACGGGTGGGCAGCGTTCACGTGACCCAGGAGTGGCAGTGTGTCTCCAAGAGGGTTGAGGAGTTGGAGAAGACTGTCGATCGTCTCATTGAGAGGTTCAATCACTGCCCACAGACCAGCTCCGTCCCCCCGCAGGGGGCCTCCCAGTCTGCTGGCCCTGGGGCCCAACCTGTGGGTGTCCTACCCCAACTACAGGTCGGGATGGTAGGCCTTCCCCTCGCCGAGTCTGAGCCCGGACCTCAGCAGCAGTCTAAATACAGGTCTAGGCGTCGACGTTCGGTTCCTGCTCAGTCCTGGGATTCCTATCTGGCTGCGGAGGGATTCGGTTCTCCTGCCAGCTTTTTGCCTAGACCGCCGTCCCCCGGGGGAGAGCCTCCTGTGGCTCTGTCTTTGGGAACGGCAACATCGGTTGAAGCTCAGCCTTTAGATTATGCGGAGTCTTCTGGTGCTCCGCTCTCTGAGCTTGCGACACCCCCTTTGGCTCCGTCTTCCAAGTTTGGAGCGTACGCTGTGTACCCGACTCCAGAGCCTCCACCAGAGTCTGCAGCATTTCTGTTTTCCAGATGTCATCCTTGATGGTCTCATTGGACCTAAATCTTGCCTCTCTGATGGTCTCACTGATGATGTCATAACACAAGGTGATGTCATATTCGGGACCTATAAAGGTTTGCTCTGCAGGTCCTCTGGAGTTGTTCATAGACTAATCTCACGACAACCTTCTGCAACAGTTCCCATCTTCGAACCTTGCAGACTCAGCTATCAAGTGCTACAGCGTTCCTAGTTATCGAGACTTCAGTCTACCAAGTGTGTCTTGGACATTAAGTATCCGCACGTAAATCCACATGTCTCACAGCAACCCTAACAAGAAGTCTGGAGCAACTCGGGCCATAGCATGCCTTTTATTTAAGGTGCAAAGTAAAAAGAAAAAACGTTTCGACGTCAGTGCGTCTTCATCAGGTCCTTCATCTGTCAACAAGCTTTCTCCATCTCTCTCTGTCCTCGGCACGAGTGAATCCACTCTATTATGCATGCAGAGAATTACAGCATATTGCATGCCTCGCGCAAACAGCGATTGTGAGACGGGAATCCGATTGGTTTTATTGATGTAACGCCCAGGCCACACCTGTGAATAATTCTGGTACTTAAGACCGCCCAAATCCCGTTTGCGCTGGCATTTTGGGGCGCAGATGATTTGGCACGGCTCTAAGTTGTGCCTGCGGCACATGCCGTGAACGTTCCCGCATCCCCACCAAGAATTGCATCCCCACCATTCAGGGCTGTTTTAACTTAGAAAACAGGGAGGTCACGTCTACCCAGACAATTATATAACTTTTAAACAATTACATTTCTGCATAAATCATTACAATATGCTCCCGTGAGGTGGGGATGCGTTTACCTGCTGCCGGGCGGGGGTGCAAAACTCGGCATAACACCTGGACACTAGTGCAAGGTGGACTGCAATCTTCCCTGCCTTAAGGCACTCGCAAACAGGTGCGCAAGCGCAAATAGGGGATATCGCCTGTACCAAGATAGGGCCCTTTGTGTGTAGACAGAGGGAGACAGTGTCCAGGACCGAGACTCGACCTTGTAAACAAATCTGGACCCGACGGGCAGATTTGCCACAACATCCGATTAGATATTCAGATAGGCGTGAATAGTCTTTTATTCATAGATTAGATATTGACATAGGTGTGAATAGTCTTTTATTCATAGATTAGATATTGAGATAGGTGTGAATAGTCTTTTATTCATAGATTAGATATTCAGATAGGTGTGAATAGTCTTTTATTCATAGATTAGATATTCAGATAGGTGTGAATAGTCTTTTATTCATAGATTAGATATTGAGATAGGTGTGAATAGTCTTTTATTCATAGATTAGATATTCAGATAGGCGTGAATAGTCTTTTATTCATAGATTAGATATTCAGATAGGCGTGAATAGTCTTTTATTCATAGATTAGATATTCAGATAGGCGTGAATAGTCTTTTATTCATAGATTAGATATTCAGATAGGCATGAATAGTCTTTTATTCATAGATTAGATATTCAGATAGGCGTGAATAGTCTTTTATTCATAGATTAGATATTCAGATAGGCATGAATAGTCTTTTATTCATAGATTAGATATTCAGATAGGCGTGAATAGTCTTTCATTCATAGATTAGATATTCAGATAGGCGTAAATAGTCTTTTATTCATAGATTAGATATTCAGATAGGCATGAATAGTCTTTTATTCATAGATTAGATATTCAGATAGGCGTGAATAGTCTTTCATTCATAGATTAGATATTCAGATAGGCGTGAATAGTCTTTTATTCATAGAACCCAGCTCCATTAGGGGATTGCCCCAGTGCTTTGGCCCAGCAATGAGCTGAATAGAAAAGGGAAAGAAGGGGACCTTATCAGTGACACACACACACAGCGCGTGCATAACACACACACACACAAACACACACACACACACACACACACACAGACAGACAGACAGACAGACACGCACACACACACACATACACACACAAACAAGCACACACATTGAAAACCTCATTATTTTCATGCATAGGTTCGCAACAGTCACACACTCACATAAAGAATGTTTATATACCACACGCACCCGTGCTCCCCTCAAAACACACTCCCTTCCATAACACACCCCACGAGGCACCGCACCCTGTTAGGGGCCTCATCCAATTACAGTCATCTAGGCTGACCTCTGGTGCTCCTTGTTGCTGTTTTATATGTCACCGCCAGAAAATAGAGAGAGGCAGAGACACAAAGACACAGACAGAAGAGAACAGAGAGAGAGAGAGAGAGAGAGAGAATGCACTGAGCATGTTCAAGAGCACCGCTGGGGAATGGCATTACACACTATTACTCCGACAGCTCTGGGACGCGGAGTGCTCTCCAGCGCTGCTCCAGGAGTTCATCAGGGCCATCCTGGCAGGCTACGAGCCATAATTGGGCCAGACCTTTGAGATGATGGCAGGCTAACGCATCAGTGTCTGCTAAACGCTGGTGTCAACATGCCAAAGGAGCTGTCTTGCGGGGAATTCCGGCAGCTCCACTTGTGATTACAGATGAATGCTGTGTAGAGGCGACTGATAGCGAATGCAAACTGGAGAGCGCTAACAAGATATACCGGCGGGTTCAGCGCCGCAAGACTTGTAAGCGTCGCAGCAAATGGCAGCATTTCCAACGTTAATGTTGGGGTCTTTTCAAATGCTTAAAATAGAATAAGAGCAGTGGGTATAAAGGCACAGGGCGATGCGGATGAGGGAAAAGGCTATGAATGAAAGGTCACGGCTGGCTACAACCATTACTGTCACTCCTCCTCCCTTTCCTCCTCCGTTCTATTCCATCCTCACTCTTTGACTCTAATCTCTGCAGCCTCCTCCCACTTCTATTCACATAGTAGAACCCATCACTTCTGTGTGTGCCAAGAAGAAATCGATGTTTCTGCTGTCAGGTCAGGAAAGGTCTGGATGTATTTTCTGATTACTTTTAATTATTTATGAAAAACACTTCAAGTAGACTTGTGTAACGGTTTAGATTGTATCGGGCTTCTGTACAGCCTTGACACAATTAATGGTACATTCAGAAAAGGAAAAACTCAGAGCTAGTAATGCAAAGTGTGAATGAACCCACGCAGAGTTCCTTCCCGGCTGTGTGTAACTGTGTTGGTACAGTATAGACTGTGTGTAACTGTGTGGTACAGTATGGACTGTGTGTAACTGTGTTGGTACAGTATAGACTGTGTGTAACTGTGTGGTACAGTATGGACTGTGTGTAACTGTGTCGGTACAGTATGGACTGTGTGTAACTGTGTTAGTACAGTATGGACTGTGTGTAACTGTGTTGGTACAGTATGGACTGTGTGTAACTGTGTGGTACAGTATGGACTGTGTGTAACTGTGTTGGTACAGTATAGACTGTGTGTAACTGTGTTGGTACAGTATTGACTGTGTGTAACTGTGTGGTACAGTATGGACTGTGTGTAACTGTGTGGTACAGTATGGACTGTGTGTAACTGTGTTGGTACAGTAGTGACTGTGTGTAACTGTGTGGTACAGCATGGACTGTGTGTAACTGTGTTGGTACAGTATGGACTGTGTGTAACTGTGTTGGTACAGTATGGACTGTGTGTAACTGTGTTGGTACAGTATTGACTGTGTGTAACTGTGTTGGTACAGTATTGACTGTGTGTAACTGTGTGGTACAGTATGGACTGTGTGTAACTGTGTTGGTACAGTATAGACTGTGTGTAACTGTGTGGTACAGTATGGACTGTGTGTAACTGTGTTGGTACAGTATAGACTGTGTGTAACTGTGTGGTACAGTATGGACTGTGTGTAACTGTGTTGGTACAGTATTGACTGTGTGTAACTGTGTTGGTACAGTATGGACTGTGTGTAACTGTGTTGGTACAGTATAGACTGTGTGTAACTGTGTGGTACAGTATGGACTGTGTGTAACTGTGTTGGTACAGTATTGACTGTGTGTAACTGTGTTGGTACAGTATTGACTGTGTGTAACTGTGTGGTACAGTATGGACTGTGTGTAACTGTGTGGTACAGTATAGACTGTGTGTAACTGTGTTGGTACAGTATAGACTGTGTGTAACTGTGTTGGTACAGTATAGACTGTGTGTAACTGTGTGGTACAGTATGGACTGTGTGTAACTGTGTTGGTACAGTATTGACTGTGTGTAACTGTGTGGTACAGTATGGACTGTGTGTAACTGTGTGGTACAGTATGGACTGTGTGTAACTGTGTTGGTACAGTATTGACTGTGTGTAACTGTGTGGTACAGTATAGACTGTGTGTAACTGTGTTGGTACAGTATGGACTGTGTGTAACTGTGTGGTACAGTATGGACTGTGTGTAACTGTGTTGGTACAGTATTGACTGTGTGTAACTGTGTTGGTACAGTATTGACTGTGTGTAACTGTGTTGGTACAGTATTGACTGTGTGTAACTGTGTTGGTACAGTATGGACTGTGTGTAACTGTGTTGGTACAGTATGGACTGTGTGTAACTGTGTTGGTACAGTATAGACTGTGTGTAACTGTGTTGGTACAGTATGGACTGTGTGTAACTGTGTTGGTACAGTATGGACTGTGTGTAACTGTGTTGGTACAGTATTGACTGTGTGTAACTGTGTGGTACAGTATGGACTGTGTGTAACTGTGTTGGTACAGTATTGACTGTGTGTAACTGTGTTGGTACAGTATGGACTGTGTGTAACTGTGTTGGTACAGTATTGACTGTGTGTAACTGTGTTGGTACAGTATAGACTGTGTGTAACTGTGTTGGTACAGTATGGACTGTGTGTAACTGTGTTGGTACAGTATGGACTGTGTGTAACTGTGTTGGTACAGTATTGACTGTGTGTAACTGTGTGGTACAGTATGGACTGTGTGTAACTGTGTTGGTACAGTATTGACTGTGTGTAACTGTGTTGGTACAGTATGGACTGTGTGTAACTGTGTGGTACAGTATTGACTGTGTGTAACTGTGTTGGTACAGTATGGACTGTGTGTAACTGTGTGGTACAGTATGGACTGTGTGTAACTGTGTTGGTACAGTATGGACTGTGTGTAACTGTGTTGGTACAGTATTGACTGTGTGTAACTGTGTTGGTACAGTATTGACTGTGTGTAACTGTGTTGGTACAGTATTGACTGTGTGTAACTGTGTTGGTACAGTATTGACTGTGTGTAACTGTGTTGGTACAGTATTGACTGTGTGTAACTGTGTGGTACAGTATTGACTGTGTGTAACTGTGTTAGTACAGTATTGACTGTGTGTAACTGTGTTGGTACAGTATTGACTGTGTGTAACTGTGTGGTACAGTATGGACTGTGTGTAACTGTGTTGGTACAGTATGGACTGTGTGTAACTGTGTTGGTACAGTATGGACTGTGTGTAACTGTGTTGCTACAGTATTGACTGTGTGTAACTGTGTGGTACAGTATGGACTGTGTGTAACTGTGTTGGTACAGTATAGACTGTGTGTAACTGTGTTGGTACAGTATGGACTGTGGGTAACTGTGTTGGTACAGTATAGACTGTGTGTAACTGTGTTGGTACAGTATGGACTGTGTGTAACTGTGTTGGTACAGTATGGACTGTGTGTAACTGTGTTGGTACAGTATGGACTGTGTGTAACTGTGTTGGTACAGTATTGACTGTGTGTAACTGTGTTGGTACAGTATTGACTGTGTGTAACTGTGTTGGTACAGTATAGACTGTGTGTAACTGTGTTGGTACAGTATGGACTGTGTGTAACTGTGTTGGTACAGTATGGACTGTGTGTAACTGTGTTGGTACAGTATGGACTGTGTGTAACTGTGTTGGTACAGTATGGACTGTGTGTAACTGTGTTGGTACAGTATGGACTGTGTGTAACTGTGTTGGTACAGTATGGACTGTGTGTAACTGTGTTGGTACAGTATTGACTGTGTGTAACTGTGTTGGTACAGTATGGACTGTGTGTAACTGTGTTGGTACAGTATGGACTGTGTGTAACTGTGTTGGTACAGTATTGACTGTGTGTAACTGTGTTGGTACAGTATTGACTGTGTGTAACTGTGTTGGTACAGTATAGACTGTGTGTAACTGTGTTGGTACAGTATGGACTGTGTGTAACTGTGTTGGTACAGTATGGACTGTGTGTAACTGTGTTGGTACAGTATGGACTGTGTGTAACTGTGTTGGTACAGTATGGACTGTGTGTAACTGTGTTGGTACAGTATTGACTGTGTGTAACTGTGTTGGTACAGTATTGACTGTGTGTAACTGTGTTGGTACAGTATAGACTGTGTGTAACTGTGTTGGTACAGTATTGACTGTGTGTAACTGTGTTGGTACAGTATAGACTGTGTGTAACTGTGTTGGTACAGTATGGACTGTGTGTAACTGTGTTGGTACAGTATGGACTGTGTGTAACTGTGTTGGTACAGTATGGACTGTGTGTAACTGTGTTGGTACAGTATGGACTGTGTGTAACTGTGTTGGTACAGTATTGACTGTGTGTAACTGTGTTGGTACAGTATTGACTGTGTGTAACTGTGTTGGTACAGTATAGACTGTGTGTAACTGTGTTGGTACAGTATGGACTGTGTGTAACTGTGTTGGTACAGTATGGACTGTGTGTAACTGTGTTGGTACAGTATTGACTGTGTGTAACTGTGTTGGTACAGTATGGACTGTGTGTAACTGTGTTGGTACAGTATTGACTGTGTGTAACTGTGTTGGTACAGTATTGACTGTGTGTAACTGTGTTGGTACAGTATAGACTGTGTGTAACTGTGTTGGTACAGTATGGACTGTGTGTAACTGTGTTGGTACAGTATGGACTGTGTGTAACTGTGTTGGTACAGTATTGACTGTGTGTAACTGTGTTGGTACAGTATGGACTGTGTGTAACTGTGTTGGTACAGTATAGACTGTGTGTAACTGTGTTGGTACAGTATGGACTGTGTGTAACTGTGTTGGTACAGTATGGACTGTGTGTAACTGTGTTGGTACAGTATTGACTGTGGGTAACTGTGTTGGTACAGTATGGACTGTGTGTAACTGTGTTGGTACAGTATTGACTGTGTGTAACTGTGTTGGTACAGTATTGACTGTGTGTAACTGTGTTGGTACAGTATTGACTGTGTGTAACTGTGTTGGTACAGTATTGACTGTGTGTAACTGTGTGGTACAGTATGGACTGTGGACTTCCTCCGGATGTCTCCCTCGGTTACCCTTACAGCCCGAGCATTGGTTCCCGGAGGAGTGGCCAGATCAGGCGAGGTTTGATGAGAGTTCAGTTTGTTTGTTTGTTTGTTTGGGTGGAAACTAGATTTCGTGACACTAGATGTGCTGTCAATGCTCGACTCCAATGGCATGTTGTATGCTAACGTGCGAGGCCTACACTGTACAGCTAACGCGCTTGAACCCGGTTTGTAATTCTTGAATCTACAGCTGAGGTCATAGGCCTAAAGGATAGCTTCTGTTTCCGAGCAACAGCCGCGTTGTAATGTGAAGCAATGGAAGGGGGGAGGGCGAGTGCGACATCAAGAACGTTATCAATGTTGAACGTTATCAATAGCACCTTTAAGTGTACCTTTCTCTTCTAAAAATGTCTCCCATTTGATTCCCACTGCAGCCAATCATGCTAAACAAGAATGTGTTACAGTTATGCACTTTTGAATAAAAGCGCCCACCAAATGGCATATATCATGTGATTTTGCACCGAACAACATTTTGTCCAACCTCTTCGCAGTCTGTTTCCATTCTTACTCACGTGGTTCAGGTTTGGATGGTGGCGTGTGGTTGAGTCTCTCCAGCGAGTCGCTGCTGCCCTCCTCCAGGATGTAGTCGAAGTTAAGGATGAACATCATGACCACGCCCTCCTCGTTCTTCACCGGGATGATGTGGGTGGCGCACAGGAAGTCCGAACCTAACCAGCAGGACATTAAAATCACAGTTAGGGTACAACACACACACACACACACACACACACACACACACACACACACACACACAGACAGACAGCTGATCAACTTTAAAGTCCCCGTAAAGCTAATTCTGAGATTTGTTTCTAAACACAGCATGTTAGAAATTTGCAGCAGACACGCCCCCACAGCTTCCGAGCAGAGAATACTGCTTATTTGTTCATGATTTTGACACTTGCCGACATTCAGATTTGACTGGGTGGTAAAACAAAATGTCTGTGGTGTGACAAACTCAAAACAACACACATTTATTTTTTTGCTTTACAGGGACTTTAATATTCTGCGTTTGCATGACTTAGCGCCTCACCCTTTGCAATCAACCACACTGTGCCGACATCCATCTGGAAGGCACGCCAGTCTGATTTAAAATTCACAACCTAATTATTTTCTGTTTGCTAACAGGGAAAACAAAATGGTAGAACCAGATCAAATGCTCAAAGTAACATAACGGTGTTTCCGATACAGTTTGACTCGGCTCTGATACATTCCATTAGCACTCTTTGACATTACTCAGGTTTTGCACTAATTCTACTCGAAGCAAACTTTTGAAAAGTTGACCATTGTAAAATGTGAATCAGATGCGTTCCTATTAACAGCTGTTAAGTGAATATGTGGGCTGTGTGTAGATGGAGAGAGCTTTCCAATGGTTACTTGCTATAGGAGAAGTTACAATAGAATGTCATGTAATCTATTGGTGGCCGTATTTCTTTCTTTCTGGCGATGATGAGTAAATATTATGGCCAGTATCACAGGACAAATGCCCATTTCATGACAGTCGCAATATATCTGGGAAACGAGACACACAAAACAGTTCTGAGAGTCGCACGAAGAGCCTTTGGGTGCAACACTTTAGACGCACAATGTGATTCTGGATTATTGGGCCGTTTGGGTCAGGCACCTCGCCGCAGACCGGACAAGCAGAACACTGCAGGCTCCAGCTGATCACTTATTCCTAAAAGGTGTTTCCATCTCCAATATTTTTCAAAAAAGGCAAAAACCACCTCAAGCGAGCTAAATGCAGTATCAAAATACATTGATGGAAACACGGCTATTCAAACATCTTATACCTGATAATACTCTGTGTGTGTGTGTGTGTGTGTGTGTGTGTGAGAGTGTGTGCGTGCGCGCGTGTGTGCGCGTCGCCCTCTGAGCAGATTCCGCGTCTCGAGCAGAACTTCTGCAGTTCTGTTGTGACGTAAAACACGTCACAACAGATCGCTTTGCCAGAGGGGGAAATGGGAGCTCTCCATGAGGAAAACAGAGAGAGAAGGTAAACACTGCCCTGTGCTTATATTACCGAGATTATTAATGATACAAAGTGGGTTGATTATCTGTAAAGCCATCCTTTAAGTGACATATAATGGAGGAGAGGGTGGGGGGTAGGATAGTGTCTGTGGGATAATGTCCATGGGGGGTAGGATAGCTAGTTGTGCCAAGTAACGCATTCTCCGTTTTTTCAATACTATCAGCCTTGATCTTAATATCAACACAAATAATTCAGCACTCTGTATTGGTAATACGTACAAATATTTTGTAATGCATCTTCCCACAACATCACAATACAAAAGTGTGTCAACTGTTCCAAATTTGCCGCTAATTTGTTATCTCTGTGCAACGTGCATTTGTCTTAATTAAATATATATATTTTTTATGAACAACACTCAGTTCTCAACCCCCAATTACTGCAGTGGCTGAGGGCTCATCAGCGTGAACCTGCTCCTTGCTAATGCCTCAGATCTAAATGCTCCTCATTCATCAAACAGCAGACAGGAGGAGAACAGAGCTGACACCTTCCAGCCAGTGTGATGTGTGATGGACGCTGGATGCTTCAATCAGCCCCAGCCACAATGGGAATTTTCACAGCAGCCATTTGGTGTCTAAAAGGCAGGGTAAACACAGGTGCAACCAAAACATTAATGAGGGCTCCAGCACTGGAACACCTAAATGGATTGGATTATAAACTTATCATAAACTGTCATGCATGCTTCTCCTTCTACCTTGAAGCCTCTCCATGCTGCGTTTCATAGTGCTCTGTCTTATCACTGGGGATGAATACTGGGGATACATTTCTCACTCTTGTATTTTATATGAAAAGGAGGGTTTCCCCTCTTTAATAAAAATTGCATTCTATTTAGTTTATTTCTAATGCCCTGCTTAGGAAACTTGCTTATTATCTCAGTTCCCTGGTTGTTTTGAAACACAGCAGATATGGTACTCAGTCACAGGACTTGTTCGTTTTAGACATACTGTAGGCTACCACAGATAAAAACAGAACTTGCCCCATATAAATGAATGAGGTACAGTCAGAGGACCTTAAATCTGGAGTGTCTCGTTCCGCCGGACGGATGATTAAAAAATGTTGACCTCTTTTGTGTTGGATGTTGCTTGTGATTGTTTCCTTTAATCTGCATGTTTGTTTATTTTTATTTATGTATTAATTTTTGTATTTTTGATCAAGCTTTTTCGGATTCCCCCGTTTTCTCCCCAATTGTACTTGGCCAATTCTCCCCCTGCTGTCCTGGTCATTGCTCCACCCCCTCTGCTGATCTGGGGAGAGTTGTAGACTAGCACATGCTTCCCTCGATACATGTGCAGTCGCCAGCCACTTCTTTCCACCTGACAGAGAGGAGTTTCACCGGCAGGACATAGCGTGTGGGAGGATCACGCTACTCCCCCCAGTTCCCCTCCCGAACAGGCGCCTCGACCGACTGACCAACTGACCGGAGGGACAAGGCACTAGTGCAGCCACCAGAACACATACCCTCCCTGAATCCGGCTTCCCAACCGCAGACACGGCCAATTGTGCCTGTATGGACACCCAACCAAGCCGGAGGAATCACTTGAACCTGCGACCCTCGTGTTGTTAGGCAGGGAATCTACTGCTGCACTCCCCCAACGCATGTTTGTTTATTGTACAATTGTGTTTTCTATGCATTTTGTAAGTCTCTCTTGGAAAAGAGATCTCGACTCGATCTCACCCTCATGAAAAAGTGCTACTGAATCACTACACAAAACCTATTTGTGTAGAAGTAGCTATGTAGTGACATGGAGGAATGGTGCAGTGAATCTATAGTTTATACACTACTCACGAGTCACGACACACCAGTAGAGTTCTGTAGCAAAACAGTAGTGTTTCCAGTTGTAATCTAGTCTCAACGCCAGACCCATGAGAGTTCTTACGCTGATACACTACGTTATTGCATGCTGCAGAGCTCTCTCTGGGTCTGGGACACTTTCCCTCAGCCGGCTGGTTATGGGAGGGAACCGTTCACTTGGCCAGTGATATGCCAGTGGTGGATTCAGTCCTCCCCAATCAGTAACGACTTTGCGATCAGACGACCCGGGAGGCGCAGCCCATTTTTCAAACCGCTCTCTCATCGGTGCTACGACTTCTCACTCATTCAATTTCAATCCGCCTTGAAAAACCAGCAGTGGCTGTGAAGTGGCACAGACTAATTTATGTAGTATGCGGAGCGCAGCGATTCAACGTAATATTTGAGTCTGGAGAGAGACTACCGGTAGTTGTAATCAAGCAGTGAATTTTGCTACTTGGTGTTAGTAGTGAAAAAACTGTTAAAAAAAAGTACTGCTTCACTACACAGGCATTTCAATAGTAATCATGTAGAGCTTTTACTATTTGCTCCATATAGTGATGGGTATAGTGAATATGTAGTCACAACACTACAGAAACACCACATATTTTAAGTAGTAATCATGTAGAGATTCTACTATTTACTTGTATAGTGAATATGTAGTCACAACACTACAGTCAGCAACACTGCAATATTTTAAATAGTAATCATGTAGAGATTCTACTATTTACCGTACTTGTTTAGTGAATATGTAGTCACAACACTACAGCAACACCACATATTTTAACACGTTGACTGCCACTGACGTATATATACGTAAAAAAAAATCCAGCGGTTCACTGCCATTGACGTATTAATACGTCAAAAAACGTCGTTTTTTTTTTTTTTGACGGTGCTACGTGGATCAATGCCCCCCGCGTCTCCTATGGAGATATTGGAAGTATTGAATGTGTATAATCTATTTTACCGACCAGCTAGGTGGCGACGGTGCCCTCCCGACAGAGAGAAAGTCAACCAAAAGCAGCCGCCTCCCGCGGCTGCTTCCTCCATTCTCAAGGAAATGGCTTGCCGATTTTACAGTCATCAGTCACCAGACTCGCCGCTCTCGGGCCGCGCCAGCAGCAGCACACGGGGGATTGCAAATTTGCATAAGCCTAGAGTCGCACGGGGCTTCATCGGGGCTCTCAAACCCAAGAGACGAGTGAGACCTATCCACACTCGCTGCCAGGGAGGGAGGCTGCTCAAACTCGCTGCCAGGGAGGGAGGCTGCTCGAACTCGCTGCAGCAGCAGCAGCAGCAGACCACTCGCTTGTGACAAACGCAGGCTGAAAGCCACTAGACACGCCCACGGAGGGAGGAGTTGAAGGAGAGGGCGTTCGGAACTATATTGTTTGGATGTCTGATCTCTCACTGATGCCAAAAATAAATGGTTAAAGTGACTGTTCTGCCTGTTTGATTGAATTTCACAAAACTGCGATTATCTCAGCTTCCTGTCTCACACGCTGAAACCATGCTGTACTCAACGGCTAATATCTACATAACTACTAACTCTACAAACTAACTCTTTTAGACAGAGAAAGCACACATTCTATTAGTACTTTTCTGAACTTTGTGTTCACAAACTCCAAGCAGAAAAGAATCCTCGGCTCTTTTAAAATGAGCCAGAATCCTCAAAAAACGGCCTGGCAGAAGCTACCTACAGCAAAAAAAAAAAAACGGCTGGCAGTCAATGTGTTAAGTAGTGATCAAGCAGAGGTTCTACCAAAGAGCATGGAAGGAAAGAGACGAAACTCCGGCCATTTTTGGAAACAGAATGCGCCTCGCAGTGGTCAGCTGCGGTAGCGCGGGCCCCTATAATCAGCCTCTCTAAACAGTAACTCAACGGGAGAACACTCTAAATTTCGTGGATTCACATCTTTTCTGGGCGTACTGCAAATCTTGATTGAAGTGGTGTAGTGCAGGGATGTAAAACAACAACCATATTGTGGAAACTAAGCAAAATTTTTCGTTTTTTTCTTTTAGTTTTTTCAAGATAAATAGTAAATGCAAAGGACCCGAGGTTAAAACCACGGCAACACACTTCTGACGGAGTGGACGACAGCCGCATTAGCTATTTATCTTGAAAAAACTAAACAAAGAAAACGAAACATTTTGCTTAGTTTCCACAATATGGTTGTTGTTTTACATCCCTGCACTACACCACTTCAGTCAAGATTTGCAGTACGCCCAGAAAAGATGTGAATCCACGAAATTTAGAGTGTTCTCCCGTTGAGTTACTGTTTAGAGAGGCTGATTATAGGGGCCCGCGCTACCGCAGCTGACCACTGCGAGCCTGTGCGAGGTTCTTTTGGCGCTGTCACGCTTCCAAAAATAAAAAATGGCGGAGGCTGCTGGGCGCTGATGTTGCAATGGGGCAATATGGAGCTTTCAGTTCTTTCCATAAAAGTTCTTTGGTTCTACTACTTGGGCAGGGGTAACGAGGCCAGATTGACGGCAGCTGTGGAGGGAAGCAGCACACAAGGAACTGAAAAGACCAAACTAGACAGAGTTCATGACAACTACAAAGCTAAATGTTTCTTTTTCAATGTTGTAAACTAAATAGAGATGTCAAGCAGAGCAGTTTCAGCAAGAAGGCTCAAAACACCCAATACAGCGAATCCAACTGTGACAGCGACGACCATGCGACGACACAATAACTGTAAGTAGAAGGCATTTTCCTTAACCACAATCAAGTCTAGCATGGTGTGTTAGCGAGCTAAAGCTAATCTAAGCCTGTTAGCCTGTGTTCACTTCATCAAATTAACTTTATACACGATCAGATGAGGGTGTGTAGGGTGGTTGTGGTTGACTCTGTGTGTGAGTGGAGGTCAGCTTCTCTTGTTGTTCAACTTATTTGCAGAGTGAAAGTTATGCCAGGCCAAGGTGTCTGGTGCTTACTGTCTCATGAGGTTGGCCTGTTTGTAAATTCCCACGTGACTTAGTTACAGGTGGCTGTTCTGTGCATTTCTCATATAGGTCACGTGATGGAGAAGTGTGACTGCAGCCAAAAATCTGTTGGGAAGATCATCAAGGCAAAGTAAAAAAAATTAAAGTGTAAATAGGACAATATTCAATTTAATAAATGGATTTGAAATCAAGCCTGTCTAAGCTCATTCTTGTTTGATAAGAATAATTTATATGCATGATAATATAGCATGATACTGAATAGGCAACTAGTAGCAAATGTGTCAATGTGTAAATTCAATAGTGATCAGTAGTGATAAAACACTACACATACATAAGGATGTAGTAATTCCATAGGGATTGTGAAGGCATACAGTAGTAAATGTGTAAGCATTGTGTAGTAATTCAATAATAAATGTGGAGGGATGAGTAGTGTTTATATAGTCATTTCCCAAAAGCCAAATAGTGAGACAGAAGTAATTAAGTAGTAATCATGCAGTGATTTAAATTGTCATTATGTAGTCATTATCAGTAGTGATCAGTAGTGAAACGTCCCAATTCTCTACTCATATACTACTGAAATCACTACATAAATCACTATACATCTCAATAGCAATCAAGTAGTGGAACAGTAGGTTTTCTGTAGATATTGTATAGGAGTGATGAGTATTGATTCAGTAATACTTTTTCATGAGGGCAATGAGAGCCTCAGGTGAAATAATAGGGAGTATAAGCATTGACACATATCACTAAGCTGCGCGACATCAAAACACTATGGCTACTTCTTCCTGAGTGCTGCTGGCAACAGCAGACATGCCTATCAACAAAGAAGAAATTCAGTCAAATAGAGAGCCGCAGGGATGACGTAGTCGGAACGCAAGCTTAATCAAACGCGAACCAGTGTTCAGCGGGATAATCTTCACACATGAGGACCACTTTCATGAGTTTTGAAGCGTAAATGCGAGCCCTAGAAGTAAAAAGCTCGTGCTAAGCTAATCCAGAACTACACACAGTGTCGCATAGGCTTCCATGTCATGTCACCACTCAACCTGGAGTGTTGTTGATGTGTGCGCTGCTGTGCACTGATTACCCCGGGCTGAACCAGGTGAGGGAAAGAGAATTTCCGTGTTCGTCCTTTGAAGTGATGGCGTTATTGACGTATAATATCCCCGTCGACTCAACAGTGTAGTCTCATTTAGCCGTTTGCTAGCTACTAGCTAGCTGCCCTTTTAACGGCGCGTACATGTAAAAGCTTAAAAACTCATAAAAGTGGTCCTCGTGTGAAGATTATCCTGCTGAACACTGGTTCGCGTTTGAATAAGCTTGCGTTAACCACAGACCTTATTTGAAGCATCGCGCCAAAAACCCATTAAAAAATCCCATAGGCGAAAACAGTGAAGAAACGGGAGTGTTAGCATCGATGTTTTCCGGACTCATTCCTGCGGCTCTCTATTAGCGGACATATTTAACAAATATACTCTTTATCCATACAACTACTAATGATAGAATTTAATATACATGGCAGTGCCAAATACGATGAACACTTGTAATTCACATGCTAACAGCTCGGCATACTGCCGGGTACGTCAAACTACTCCTTCTCCTGTAGTCGGCAGCAAGGCTACAACGGGGGGAGGTGGCTAGATAGAATCACGCATGCGCATGGGTCTCGATGCCGTTGCCGTTGCTCCAAGCCGTGGTTGCTTAAATTCCCTATTATCAATCACAAAACTGAAAAACAGTTGGAATGCTTAAAGTAAATGCAACGTTTAGATATTTTAGATTGACTTCATTGACTATTGACTCTCATCTGTATTTGCTAAACAGGACGCACACTAGCTTGCTATAGTAGAATCTAGGACTAGAGTTGTAGAATCTCAATGTATATGAAGTTTTATATGGCTAGACTAGACGGTAGGATTAGAGTTGTAACATCTCAATGTATATGAAGTTTTATATGGGCAGCAGATACATCTCCCTCACATTGGGTTTTAAGTCCTGCTGTCACCAGGAGACTATTTATAGTTTGCCCAGCAGGCAGCCAGTCCCCACAGCACTTTGTTTCTGGGGAAACACACACACAAAGACACAAAATGTGTTTTGTACACACAAATATGCTTAAACACACACACACACACACACACACACACACACACACACACACACACACACACACACACACACACACACACACACACACACACACACACACACACACACACACACAAAGAGAATCATAAAATGCCAGTTACTTTCCCACCATGTATCTGTATCTGCTGTATCCTACTGCTCCAAAATAAGAGCATCCTATATAGACCCTTTTCACAGCAACCGTTTTGAGGTGGTAAAGCAGGAAGTAAAGCAGGTATAACCATTAGCACTAATGATGGTTCCATTCCATTTAGGTGTTCCAGTGCCAGAGGGGCCCTCATTAATGTCATTGAATGGTTACACCTGATTTATTTCCTGCTTTACCTCCTCAAAACAGTTGCTGTGAAAAGGGCTTATTGTAAATGGCCTGCATTTATATAGCGCAATCAGTAGGTACATTCACCCATTCATACACTGATGGCGGCAGGCTACATGCAGGGTGCTGGCACACCATCGGGAGCAATTTGGGGTTCAGTATCTTGCCCAAGGACACTTCGACATGCAGACTAGAGGAGGCGGGAATCGAACCACCGACCTCTTTTATCCAAAGCGATTAATGGACGACCCGCTCTACCTCCTGAGCTACAGCCGCCCGTTGTTGTTATTGTGCAACATTACAAACCAATGGCTTCACCAGACTGGAGTTTGATTTATGTATTTGGAAGCCCTGATTCCGCTGGGCTAAGCAGGATGTTGCCTCTAATAGTACATCAGTGTCACCATCAATGGACGGAGCCATTGCCTTTAGTTGGGGGAGGAGTGGGGGGGGGGGGGGCAGACACCTCCTCCTTTACATTCATCTGTGTGGTGACAGTATACTGTAAGCCTCTGTTCCACAGTTTCAGTCTGAATGTAGCTAGAGAGCCGGCCCAGCACATGCACTGCAAAAAAAGCTGTAGCGAGCTAACAAGTCATTTCATCCTTGAAAATCCTTTTGGCGGATTTGAGAAGAACAAGCTTAATAGTTAGTGGATGAAAGCTCTTTGGATGGCTGTGAAAATACTTTTTTTTCATTATTTATAGCACAATCCATCAGTATGCTTCACCTCTCTCCCTCCTAGTCTCAGCACTTCACATCCTGTGGAAAACCTGTGATGGAGATTTGTGTTGATATATCAGCAGTTTTAAAATAATTTCATGGTGATTTCTTGACTCACAAGATCCTGAGTAAATAGTTCCTCTTATGATGTCGATATCTCTGTGATGTGTGTGAAACACGAGTGATGTAATCTACCTGTGTCTGCGGTAACCTGTTGCATTCAAGTGCATACCCCCCCATCCGTAGAGCAGGTTACAGTATGGTGAATATTTCCCATACAGTCTTCTACATTCCCACATTTTACCATCCTAGAGCTGTTTCCATATCCAAATGACGTAAAATATGTCATTTGGATCTGTTTTTCCCAGCGAATCAACTGGGGAGCTAGATGGAGGGAAGGTAAACATTGTTCATTTGCATAATATACTACGGATTTTGTAATAATACAAAGCTGGTTGCAAATCGGCAAAGTGGTCCTTTAAACCCGTGAGGCTGCCTTTCCATGGTGAAACGTTCACGCAACTTTAGTTGGTTGAAACTGAGGCGAAACTAAGTTGCAAATGATTTGCATTGTCTAAATCCCTCTACAACGCACTTGAGACTCAGCTGCAACAGTTACAAAACTTCAACTGTCAATTCTCAACTTTGTGAAACTAGTTTCATGCAGCCAATCAAAACGCTGATAAGTAGGCTATTAATGCACTGATGGCTCTCTTCCTATTCTCTAGGACAGCCATAATGAAAGAAAGTAGCCAGTGGGAGAAGAACCCGAGACAACACGTCCAAATTGATAATATCCAGCTAGAAAACGATACAAAATAAGATACAAAGAGCAAGTTACAATGATACACCCCACTTGATAGTGTAATCTACTGTAGCCAGAGAAAAAGGGAAAACAATATGACAGATGAAACATTACCAAACTAGCTAGATGGTTTTAGTGAAGCAAACTACCATGCTGCATGACACTTGATTATTTTTAAATTGCTTTATGTAATTTTCAAGTTGCGTGACAATTATGTTTCATGCAATTTGCAACCTGCAACTAGTTGCGTGAAAGTTTCATCATGCAAAGCCAGCCCTACAAGTGCTGTTTTGTTGCTGTGGTGGCCCCGAAAGTGAGAGTTAAACATAAATATTATACTTTCTTGATTATTTTGCAGAGGAACCAAAGATTAGCAATATGGCATATTGGAATCAAGATACCTTTTCTTTAGCAAGGGTTTAACAATAACTGTTTTAAGACTATGTATATGTGATAGATTGGCAATATTGATAACAGTGGTAATTAACCTTGCCCTACTAAGGAGCCACATTGACAAAAATACAATACGCTTTTAGATTGTGGCAAGAGCCACAATCCAAAAGCATCCTAGCTGAAAACAGTTTGGTTCAGTTTGAGTCTCGCCAGCTCTTCAGCTCTCCACCTTTCAGAAAGTCGGTACTGAACTGAGTGCTTTATTTTGTAATGTTGCAAATGAGACCTTTTGATTTGTGAAATGACAAAACAAAGCATTTTCCTGAACCCATGGATACGAAGAAAAACAAGTTCCCAGTCCTTTTTAAATGTTCAATATTCCTCTTCATACTTGCGTTTCTTACGTTCTTTAGCGATTAGCCTTTTTCACTTGCCACCCAATTCACCCATTTTGTGTCTAAAAGGCAGGAAGTAACACAAGCAAAACATTAACAAGAGCCCCGGCATTGGATCACCAAATGGAGTGGAGGCTAATGTAGAATAATCCTGTGTGGCCATGTTGAAATGACGCCAAATGACGCACTGGGAGCAACTAGGGTTTGACAAACCCTACCCGAGTTTGCGAGTAGGAACTCCCAGTTAATGTGGCATTTTATTAGATTTTTGCTAGTAGCAAGTGGCAATTTGAGTTATAAATAAACGCAGCCGGTAAAACTCTGTAAAAAAAGGTGGTGACTGCACATTTATCGGAGGAAGCATGTGCTATTCTACAACTCTGCCCACATCGGTAGAGAGGGTGGAGCAGCAGGGGGGATTGGCTAAGCACAAATGGGGAGAAAATGGTGATAAAATCCATAAAAAAGTAATAAAAAATAAATAAATAAGCACAAAGTTGCAAGAGCTACAACCATTATGTGAATTTCTGACAATGCTGGATGGCAGAGGCAGCGCACCCTACTCTGCCTCTGCCACCCTGCATTTCAAAATTCCCCCCCCCCACCTTTTAGCTAATTGGCATGAACACAAGCACACACCTTTACGCTCACACATTTGATCTCCATGCCAGATTTCAGCCTATAGGGTGAAAACTGTGGCCGCCAAAGGGTGGGGTATGTTTTGTGGTAGCCTGGGTAAACCCAGCCCCCAGTGACCTGCTCTCAGACAGACCCTGCTCACTAGCAGGTCTGAGAGCAGGTCACGTGGGGGCTGGGTTTACCCAGGCTAGTTTTGTGGACCGACCGATAATAAATCATCGTCCTGGCTAAAAGCTGTATTAGAAGATGTAGAAGATGTAGAAGAAAAGTGTTGCAGGATGGAAGAATGTATGGCCCAAGTACACCTGGAACCATTAGTTATTCTTGAGAGGTCGGATAGTTTGACAAGGAGGGGTGGATATCAGCTATGTTCTTAACTCATTCATGGCCAGTTTAGGACTGCCAATATTTAGCACAGGCCAAAGATTTTCATAATTGTTGGTCATCTTTCAAGACCCACAGTAAATTATCTATTAGCACCAAAGTGATTTGCAATACCTCAAAATGAAGATGTATGTCTCTGGGTTCACCAGGGAAAAAAAAGTGAGCTTTTAGCATGTTCTGTACTCTACTTATAGCCATTTATATACACCCTGTTTTCACCAAAAAGGTCTCTCTGAGAAGACAAACAGGAGAAAAGGCCATTTTTGTAAAAGACACAATCTCAGGCAGAACTCGCTCTCAATTCTTTTATTTTGAACTGTATTGACATCAGACATGTAAATATTATTCGTTATGACACAAATGACAAAAAAAAAAATATATATATATATATATATATACATGAAGTGCTTTTTTTACATTCAACAATACAGTTTACTCAGTGTGAGTGAGTGTGCAGACAGACACACAGACAGACAGACAGACAGACAGACAGACACACAGACACACAGACACACACACACACACACACACACACACACACACACACACACACACACACAGAGAGAGAGTTCTGTCCACAGCTGCTGCTGGATCGCACCTCTTCCCAGGGAACACTACTGATCAGCCCGCAAATTAGCATAGGAGGGGAACAGCAAACTGGTCTGAGATCAGCGTCTAGCCTCCTCTGCCTCTGCATCGTTTTCCTCCTCTCGTTCGGGCTGGGACGAATGCTGCGACACAGGAACGGGGTCGGCTTGGCTTTGGGACCAGGCGCTGGAACCGGATCGATCATGTTGGTTTGACTAGCGCGAACAACTCAATCCAGGTTTGCCCTGCAGCAGAGGCGACCAGCGCAGCACGCCGAGGGGTGTTTCAATGGCGTTTCTCCTCTATGCAACAGGCAGCGTTTCTCCGTTTTCTCCTCCTCTTCCATTTCAAAACAACAGCTGTGGTATGCGTTTGATAACGTGTTGTCGGCTTTGTCTTTGAGGCTAGGGACCTGATAACATGTCACAGGCTGGGGAAGTCTTTGAACTACGCGCTGTACTAATAAAAACAAAAACACGTCAAACACGTCATTGGCCCTCTGGGCTATTCCTGATAACACGTCAAAGACGTCTTTGGCCATGAATGAGTTAACTACATTTAACTGGGAGGTGGCCTGGTAAGTAAGTGGACCATTATGATATGTGCAGTATGTATGTGGGTATGGCATGGTGATGCATTTTTTTATTTTTTGCATTGCCTATGCAAGTGCAGGGCTCCAGACTAACTTTTTACACTAGGTAAATGGTAAATGGCCTGCATTTATATAGCGCTTTTATCCAAAGCGCTTTACAATCAGTAGGTAGTCTACATTCACCCATTCATACACCGATGGCGGCAGGCTGCCACGCAGGGTGCCTACACACCATCGGGAGCAAGGAGGGTTAAGTGTCTTGCCCATGGACACAACGACAGCAGCTGGGAGGGAGCGGGGATCGAACCGCCAACCCTTGCGTCATTGGCCGACCCGCTCTACCTCCTGAGCTAAAGCCGCCCCTAGGTGCACCGGTGCACCTAACTTTTTAATTTAGGTGCACCAGCACATAATTTAGGTGCACCCACATTTTTCACCACGACTTTTGGCACAGCAATAATACATTTTAAGCGTTACCTTCTTTGTGATTTGGTATACATATTGGCAAATTATTAAATGATACACTCAAAGATTTTCATGTCAAGTGAAGGAGTGAGCCTATCTATGGCCCACTGATGGAAGCCTTTGCATTTTAAGCATTGCAGCATTTATGAACTGGGTGTCTGTGATGTGATTATCACCTTACATTATGCTCCTAAGTTGAAAAAGTTAGGAGCACATTTAAGGACACAATGATTAATCTACCGTTCTCATGATGCACTATGAATTTCTTACCAGAATGACTCAATGCAGCTCATTGGCTATTGTCATTGAATTATCACTAACCATTTATTTAGTCATCTGTAGTTTGCAACATTATGTAATGGTGGTCATGATTGTAAACGTTCACGTTACTGTGTGATTAGTGACATATCCCACAGTGTGCTGTGAAATGATAGTCTCACTGTGCACTGCAGACAGTAAAAAACCGTAGCAGATAGCTGCTCTTAGATGGTCTAACATTAACAGACAGCATAGTCATATAGTCAACAACACATTTTAGCGATCTTGAATTACATGTTGGGTAACGTTAGTAATCCCAGAATTTGCTTGATCGTTAGCTAGCATCCCGCTAGCGATGCTAACATTAGACGCTAAGATGTCATTGTCATGCCAGCCAACCTAACGTTAGTCAGAACTCGTCTGCTGAAGCCGTAGCTTTGTCTCCCGCGTACAAAACCACCATCTGACACATTTTAATTCACACTGTTTGTGACTCCGATTCCGGTACGAGTGAGTCTGGCCGGCTGGTCACACCAGTAATCTGGATGGCTGGCTGCAGACTGTCATGTGTTGTACTAGCGATAAGACTTCCAGTTGGATTTTCAAACTAAAATGATTCTGCCCAAGTCTAAAGCACTCAGAATCAATTGAAAACTTTTTATTTTTGTATTTCCCCTTTCTATGTGAGAGATTTAGCTTGACAGCGCTGCACGCCTTGGCACAAAAGCAGGGTGAGAGAGAGAGAGAGAGAGAGAGAGAGAGAGAGAAAAAGACGCTACAAATTCCAAGGTGTACCAGTGCGTGTTATGAAAATATGTATACGCACTGGCAGATTTTAAGGTGGGAAAATGAGTGTAAATACACGCACTCTGGAGCCCTGAAGTGTATCATGTATACCGTATACATATATATGGGATTATGTGATGTGTCTCATGAGTGGACATAACCCCAGCTGTGTGTGTGTGTGTGTGTGTGTGTGTGTGTGTGTGTGTGTGTGTGTGTGTGTATGTGTGTGTGTGTGTGTGTGCAGGCATGCATGTGTGCACTCTAAAAATAAGCCGCTTGGAATCCATAGGCATTTATAATTCATAGGAGCTAAGTATTATGTTCTAGAAAGCATAATGGCTGGACTTGTTTAGGCAATATAGGAATGAGAGTAGATGGTGTGTGTGTGTCTTCTGTATGTATGTGTGCGTGTGTGTGTTTTCTCCCCAATTGTACTTGTCCAATTCCCCCTACTGTCGTTGCTCCACCCCCTCTGCCGATCTGGGAAGAGTTATGGACCACTGTATGCTTCCTCCGATACATGTGCTGCTTCTTTTCACTAGGGGTAACACAGGGGCTCAAACCTGCAACCCTTGTGTTGGTAGTCAGGGAATCTACCGCTGCACTACCCGGATGCCCTATAAGCATGCATTGAGGCACAACTGAAGCAACTGCCCAATTCAAGATTCAAGATTGATTTTGGGGGGCTTTCAAGTCTCATTGAAGAAGCGGATAGCAGTTGGGTAGAAGCTGTCCCTCTGACGGGAGGTTCTGGTACTGCAAGACATCAGTCTTCTGCCATGGGGGAGGACCCTGAAGAGTTTATGTCCTGGATGGGTCGACAATAATCTTCTGAGACTGCTTTAGCATCCTGGCAGTGTAGGTCCTGAATGGATGGCACGCTACACCCAACCACCTTTTCAGCTCGGTGGATGATGCGCTGTAGTCTGGAGATGTCCTTGCAGGCAGCAGCAGCATACCAGACGGTGATGGAGGAGGTAAGGATGGACTTGACGATGGAGGTGTAGAAGAGCGCCAATGCCGCCGTTGGCATCTTGAACGTCCTCAGGCGCTGAAGAAAGAACATCCTCTGTTGTGCCTTCTTGGTGAGAGCTTTTATGTTTGAATCGACTCCCATTTCAGTTCCTGGCAGCTTGTTGAGCCCAGGAAGCGAAAGGACTCCACAGTGTTGACTGCGGAGACACCCGGGGTGATGGGAGGCTGATGTGTTTTTCCTGGAGTCCACAACCATCTCCAATCAATGTTAATATGATTATTCTACATTTTCCATTATCACCTCCTCTCTCTCTCTCTCTCTCTCTCTCTCTCTCTATCTCTCTCTCACTCTCTCTCTCTCTCTCTCTCTCTCTATCTCTCTCTCTCTCTATCTCTCTCTCATGTGTTATAAGTGGACAGAACAGATCAAACAGATCCCTGACGCTGCTGCTGATGCAAGTTTCTGCCTGTAGTGTCCGCCTGCATATCCTGCTTAACGGAGGATCAAAAACACACACACACACACACACACACACACACACACACACACGCGCACAGAAATAACATTTACATTTCTCAGAGCATAGAAAGAGACACAGACAGAGACGACCAGGCAGGCGCACGTGTTAATGTTGTTGACGAAAACTATGACAAAAAAATTTCGTCGACTACCTTTTTCCCCAAGACTAAGGGCCTGTGTCCACCTGGCGTCTTTTCCTCAGGTCCAGCGTCTATTTTCAATTGTTTCCAATGGGAGGAGAGCGTATGCAAGCGCACACGGACGTGTAGAGAAAGTGCAGAGCGCCCAGCGTCTTTTTTCGGCGTTTTTGTGCGCCGACTCCCAGCGCTTCCAGCTGAAAATATTTTAACTTTTCAGAAAGACGCTGGTGTCGGCTGCTCCTTTTCTGGTAACTAATCATATGGAAAAACTATCGCAACAGAGACAGAACGGCTCAATTGTGGGAGCAGATCGGCTAGACACTTAATATTTCTGGTGAGTGTTGTGCTTACTGCTTTTAATAGCGTAGCCTACCTGTGTTGTTAGCTTGCTAGCTGTCAGCTATCAAGCTGAACTAACGTTACTTGCAGACTGCTTCCTTGTATATTGTGCGCTGGGATCAGCGTTCCCCAGCGCACTCCCAGCTTTTAACGTCGGAAAAAGAAGCTAGGTGGACACAGGCCCTAAGACGATATTAAAATGTTCAGACTTTTAGTTTCTTTGACTAAGACGAGACTAAAATACTCTACTACTTGACTAAACAAAAAGAGGATGAGGTTGACTAAATATGATCAAAACTAACAAGGACATTTGACACAGGACTAAGAATAAGAACTAAATAAAAAACTAGAACAACCGCACCGTGGATTTATGCCTCCGCCATTAGTTCATTCTGGAGTCCAAATCCGTATTTGAGGCAAATTGGAAGAAATTCCGTCAAGGCGCTCCTGAGATGTTGCATTACAGAGCTTGGAAATTGGGTGTGTGAGGTCACAGTGACCTTGACCTTTGACCTTTGATCATCAAAATGTAATCCGTTCATCCTTGCCCCGAAGTCGACGTTTGAGCCAAATTGAAAGAAATTCCATCAAGCCGTTCTTGAGATATCGCTTTAACCAACTTGGGAATGGCATTCGTGAGGTCACAGTGACCTTGACCATTGACCATGAAAATCAAATCAGTTCATCCTTGAGTCTAAGTCGATGTTTGAGGCAAATTTGATGAAACTCCGTCAAGGCATTCCTGAGATATCACGTTAACAAGCTTGAAAATGGCGTTCGAGAGGTCACAGTGACCTTGGCCTTTGATCGTTGACCACCAAAATCTAATCAGTTCATGCTTGAGTCCAAGTCGATGTTTGAGGCAAATTTGATGAAATTCCATGAAGGCATTCCTGAGATATCGCCTTAACAAGCTTGAAAATGGCGTTCGAGAGGTCACAGTGACCTTGGCCTTTGACCTTTGACCACCAAAATCTAATCAGATCATCCTTGAGTCTAAGTCGATGTTTGAGGCAAATTTGATGAAATTCTGTCAAGGCATTCCTGAGATATCGCGTTAACAAGCTTGAAAATGGCGTTCGAGAGTTCACAGTGACCTTGGCCTTTGACCTTTGACCACCAAAATCTAATCAGATCATCCTTGAGTCTAAGTCGATATTTGAGGCAAATTTGATGAAATTCCGTCAAGGCATTCCTGAGATATCGCATTAACAAGCTTGAAAATGGCGTTCAAGAGGTCACAGTCACCTTGACCTTTGACCTTTGACCACCAAAATCTATTTAGATCATCCTTGAGTCTAACTCGATGTTTGAGGAAAAATTGATGAAATTCCGTAAAGACATTCCTGAGATAACGCGTTAACAAGCTTGAAAATGGCATTCAAGAGGTCACAGTGACCTTGACCTTTGACCACCAAAATCTAATCAGATCATCCTTGAGTCTAAGTCGATGTTTGAGGCAAATTTGATGAAATTCCGTCAAGGTGTTCCTCAGATATCATGTTAACGAACATCATACGGACGTCCAGACGGACGGACATACGGACAACCCGGATCCATAATGCCTCCGGCCTGGCTATCGCCGACGGAGGCATAAAAATAGACTACAAAATTAACACTAATTATAGACTTTTTTCCCCCCTCAACGCAGCAGTTCAGTTTCCTGTGCTGCAGCATCATAGATGTAGCTGACATTTAGCTGTCTTAAAAACACATTTACAGAGATCGCAGTTACAACAGAACCCGCCCAGTCTTTGCTAAGGGTCTTATCTACTGTTTGTGTATGAGGCACTGTGTTCCCAAAATGTACAGCTACTTGCTTGTCTCTACATTATATCCAGAGAGGTCTGAGCACTTTCCACACAGCACAGCCACCCTCCCTCACTTCTCCCCTCAGCTGCGGGCTGAGCAGGGACTGTAAATAGGGTCCACTCGTCATTGCTACCGGCGTACGCCGACACTGACACGGGCGACACTGACACGGGCGACACTGACACGGGCGGGCAGTCAGCATTAGCTACTTTCCCTGGGAAAGAGTTGGCAACTGCTTCAAAATGACCAATACTAATGCAAGCACATCAGCAGATTCAACAGTTTTCATTGACTAAAACATGAGCAGTTTTCGTTGACTAAAACTAGACTAAAATAGTTACGGTTTTATTTTACTAAGATGAGACTAAAATGCTCAAACTTTTAGTCGACTAAAACTTGACTAAATAAAAACAGAATGAGGTTGAATGAATATGATAAAAACTAACAAGGACATTTGACATGGGACTAAGACTAAGCCTAAATAAAAATAGTCAACAAAATTAACACTGCAAACACTACAAACACAGGCAAAGGCACAGACACTGGCTCACACACACACACACACACACACACGCGCGCGCGCGTGCGCACCCACAGCTTGCCAGCAGCTTTAATTAGCAGAATGTTCCCTGTCCAACTAAATGTAATAAGCAGGCGATGGAGCTGCTACATGGTGCAGAGTCATGAGAGAGTAATAAGCAGGCGATGGAGCTGCTACATGGTGCAGAGTCATGAGAGAGTAATAAGCAGGCGATGGAGCTACTACATGGTGCAGAGTAATGAGAGAGTAATAAGCAGGCGATGGAGCTGCTACATGGTGCAGAGTAATGAGAGAGTAATAAGCAGGCGATGAAGCTGCTACATGGTGCAGAGTCATGAGAGAGTAATAAGCAGGCGATGGAGCTGCTACATGGTGCAGAGTCATGAGAGTAATAAGCAGGCGATGAAGCTGCTACATGGTGCAGAGTCATGAGAGAGTAATAAGCAGGCGATGGAGCTGCTACATGGTGCAGAGTCATGAGAGAGTAATAAGCAGGCGATGGAGCTGCTACATGGTGCAGAGTCATGAGAGAGTAATAAGCAGGCGATGAAGCTGCTACATGGTGCAGAGTCATGAGAGAGTAATAAGCAGGCGATGGAGCTGCTACATGGTGCAGAGTCATGAGAGAGTAATAAGCAGGCGATGGAGCTGCTACATGGTGCAGAGTAATGAGAGAGTAATAAGCAGGCGATGGAGCTGCTACATGGTGCAGAGTCATGAGAGAGTAATAAGCAGGCGATGGAGCTGCTACATGGTGCAGAGTCATGAGAGAGTAATAAGCAGGCGATGAAGCTGCTACATGGTGCAGAGTCATGAGAGAGTAATAAGCAGGCGATGGAGCTGCTACATGGTGCAGAGTCATGAGAGAGTAATAAGCAGGCGATGGAGCTGCTACATGGTGCAGAGTCATGAGAGAGTAATAAGCAGGCGATGGAGCTGCTACATGGGGCAGAGTCATGAGAGAGTAATAAGCAGGCGATGGAGCTGCTACATGGTGCAGAGTCATGAGAGAGTAATAAGCAGGCGATGGAGCTGCTACATGGTGCAGAGTCATGAGAGAGTAATAAGCAGGCGATGGAGCTGCTACATGGGGCAGAGTCATGAGAGAGTAATAAGCAGGCGATGGAGCTGCTACATGGTGCAGTCATGAGCACCTTTGAAAGGCACTAAAAAACAACTTTGGCGAAAGCTGAATATTTCCAGGTAGCTGCAAGCAGCAAAACAGAGTAACGCACCCTCACTTGAGACACCCAGTGCGATCTCCCGCTCTTTAGACAAAAGAATCAGTTCTGTCTTTCATCAAATAATTGGAAAATAGAATGAGTCAGCGATCTCCCTCCCCCATGCATCTCTGCTGTGATGGATGGATGGTGTGACGGACGAAAACAGAAACAGAAACACAATCTGTTCTCTTGTGCTTTGTAATCCTCGGCGGAGGCCGGAGGGGGCAGAAGTGCTGACTGGCAGCGAGTGAGGGAAGCAGAGGGATCTCAAAGCTTGGCAAGGTGAAAGTGACTTGAGCTGAGAGCTGTCAAAACCTCCACATAAACATCCTAAAAGAGCAAATCCTACACTATATTACAAGCAGGGCCACAGTGAGCCTCCTGTGTTAGCCCAGGCGCCAGAATAAAATTGCCAATGTACGTTTCTGGAATCCACAGAAATGTAAAATATGACCATTTCTGAACTAAAATATGTTGCATATTAACATTTCTAGATAAGCGTATATTAACGTTAATACACATCACAGCTGGTCTCATGTTGAAGTACGTCGCGGGCACCTAAGAGAGTAGGTGGGGGATTGTCGGACCTGTAGCGTCCCCATCTCATAACCCCGGGTGCTGCACTGAGGCTGCCCACTGCTCCTAGTTCTAGGAAGGTTCCTAGTAGAGGATGGGTCAAATGCAGAGGATGAATTTCCCTATGGGGATAAATAAAGGATAACTTAACTTAACTTAAGGGAGTGCTAGTTCAATTCCCGAGCCAGGCGCGTTCTGTTTTAACCCCAAACCAAACCATAACCCTAACCTTAACCAAATTACTTTAGTTGCCTAAACCTAACCAAGTTGCTTTGTTGCCTAAACCTAACCAAGCTGTTTTACTTGCCTAAGCATAACTAAAGTTGTTTTATTTGCAGTTAACTGTGGAAAGGCAGTGAGGTTTTCAAATTAACTAGCATTCTGTTTCAAATTTACGTTGAGATTGTAGACGTCAAACTTATTTTGCACGTTTACTTTTGTTTCAAATTGATGTTGATATTCTACATTTCCGTGGATTCCAGAAACATTCCATGCCTACCTTTTATTCTGGAGATTGGGTGCTATACTGCACGACTGTGGTCAGCTTGGCATGTCAAAGTCACGATACAAGATAAGCCTGAGTGGATACGTGGCGCTTATCCATTTAAACATTTTCCACTTGGCTTCATTTCCTTCCGGACGCGCCGTGGCCTACCTGTATTAATGGTGCCTACCTGTATTAATGGGCCTACCTGTATTAATTTGCCTACCTGTATTAATGGGCCTACCTGTATTAATGGTGCCTACCTGTATTAATGGGCCTACCTGTATTAATGGTGCCTACCTGTATTAATGAGCCTACCTGTATTAATGGTGCCTACCTGTATTAATGGGCCTACCTGTATTAATGGTGCCTACCTGTATTAATGGTGCCTACCTGTATTAATGGGCCTACCTGTATTAATGGGCCTACCTGTATTAATGGTGCCTACCTGTATTAATGAGCCTACCTGTATTAATGGGCCTACCTGTATTAATGGGCCTACCTGTATTAATGGTGCCTACCTGTATTAATGAGCCTACCTGTATTAATGGGCCTACCTGTATTAATGGGCCTACCTGTATTAATGGGCCTACCTGTATTAATGGGCCTACCTGTATTAATGAGCCTACCTGTATTAATGGGCCTACCTGTATTAATGAGCCTACCTGTATTAATGGGCCTACCTGTATTAATGGTGCCTACCTGTATTAATGAGCCTACCTGTATTAATGGTGCCTACCTGTATTAATGGGCCTACCTGTATTAATGGTGCCTACCTGTATTAATGGTGCCTACCTGTATTAATGAGCCTACCTGTATTAATGGGCCTACCTGTATTAATGAGCCTACCTGTATTAATGGGCCTACCTGTATTAATGGTGCCTACCTGTATTAATGGGCCTACCTGTATTAATGGGCCTACCTGTATTAATGGGGCCTACCTGTATTAATGGTGCCTACCTGTATTAATGGGCCTACCTGTATTAATGGGCCTACCTGTATTAATGGGCCTACCTGTATTAATGGTGCCTACCTGTATTAATGGTGCCTACCTGTATTAATGAGCCTACCTGTATTAATGGGCCTACCTGTATTAATGAGTCTACCTGTATTAATGGGCCTACCTGTATTAATGAGCCTACCTGTATTAATGGGCCTACCTGTATTAATGGGCCTACCTGTATTAATGGGCCTACCTGTATTAATGGGCCTACCTGTATTAATGGTGCCTACCTGTATTAATGGGCCTACCTGCTAATGTGTTGCTACACAGATGGCCTGGCAGGATGCCAGCAAAGTGATGCGTGACTTCACCATGCCAAGCACACAGACAGAATGCGCCGCATGACAATATGACACTATGACGGTTTGGGTTCCGGTCCGACGGGGGTTCGATTTAAACCCTGATAAAACCAAAAGACAGAACGGACAGTCCCACACACACAAAGTCACCTTCACACCAATTTGTTTTGGCATGGATGCATCTGCAATAAACCGATGACCGGTCCGACCACAGGTGTGAGTCATTGAGTAAACATGATGTATTTGTACAGATGGATGGTTGAATGCCTCTTTTACACATCTAAAACATATCTTGAGAAGAGGCCTTTATTTTTATTTTTATGTGCGTGATGCTTCTTCTTCATCATTTGGATAACTTGACCTTGGGGTTTAGACTGCCAGCAGCAGCACCCCTCTTGGAGTTCACGCCGGAAGTTCTGGGAGAAAGATTGTCATATTCCACTGATCCAATGGCTAACTGTTTCCGCAGTGGCGTGCCTCCATTTACACACAGCTATCCAAATCCTATGCCTAGGAAAATGTAACGTGTCCACTGTCCAACTTCCAACACAAGTGCTCCCAATTATGGGCATATCAGCAAATATAAAGCACCGTACCGCTTCCCCTCAATTGGCTTGTCCTGTGCATCCCACCGCCTCGCCCTCAAGTTATATTAAGTAGTGTATATATATAGTAGTGATCTCCAAAAAATTTGTAAAATAGCAATGTTTTTGGAGCAACGTTGCTATGTTACAATTTCGGCACCGAAATTGTAAAATGGTAACGTACGTTTCTACAGGGGTGGGCGTGGTTTGTGCGTGGTTTACGGAGATTTTCCGTTTCTAATCCCTCCCCCTACCCTAACCCTAACCCTAAAATCTCAGAACGTTACATTTTTACAATTTTGGAGCCGAAATTGTAACATAGCAACGTTGGTCCAAAACGTTGCTATTTTACAATGATCTGTGAGACTGTGTTGCACACCGTATATCAGGGTTGTGTCAGTTCAACCTTGATCCAAGCTCCAGGGCTCACTGCTCCACTGTATTAAACAAGCTTTTCTCTTCACTTTAGTTTCCACTACATCTTCTTCCAAGTAAAGAAGTGATGAACATGTTGTACTCATGGATGTGTTGATGACTCATAGGTTACCAATTAATACAACGTGCACTGAGAGACATGTAGAATAAAAAAACAACATCACTAACCTTAAAAATAGTTTGCTGCCCACTTAATCACAGTCCAAGATGTCTCAATTAATATATTTTTTTAAATAACGCAAATACTCCCACGTCCTCACGACCTATATAAGTTCTGCAAAAAAAAAACATGCATCTTAACAAATTAATTAGTCTCACCTTCAGTTATAACAAGACATAATAATGCCCTTGTTGGATGCAATGCGGGAATATGTAGTTGGTTCGTTTATACAATCACTTCCATGGTGATAGACAGCTTAAAGTCCAGCAGAAACGGCATTGTGAGACTATCTAACTTCCGTATCATGACCGGCTCGCGGTTCCCCCAGGTGGACAGCCTCTTCCTGACCGGGGGAGAGAGCCGACCGCCAGCCAGTAAATGAGGCACATGGGCCGGGACATCTTGACTAGCGATATTTCTGAAATGCGAGTTATGGCGATCCAATTACATGGCCTTTCCTCTACATTAAACTAAAATTGAGTTTTTGGGGGGAATTTTTGCATGTTTATTTGTGCAGATATTAACATTCCTGGTGGGCTGAGAATCGTGTGTGACTTCGATTGATTTCTGTGCTGTTTGATGTGGTGGTGCATCAGGTACATGATGGCATGCACGTAGCAACATGAGCTGTGATTGGTCTACTTTTACGGGGACGCAGACAGACATATTTGGTACTATTTTGGGTAACCTTTCCCTTTAACTCAAGTTCTGTTTCATTGTGCCAAGTGGGTGACAGCTGCTGAAATCTTAAACACGATGTTATATCATTTGATCACAGGAGAGGTGTATTTCTGACCAGGGGCGTTACGACAACTAACTAACATTTTGCACACTCCGATAAAATCTAAATAATTGAACAAATAGGAATTCTCGAGTGTGAGAGTGTGCACTTAGGCAGTGCAGTGAGAGGAGTTCTAGTTTCAAGAAGCTGGAAATTTCATTTGATTCCATTTCCACTATCAATAATTAAGACAATGCAGCTCAACGTGTGCTCATTCGGAGCAGCAGGGGAGCTTAAGAAGCACACACACGCATACACATTGATCTGCAGGACTCAAATGCATCTAGTCAAGTCTCTCTCTCTCTTTCTCTCTCTCACACTCGCTCGCTCTCTCCCTCCCTCTCTCTCTCTGACACACACACACACACCACACACACACACACACACACACACACAGGTTCAGCATCTGCCTGCTGGTTGTGTCTGACAATGATTGTGGATATGGTGGCATATGGGATTTTTGATAGCCCTCATTTGGAGAAACCACTGCCAAGAGCATCTCAACTGGAAGACAGTTGAAATAATTTTAAATTGCAGCCTGTGCTTTTTGTCCAGGCTTAATAGACATATAGTGTGTGTGTGTGTGTGTGTGTGTGTGTGTGTGTGTGTGTGTGTGTGTGTGTGTGTGTGTGTGTGAGAGAGTGAGTGACACTGATGTGAGCTGAGCTTCCAGCAGCAGGGAGCTTTTTTTTTTTAAGATTATTTTTTGTGCATTTCGCCTTTATTATATAGGACAGTAGGCAGACAGGAAGAGTGGGGAGAGAGAGAGAGGGGATGACATGCGGCAAAGGTCGGATTCGAACCCCGGCCGGCCATGCGAAGGACCAAGCCTTCGTGGTACACGTGCTACCAGGTGAGCCACCAGGATGCACGCAGCAGGGAGCTGTTGGTTGGTGCTGCACTGCTAGCATCTCTCTCTCTCCCCCTCCATACATTCTCTGCATCTCTCTCCCCCTCCATATACATGTCTGCATCTCTCTCTCTCCCTCCATACATTCTCTGCATCTCTCTCTCTCTCTTTCTCTCTCTCCCCCTCCATATACATGTCTGCATCTCTCTCTCCCCCTCCATACATCTCTGCATCTCTCTCCCCCTCCATATACATGTCTGCATCTCTCTCCCCCTCCATATACATGTCTGCATCTCTCTCTCCCCCTCCATACATTCTCTGCATCTCTCTCCCCCTCCATATACATGTCTGCATCTCTCTCTCCCTCCATACATCTCTGCATCTCTCTCCCCCTCCATATACATGTCTGCATCTCTCTCTCCCTCCATACATCTCTGCATCTCTCGCTCTCTCTCTTTCTCTCTCTCTCCCCTCCATATACATGTATCTGCATCTCTCTCTCTCTCTCCCTCCATACATCTCTGCATCTCTCTCTCTCTTTCCCCCTCCATATACAGTACATGTCTGCATCTCTCTCTCTCTCTCTTTCTCTCTCTTTCCCTCCATACATCTCTGCATCTCTCTCTCTCTTTCCCCCTCCATATACATGTCTGCATCTCTCTCTCTCTCCCTCCATACATCTCTGCATCTCTCTCTTTCTCTCTCTCTCCCCTCCATATACATCTCTGCATCTCTCTCTCCCTCCATACAGCTCTGCATCTCTCTCGCTCTCTCTCCCTCCATACATCTCTGCATCTGTCTCTCTCTCTCTCTCCCTCCATATACATGTCTGCATTCCTCTCTCTTTCTCACCCTCCATACAGCTCTGCATCTGTCTCTCCCCCTCCATATACATCTCTGCATCTCTCTCTCCCTCCATACAGCTCTGCATCTCTCTCTCTCTCTCCCTCCATACATATCTGCATCTCTCTTTCTCTCTCTCTCTCCCTCCATATACATGTCTGCATTCCTCTCTCTTTCTCACCCTCCATACAGCTCTGCATCTGTCTCTCCCCCTCCATATACATCTCTGCATCTCTCTCTCCCTCCATACATCTCTGCATCTCTCTTTCTCTCTCTCCCTCCATATACATGTCTGCATTCCTCTCTCTTTCTCACCCTCCATATACATCTCTGCATCTCTCTCTCCCTCCATATACATCTCTGCATCTGTCTCTCTCCCTCCATACAGCTCTGCATCTCTCTCTTTCTCTCTCCCTCCATACATCTCTGCATCTCTCTTTCTCTCTCTCTCCCCTCCATATACATGTCTGCATTCCTCTCTCTTTCTCACCCTCCATACAGCTCTGCATCTGTCTCTCCCCCTCCATATACATCTCTGCATCTCTCTCTCCCTCCATACATACTGTATATACATATGTATCTCTCTCTCTCTCTCCCTCCATATATATATCTGCATCTCTCTCTCTTTCTCCCCCTCCATAACTCTCTGCATCTGTCTCAGAGGTTCTCAAATGTTTTTCAGCCAAGGACCCCTTACAAGATAGAAAATATACCGAGGACCCCCTCATTCTGATTTGTGATTTTGGGATAAGCTTAATTGTTTCCACGGTAACGTGCTTGACTTTTGAATTGATAGGTTTGTTAGATTAGAATGTAATCCATGAACAATTTTAGATTTAAAGCATACAATATTTTCGTTGAACTATGAAGCTTTTGCAAAAAAGAAAAAAGGTTTTTATTTTTATTTTCCTGAAAACTTTTCGCGGACCCCCTGGCAAAGTGCCACGGACCCCCATTTGAGAACCACTGCCATATACATCTCAGCATCTCTCTCTCCCTCCATACATATATACATATCTGTATCTCTCTCTCTCTCTCTCCCTCCATATACATCTCTGCATCTCTCTCCCTCCATACATATATACATATCTGTATCTCTCTCTCTCTCCCTCCATATACATCTCAGCATCTCTCTCTCCCTCCATACATATATACATATCTGTATCTCTCTCTCTCTCTCCCTCCATATACATCTCTGCATCTCTCTCTCTCCCTCCATACATATATACATATCTGTATCTCTCTCTCTCCCTCCCTCCATATACATCTCTGCATCTCTCTCTCTCCCTCCATACATATATACATATCTGTATCTCTCTCTCTCTCTCCCTCCATATACATCTCTGCATCTCTCTCTCTCCCTCCATACATATATACATATCTGTATCTCTCTCTCTCCCTCCCTCCATATACATCTCAGCATCTCTCTCTCCCTCCATACATATATACATATCTGTATCTCTCTCTCTCTCTCCCTCCATATACATCTCTGCATCTCTCTCTCTCCCTCCATACATATATACATATCTGTATCTCTCTCTCTCCCTCCATACATATATACATATCTGTATCTCTCTCTCTCCCTCCATATACATCTCTGCATCTCTCTCTCCCTCCATACATATATACATATCTGTATCTATCTCTCTCTCTCCCTCCATATACATGTCTGCATCTCTCTCTCTTTCTCCCCCTCCATAAATCTCTGCATCTCTCTCTCTCCCCCTCCATACATCTCTGCATGCATCTCTCTCTCGTCATGTTTCGTTGCCTCTCTCTCCCCATCTGTCTCCATCTCTCTCTCCCCATCTGTCTCCATCTCTCATAGTCTCCCTCCATCTCTCTCTCCCCATCTGTCTCCATCTCTCATAGTCTCCCTCCATCTCTCTCTCCCTCTCTCACTGTCAAGAGCTCAGGAGGGAACTTCTTCAGCTTGACACCGCTAATTGTCATCAAATCAAGTCATCCCTGGTCTCTGACCTCTGTGTCGGCACGACGCACGTCAGCCCGCCTGACTCATTCACCGCTGCTGCAGCGTTATGCTTCTCTGCTCGTCATTTGACCCCACGCCAGAGGGTCAGGCCAACGACATGGCTTCACGTATCTTTATAACGAAGCTTGACACACGGTGAGAAAATGTTCCTGTTCATCTTAACAAGTCAACTTGTTTCCAATGAGAAGCAAAAAAAAGTACTTATCTTGACACTAATGGAATGATGACTTGTTCCAAGAATGACATAATCGTTGATACACATTTGGATTTCAAACACATTTGGAATTGAAACAGGTGAATAAGTCTTCCCACCTATTTTAAGAAATAATATTTTAAGATTTGCTACAGGATTGTTGATGGAACAACTGGGATGCTAAGTCATACTAAGTGGTGGGATGCTAAGTCATACTAAGTGGTGGGATACTAAGTCATACTAAGTGGTGGGATGCTAAGTCATACTAAGTGGTGGGATGCTAAGTCATACTAAGTGGTGGGATACTAAGTCATGCTAAGTGGTGGGATGCTAAGTCATACTAAGTGGTGGGATGCTAAGTCATACTAAGTGGTGGGATACTAAGTCATGCTAAGTGGTGGGATGCTAAGTCATACTAAGTGGTGGGATGCTAAGTCATACTAAGTGGTGGGATATTAAGTCATGCTAAGTGGTGGGATGCTAAGTCATACTAAGTGGTGGGATGCTAAGTCATACTAAGTGGTGGGATGCTAAGTCATACTAAGTGGTGGGATACTAAGTCATGCTAAGTGGTGGGATGCTAAGTCATACTAAGTGGTGGGATACTAAGTCATGCTAAGTGGTGGGATGCTAAGTCATACTAAGTGGTGGGATACTAAGTCATGCTAAGTGGTGGGATGCTAAGTCATACTAAGTGGTGGGATACTAAGTCATGCTAAGTGGTGGGATGCTAAGTCATACTAAGTGGTGGGATGCTAAGTCATACTAAGTGGTGGGATGCTAAGTCATACTAAGTGGTGGGATACTAAGTCATGCTAAGTGGTGGGATGCTAAGTCATGCTAAGTGGTGGGATACTAAGTCATGCTAAGTGGTGGGATGCTAAGTCATACTAAGTGGTGGGATACTAAGTCATGCTAAGTGGTGGGATGCTAAGTCATACTAAGTGGTGGGATGCTAAGTCATACTAAGTGGTGGGATACTAAGTCATGCTAAGTGGTGGGATGCTAAGTCATACTAAGTGGTGGGATACTAAGTCATGCTAAGTGGTGGGATGCTAAGTCATACTAAGTGGTGGGATACTAAGTCATGCTAAGTGGTGGGATGCTAAGTCATGCTAAGTGGGATGCTAAGTCATGCTAAGTGGTGGGATGCTAAGTCATACTAAGTCCTGGGATACTAAGTCATAGTAAGTGGTGGGATGCTAAGTCATACTAAGTGGTGGGATACTAAGTCATAGTAAGTGGTGGGATGCTAAGTCATACTAAGTGGTGGGATACTAAGTCATGCTAAGTGGTGGGCTGCTAAGTCATACTAAGTGGTGGGATGCTAAGTCATGTGACATAGTCAGCGACACCAGAAATTTCACTAGGTAGCAGCCAGACACTTCTCATCGACACTTGAAAGTGTTGACTCAAGTCCTCATTTCTGTCAGCGACGGTTTCAAAAGTGTCAACAGACCAAGCATAAATTGGGCTGAGGTCATACTAAATGTTGGGATACTAAGTCATGCTAAGTGGTGGGATGCTAACTCATGCTAAGTGGCTTTCTCTTCAGGGGGAGCAGTGCTTCTTTTTCCACTAACAATCTGGGGAAAGGCGATCCCTCCCCCGTCTCCCCCGGGGACGTTCAGGTGTACTAAGAGCTGTTTAGCTCTAATGGAGGCTCCCTAATCCGGGGAGGGAGAGCGCTACCTTATCCCCGGGGTTACCATATCCTCCGTGCCAGCCGGGTGGCCTAATGGTTCATGAGACGGTTAAATCCCTGCAGCAGCCAAGTGTGTCCATCAGCAAAGATACTATATCCTGCTGCAGTGCCCTTGAGCAAGACACCAAACCCCCACCTGCTCACTTTTTAGAAAACTCCCTTAAGGAAAGAGTTAGACCTCTACCATCAACTGTAGAAAGTAACCTCCTATTTAGGGACACATACAAATATACAAGTATACAAACTGCAAATGTTTTGCCAAAAAAATGATACCAAAATACCAGATTTCAGCTTGGCAAAGGAAAATAAGTTGTTTCACTACCGGATGTTGAAACAATATTTACAGTAGTAGTAGTAGTAGTTTACAGTACAATAAAATAAAAATCCCAAATTAAATCCCCCCCATTTTAATGTAGCCATCTCAGATAACCTCTTTGACATGTTTCTCAAAGTGACAACCAAGTTATGAGGTGACGTAAGGGTCCCAAGCAAGCCCGATCCAATATAATTATTTCTCTAGGTCTATTTTATTAAATAATTTAGATTACGATAATAATTAGGCCTACTTTTGATTGTTTTAATCAATTTCAGTTCAATTCTGCAATATTCCATGTTTTACAGTTGATTCTATTTGTATTACAGTGCAAATTCTGTGATTCATCATAATCATCAAAATCATATGGCCCTAAATATTTTCAACAGCAAAAGACCTTGATGTTGTGATATACCGTAAATTCCGGACTATAAGACGCACCGGTCTATAAGCCGCGGGACCAAAATTGACTATTTTTTTCTTCTATAAGCCGCACCGGTCTATAAGCCGCGGGTGTTTTGATGTTTAATTACCATATGAAAGGGTTCGTGCACAGAGAGGAATGTCGGGAAAGCGATGGCTGTTTGGGGAAGCTCCCATTTATTAACATTTCAACAAAACAAAACAAAAGTCAGGTCACTAATCCCCAGACAAAATCACACAACAATAGGCTATATGTGCAGCAAACCTGTAACCAGAGAAGTCAAGTCACTAATCCTCGTCTTCCTCTTCTTCCTGCGTACTGAAACCACCAAAGTCCTCATCTTCAGTGTCGGAAACGAACAGGTTCAGGGTGGCTTCGTCAACCACTCTCCTCTCTCCTTCATTGTCACTCAAAACCAACGAACTCCTCTTCATCACTGTCGGCATCGAACAGCCTCTGAAGCCTCTGACGGCCCTCAGCGCCAGCTGTGGCGGCGTCATTCTCTTCATCCCGCAGCAGTCCAGCGTTTTGGAACCCGTTGGTGATTGTGGATGTTTTCACACTCCTATAATATTCCGTGCTGAGACAGTTCCTCCTGCTGCACCGTCCAACGCCTCACCATTGACTCATCGATGCCCAGGTTACGCGCGGCTGCTCTGTTTCCCTCTTTTAATGCGAGATTGACTGCTTTCAACTTGAAAGCTGCGTCGTCGTACCTTCCCCATGGTAAGTGAGAGTGTTGCTTCTACTGCTCGTTCTCATGCTGTCGAGAACGAGCAAAGCTTTTTTTTGGTGAAAGAATCCTCCAGGGCGCTTCTTGTTAACAGTCCGAGTGAGTGGCAGGTCGAACGTCAAAGGCACTTCATCCATATTTATGATCTGCTCCGGTTCGATGGAATATTCCTTGATCTTCCTTTGTGTGAATTCGCCGAAGTTTGTGATTTTCTCCTGGTAGTCGGGGGAGGGAGTTGATGGCCGAGTGGCCGTTTGCTTACCGTAATTACCATATGTAAGTGGTCACGCACAGAGGGGATTGTCGGGAAAGAGATGGCTGTTTGAGGAAGCTCCCATTTACCGTATTACCGTAACATTTCAACAAAACAACATAACACAACACCACCGTTGTTTATTTTTACAGTGCACACAGTGTCCGCGGTGTGGTGAAAAGAGGGCAAGAGAGGAAATTAAAACAGAAGTGGATTTATAGTTAGAAAGAGTGCTAAAAAAGAGAGATTTTATTTGTATTTTTTTTTTTTTTTCTGAAAAAATCCATAGATAAGACGCACCGTTATATAAGCCGCAGGGGCCAAAAAACGGGGAAAAAGCCGCGGCTTATAGTCCGGAATTTACGGTACTTGTTAAATACCTGGTACTGTAAAATGTTGTTTCAGTTGGGCAAAAGAAACACTTTATTCCCTACTATATGAATTGTTAATTATTATTTCCAACTATACACACTTCAAAAGATCTTGACATTGTTATTGGATCCATGGCAAGGCATTTTGCTCTTCTATAATAATGCTCAATCTGTTACTCTTATTCAATATCTCTTATTTGACCAATTAACACAAGCCATAGGAGGTGATACATTGGAAAATAAAGCAATGAACAAATAGCTTAAGAAGACATTCTTTTGACAATCTCTTTTGACAAGTTCTCTCTAAAATGTGGATGTTCCAAATACAAATAAGTAAGAAAATGCAAAAACACTGGCTATTCTGTTGGTACAGGCTACAAGAAATATGATAGGAAATCAGTAATGGGTCAAAAATCCATATCAGTCCATTACTACTTCCATGTGTCAGTGTGCAATTGTCTTTACTGACCTGATAGGGTCGGTGGGTATTAAGGCAATAATACATATGTTTTGACTGAGGACATGGAGGCGGCCAATATTGCGTGCAACAGGACTGAGAATTGGAAAACTAGATGGACAAAATCAATGTGGATGGTATGCTATGAGAAACATGTATGTGCATTAGTGCTAGCACATCAGTGCCAGCATACATGTAGATTCATATGAAAAGTCTCTGTGAATAATGACTTTTAACAGGAGCTGAGCTCTAGCATCCTTCAGCAAGACAGTGAAGCGCTGCATGCTCACTCACTGTAAGTCACGCTGGATGACAGCACCAGATAAATCACACACTATGCCTGATAATGTGATGTCAAATGAGAGCCTACTCTATATTGACATGCTGGGAGCTGGGAAAGGCTTACAGATCCAGCCAGTGAGTGAGAGATAACGTAAGCTCATGGAGGAAGGCAATGAATTCACACAATACAACAAAGCAGCATTAACAGGAATGTGTGTGAAGCTTTGGGCACCATGCGGTGTCACTGCAAAAGGTTCTCTGGGAGATGCTGGTGGGCACTGCAGACTCTGTCAAGCAGCAAGGTGCGAATAGTGCAATAAATACTGTTTATTATTATTGATATGGAGAAAAAACTGGATAGATGTTGAAGCAGCCAAGAAACCTCACAGTCGGCTTCTAAAGAGGGACTTTCTTAGACCTGCAATGAAATAATAATAAAACTGTTTGTTATTATTATTATTATTATTATTAATATAAAAAACTACAGACTGGATAGATGCTGAAACGCCCAAGACACCTCACAGCTGGCTTCTAAAGTGGGACTTTCTTAGACCTGCAGCAAAATAATAATAATAGGCCTGCTTGTTATTATTATAATAATGATGATATGAAAAAAAGACAGACTGGATGTTGAAGCAGCCAAGAAACCTTACAGTCCATTTCTAAAGTGGGACTTTCTTAGACCTGCGACGAAATTAAGCTCATTTTCACAGACCTATGACTATTTGATTACTTGTTAATTCTCTTACAACCTGGATATTCTTGCCATCAACGACACTATCTGTGTAATTAGCTTGGAAATAAAAGATGTAGTCCACATATATGGCTAATTCAAATTGCCAAGCGCTGACAAGAGGGCATGGCACAAGTCATACAAGTAAAAGCAATTACAACATTTACTGAAATGCGATAGCTCCATAGACATTCAAACAAATGCAATTAAACAGCAGTGTTGAAGCTTGAAAAGCTCTGATCCCTGTCACGCTTGTCTGATTCCAGCCCTGTAATGATTAAAAACTTCAAGGAGTCAGCATTTCAGTATCTGGGCAGCAGAGGAATGAGGAGAAGGCAAACAGTCGTGCTGAAGAAGAGGACTCAACTGGACAGCGAGAAACCACAGAGAGCGCGTGACCAACGAGGCCATGCCTTGGTAATGTGTGGATGTCAGCTTGTGTTGAGAGAAGAGTAGCCATGATGAAACAGGCCAGTGTCCGTAGGCTGTCCCCTCTGTCTCTAAAGGCTTGCTGATTCAATCTCCATCAAAGTGATTCCGCGGGCATCTCAAAGTGCTGATCCCAGGCTGGCATTTAGTGTTGGGGCTCCAAAACTGGAACAATTCATGAACGCACACTTTCACCTAACTCAGCCAGTCAGCTGATTTTTAAAGGGTCAGACGCCGAGTGCTGTCGGACCCGACACCGAGCGCTGTCGGGTCCGGACATCAAGGGCCTAACATCCACATATAAATGACCTTGCCGAGCATCGGCCCTTGCCCTTACAAATCATCCCACAACACCTCGGAGGGATGGAGAAGGCTTTGAAAACCCCGGCAACATCTCAGTGAGAAAAGCGCACTCAAGAGGAAAAACTCGCTAATTAAAATCCCGCAAATACATCTAATTTACTAAATGGTAAACGAACCCCACGTGAATGAAAATGATCAGGCCAACAACACATGATCTAATGAATGAAATTGTCTGACAGAAAAAGAAAAAAAAATCTCAATGGCTGTTCATTCACAGATTTGCTGTCTGCATATCAAATCTATGAATGGGAGAAAAGCAGGGATCAAGGTCTGAACTTGTGCACGTGTGTGACGGAGGGGGTGAATCGCCATGCTTATCAATAAAGCTTTTAAGCGCACTCACGTGGCACACTGTGAGACCAGGATTTCCTCACGTTTATGTGTATGTATGCATGTCTATCTAAATGTATTATGAACACATATAATCTGGGGAAATCTTCCTCCATACCAACATCCAGTCAGCTCTCATTTATCTCCCAGATAACGGCTGCATGAATGGCATCACTGATGCACGCCACGCCTGCTGCACAGCTGTGTAAAGTGGGTGGGGGTTGGGAGTGCGGGGGTGGGGGTGTGAGCCCCTCGATAAGGATGAGGAGAGACAAGGGGGAGGGGGATGTGCAAGGCGAGGGGGGGGGAGGTGGAGGTGTTGGAGCAGGACTGGGGCTGGGGGATGGGACTGTCAGACTAACCCTTTGTTTGCTGTCTGGATGTGCTGCTGTACTGCCATCGCACCATGGCAGCACGTGCTGCCTTAATCCATAGCCATGCAATGCCACCATGGCTTACATACAGTATATTCACTGACACAGCACCTGCAATGTGTGGTCAGGCACACATCAAAATCTGGGCGTAAACAGAATACTTTTGACAATGGTGAAATTTAATAAAGATGTCGGCAACACAAAATCGGCAATTTCATTCTAAAAAAAATATCAGTATCGCCTTTCAAATCCCATATTGGTCAGAACCTAGAAAGGGTTCAGGTTAATAGGTTTGGGTTTAGGGTTAAGAAACTGATTATTTGTATTCTTTTGACATGGAACAGCTCAAATTTAAAGATATTGAATATTGGCATAAAATATCAGCTACTGGTGACTTCAGTCTAAAAATATATGCATCTCATATCCGCTGAACCCTAGTACAAACTCACAGGACATTACAACCACAGAAAGAACAAGTGATTTGTGATTGGGTGGGGGCGGGGTGTAAAGCTGTTTGATTAAAAATGGATTTTGTGTGTGTGTCATTCTGATGAAGTAACACTCCAGTCCTCTCCCACAGGTAACAACCGGGCACAGCTGCCCTTTCGGCTCATTTCACAGTGACTGGTGGTGGGGATGACCTTGGGGCTGATGTCAAGGTCGATGACTGTAAAGAAGAAGCCATCAGGAAAACAGTGGGAAGCGGTGGGAAGGGGAACGGCCACCCGAGGAATTGGTTATCGATCTGAATGTCCTTGTTACAAACTAAACACAAGCTTTCATGATTTCCATGCTCAGGGGGAGGTGGGGAAACAGTAAATATACCAATATGTCTGTTAACCGATTGATACCTGATGCAGCATTTGTGTGTGTATCCCTTTAAGACCGCGAACCGCGTCACGCCGGCTTAAAGGGATAGACACACAAATGCGGGATATACACGCAAATGCTGCATCAGGTATCAATGGGTTAATGTACATACTTACTATTTTTCTCAATTTAAGGCAACTGCAGCTACTGGTTTCTTTTTTTTTTTACGTAAAAAAGGAAAAAAAGTGATATTATGTATTCCTATGGCTACACACGGGTGTAAGCACTTACGTCAAGCATTTTCAACAAATGTTGAATACTAATGTTTGAATGAATCCTCTTTTCATTCAGAGTGAAGTGTAATAACCTTTACTGTGATTTATGCAGCAGAATTATATTATATTATGTGGCGTGGAATTATCTTAATGAGTAATGCTACATGCAGTGGAGGAGAGCCTATATCTAGAAAATATGTTGAATAATTTAGGCATGGGCTTATCCTGTGACCTCTAAGGTGTATAAGGAAACTAGACTTCTTACTGCATGTACAGAAGACTTCAGATGACATAGAACATAGACAAAGAAAATTGTTTACTATCCTATAATAAGAATGCTAAGTGTCTGTCTGTACGAGTGAGTGAGCAGAACTGTCTTGGGTCACAGCTATGCCATTTTACGTGCGATCACGCTGAATCTTTCAGCAAGTGTAAAGAGCACCCCTGTGGGTGATCTAACGGAGCCGGATTTTTGAATTAGGCACTTAGGGCAGAATAATGGACAAAAATGGCTAATTAGTGGCCAAATGCCTCAACAAAGGTTCAGCACCATGGAGAGCTCCAGCGTGGAGCAGCACACAGGTGAGCGGAGTTGGAATCAGCCAGTGAAGTGCACTATGAAAACCCTCTGGGGAGAGAGAGCAGAGGCTTCATGCCAACTCTGTGAGAGAGGCCTGACTGGCCACAGGGAGGGGCGGGTATTCCCCTAATCATATAGAAAATAGTGTTATTGTTGTTTTTAAGTCATCATCTACACATGTTTTATGAAGCTATACATTGATGCTGTATGGATCCTTTAAAACAGAGAAAAATGCCAAAATGATGTGTAATGGTTTTAGACCCATCCACACCTTGTTTACAGTACTTGTATGCTAATTAATTTGAAATGTTCTGTAACTTAATCATCGTGTCTATTCGTAGCTTGCAAAGTGATCTTAGATTGAATTAAAGAAAGACAGTTTGAAAAAAGTCATTTGTCAGTAAATGCCTAATGCGTATATGCAGAGTGAGTTACTGTTCTGTATGCCTTGCATTTTCTTTGTATTTTGTGAGATCGTGTCGTCTTCTGCGTGTCAGAATGTAGCTGTGTCACAATGAAGCTGTGGAAGTCAAGATGTTTCTACACCAACGTGACCAAGTCAAATTCCTTAACTGTTAACTGTTAACTGTTTGGCAATTTGAACTGACTCTGATTCTGCTTGTAATGATGACACCAAGATCCTGTGACTGAGTCCCAGTATAGTCTCTTCTGTTCCCCAGCTTTGCATCCTATAGGCAGACATGCCAAGATGAATTTGAGAGTTAAAATGATAAACCATCCTCCAATGGTTGCCAGGACAACACTATGCTGTACTGCACAGACAAGACTACTTCCTTCCAGGGATGGGGACGTGACAAGGCAAGAGGAAAATCATCTGGACGCTTCATACATTTGGAGGTGGTGAGACAGTGAGGTGCATTTGAAATGCGGCTGCAAAACGACAGCGTCTCTCTACACTGATTCTGTGTTTAAAACCTATTGCTTACTTCAAAAATCAACAACCAGGAAGAATAACTTCAAATCTCCTCTTCCTGTAAATGACCGATCTGTAATTTGGTAGCCTCTCCTCGTCGCCGACGGCCCGGGGAAGCCATCGAAGAGAGTGCGTTTACATGCAGACAATAAACAGTTTATTAGCAGATTTCTGGAGTTACCTGATTATTCAAATGGTCATGTAAACAGCATAAACCGATAAGCTTTATCCGTTTATGGCGTTATCGGGTTATGAATAAACCGATAAACATACCTAGGTTTTTGGCCAATGACCTGTCTTTTGAGTGCATGTATACAGCGTATCAGGTTTCTTGTGGGTTTATACATCTGCGCATGTACAAGTTGCATGTAAAAAGTTGAATTGCCGCCACCTTCTGGAGAGAAATCCGACTAATTGACTGAATCATGTAAACCCGGGTTTTTCCTATTGTCAGATTATTAAAGTGCATGTAAACGCAGAAATCAGATTATTGCCATAAACTGATTACTCACAGTTATCAGTTTATTGGTGTGCATGTAAACGCACT